>NC_046156.1:52089445-52389445 GCF_011064425.1 Rattus rattus
GTTTTGTTTTATTAACTTGAATATTTTTATATACATTTCTGAGTGTTATTCCTTTCTGGTTTCCGGCAAACATCCTCCCCCCTCCCCCTTCCTTATGGGTGTTCCCTCCCAACCTCCCCCCATTGCTGCCCCTCCCCCAACAGTCTAGTTCACTGGGGGTTCAGTATTAGTAGGGGACCTAGGGCTTCCTTCCACTGGTGCTCTTACTAGATATTCATTGCCACCTATGAGGTCAGAGTCCAGGGTCAGTCCATGTATAGTCTTTTAGGTAGTGGGCTTAGTCCCTGGAAGCTCTGGTTGTTTGGCATTGTTGTACATATGGGGTCTCGAGCCCCTTCAAGCTCTTCCAGTTCTTTCTCTGATTCCTTCAACGGGGGGGTCCTATTCTCAGTTCATGGTTTGTTGCTGACATTCGGGCCTGTATTTGCTGTATTCTGGCTGTGTCTCTCAGAGCGATCCACACTTGCACTTCTTTTTGCTTCATCCATCTTGTCTAATTGGGTGGTTGTATATATATGGGCCACATGTGGGGCAGGCTTTGAATGGGTGTCCCTTCAGTCTCTGTTTTAATCTTTGCCTCTCTCTTCCCTGCCAAGGGTATTCTTGTTCCTCTTTAAAGAAGGAGTGAAGCATTCACATTTTGATCATCCGTCTTGAGTTTTCATTTGTTCTAGGCATCTAGGGTAATTCTAGTATTTGGGCTATTAATAGCCTTATCAATGAGGCATAATTATGGGCATGTCTTTCTGTGGTTGTTAGCTCACCAGGATGATATTTTCCAGTTCCCATTTGCCTGTTTAATTTCATTTGTTTTTGATAGCTGAGTAATATTCCCATTTAATGTACCACATTTTCTTGTATCCATTCCTCTGTTGTAGGGCATCTGGGTTCTTTCCAGCTTCTGGCTATTATAAATAAGGCTGCGATGAACATAGTGGAGCACGTGTCTTTTTTATATGTTGGGGCATCTTTTGGGTATATGCCCAAGAGAGGTATAGCTGGATCCTCAGGCAGTTTAATGTCAATTTTCTGAGGAACCTCCAGACTGATTTCCAGAATGGTTGTACCAGTCTGCAATCCCACCAACAATGGAGGAGTGTTCCTCTTTCTCCACATCCTCGCCAGCATTTGCTGTCACCTGAGTTTTTGATCTTAGCCATTCTCACTGGTGTGAGGTGAAATCTCAGGGTTGTTTTGATTTTCATTTCCCTGATGACTAAAGATGTTGAACATTTCTTTAGGTGTTTCTCAGCCATTCGGCATTCCTTAGCTGTGAATTCTTTGTTTAGCTCTGAACCCCATTTTTTTAATAGGGTTATTTGTCTCCCTCTTGGTCTAACTTTTTGAGTTCTTTGTATATTTTGGATATAAGGCCTCTATCTGTTGTAGGATTGGTAAAGATCTTTTCCCAATCTGTTGGTTGCCATTTTGTCCCAACCACAGTGTCCTTTGCCTTACAGAAGCTTTGCAGTTTTATGAGATCCCATTTGTCGATTCTTGATCTTAGAGCATAAGCCATTGGTGTTTTGTTCAGAAATTTTTTCCAGTGCCCATGTGTTCCAGATGCTTCCTAGTTTTTCTTCTATTAATTTGAGTGTGTCTGGTTTGATGTGGAGGTCCTTGATCCACTTGGACTTAAGCTTTGTACAGGGTGATAAGCACGGATCGATCTGCATTCTTCTACATGTTGACCTCCAGTTGAACCAGCACCATTTGCTGAAAATGCTATCTTTTTTGCATTGGATGGTTTTGGCTCCTTTGTCAAAAATCAAGTGACCATAGGTGTGGGTTCATTTCTGGGTCTTCAATTCTGTTCCATTGGTCTATCTGTCTGTCTCTGTACCAATACCATGCAGTTTTTATCACTATTGCTCTGTAATACTGCTTGAGTTCAGGGATAGTGATTCCCCCTGAAGTCCTTTTATTGTTGAGGATAGTTTTAGCTATCCTGGGTTTTTTGTTATTCCAGATGAATTTGCAAATTGTTCTGTCTAACTCTTTGAAGAATTGGATTGGTATTTTGATGGGGATTGCATTGAATCTGTAGATCGCTTTTGGTAAAATGGCCATTTTTACTATATTAATCCTGCCAATCCATGAGCATGGGAGATCTTTCCACCTTCTGAGGTCTTCTTAAATTTCTTTCTTCAGTGTCTTGAAGTTCTTATTGTACAGATCTTTTACTTGCTTGGTTAAAGTCACACCGAGGTATTTTATATTATTTGGGTCTATTATGAAGGGTGTCGTTTCCCTAATTTCTTTCTCCGCTTGTTTCTCTTTTGTGTAGAGGAAGGCTACTGATTTATTTGAGTTAATTTTATACCCAGCCACTTTGCTGAAGTTGTTTATCAGCTTTAGTAGTTCTCTGGTGGAACTTTTTGGGATCACTTAAATATACTATCATATCATCTGCAAATAGTGATATTTTTGACTTCTTCTTTCCGATCTGTATCCACTTGACCTCCTTTTGTTGTCTGATTGCTCTGGCTAGAACTTCAAGAACTATATTGAATAAGTAGGGAGAGAGTGGGCAGCCTTCCCTAGTCCCTGATTTTAGTGGGATTGCTTCAAGTTTCTCTCCATTTAGTTTAATGTTAGCCACTGGTTTGCTGTATATGGCTTTTACTATGTTTAGGTATGGACCTTGAATTCCTGTTCTTTCCAGGACTTTTATCATGAAGGGGTGTTGAATTTTGTCAAATGCTTTCTCAGCATCTAATGAAATGATCATGTGGTTTTGTTCTTTCAGTTTGTTTATATAATGGATCACGTTGATTGTTTTCCGATATTAAACCATCCCTGCATGCCTGGGGTGAAGCCTACTTGATCATGGTGGATGATTGTTTTGATGTGCTCTTGGATTCGGTTTGCCAGAATTTTGTTGAGTATTTTTGCGTCAATGTTCATAAGGGAAATTGGTCTGAAGTTCTCTTTCTTTGTTGGGTCTTTGTGTGGTTTAGGTATAAGAGTAATTGTGGCTTCATAGAAGGAATTCGGTAGTGCTCCATCTGCTTCAATTTTGTGGCATAGTTTGGATAGTATTGGTATGGGGTCTTCTATGAAGGTCTGATAGAATTCTGCACTAAACCCGTCTGGACCTGGGCTCTTTTTGGTTGGGAGACCTTTAATGACTGCTTCTATTTCCTTAGGAGTTATGGGGTTGTTTAACTGGTTTTTCTGTTCCTGATTTAATTTTCGTACCTGGTATCTGTCTAGAAATTGTCCATTTCCTGTAGATTTTCAAATTTACACAATATCTTTCTACAAATCCAGCACTACAAAGGATAATACATGGTAAAGCCCAACATAAGGAGGCAAGCTATACCCAAGAAGAGGCAAGAAACTAATCGTCTTGGCAACAAAACAAAGAGAAGAAAAGCACACAAACACAACCTCACATCCAAATATGAATATAACAGGAAGCAATAATCACTATTCCTTAATATCTCTCAACATCAATGGCCTCAACTCCCCAATAAAAAGACATAGATTAACAAACTGGATACGCAACGAGGACCCTGCATTCTGCTGCCTACAGGAAACACACCTCAGAGACAAAGACAGACACTACCTCAGAGTGAAAGGCTGGGAAACAACTTTCCAAGCAAATGGTCGGAAGAAGCAAGCTGGAGTAGCCATTCTAATATCAAATAAAATCAATTTCCAACTAAAAGTCATCAAAAAAGATAAGGAAGGACACTTTATATTCATCAAAGGAAAAATCCACCAAGATGAACTCTCAATCCTAAATATCTATGCCCCAAATACAAGGGCACCTACATACGTAAAAGAAACCTTACTAAAGCTCAAAAACCATACACTTCTAAATGTATCGTAGTATACAATTATATGCCCCAAATACTTCTCTCAGCTATGTTGCCTCACATCTGTAATATTAGCTTTCAGAAGGCAGAGTCAAAGGCTTCCACAGGTTGAAGTCTTAGCTATAGTCTCTTTGGTATGAGACTCTATTACAAAAAGCAAACAAATGATCAAATGGGTCATTTGTTTGGATAAGGATAAGGATCGGTTGCAGAGTACTTATATAGCATGGGCAATACCATGAGTTTCATCCCCAGCATCACAAAAAGAGAAATATTTCAATCTTCTTAACTCCAAATAAAACCCACTAGAAAAGTAAGGAAAACCATCCCCACTAGATACATACATTAAAGGAAGAAAAAAATGGTGTATCTTTGTCTCTTACTTGACATAATATTTAGATAATCTTTATCTCTTGGACTGTATCTCTTGAAGATTTGTACCTTCCTGAATGATGGAGCCACTGAGGCCTGGGATTCTGCCCAGGAAGTACCCTATGCCTATCAAGGTAACAAATTGGTTGGCTATGATAATGTCAAGAGTTTTCACATCAAGGTAAAGTCAGACATTTGGGTGTTCTGAGGCCTCAACCCTGAATTTCAAGAGATCAAATGATCTTATTATCCTCTGCCCTCCAACAGCCAAATGGCTTAAACAAAATAACCTGGAAGGTGCCATGCTATGGACCCTTGACATGGATGATTTCACTGGCTTTTCTGTAACCAGGGCCAATTCCCTCTGACCTCTACCCTAAAGAATGCTCTTGAAGTTCACAGTACAAGTATGTAACACCAGGGACATGCTAATGGTATGCAAACATCCCTCCATAAACTCAAAGGGAGCCTTGATGTGCCTATATCCATTGCCAAGGGAGATTTTTCCTACTTCCCACTATGCTTGCCCACATAAGAGTCATTGCGCCTTCCTCAACTTCCATGCCAAGGATGGGATGCCTCTAGAGAAAACCAGACATACTTAGAAGCAGGATCCAGCTCTGATAAGTCTTTGAGGTGTTCAGCAGTCTACAGAAATTGTGCTGACTTTAACCATAAACATACATGTCTCTATGGGGCTGTTCTTTGATATCGCACTTACCTCTCTCTGGGGAGATTTAACAGAAAAAATCAAAACTATTCTCATGTTACTATACAGATTTTTCTTTATATCAAAGCTTATTTGTACCTGAATCTTTTTTTCACATAGTAGGTACTCAATAAGTATATTTTAATGATTTGTTTGGAGAAAAAAATGACTTTTTTTTTTCATTCCAAGTCCAGCTGGCTTTGAGGCAAGATAGGAAGACAGGGAAATGTGTATGAGAGTATGGGTTGATATAATTTCTTAGAGCATAGAATATTTCTCTGATATAACCCATAATCAAGGCCTCCATGTCCACACTTTACTTCTAGCAGAAACTCGCCTTCTCATGAGGGCCCCAACTCACCACTCTGTGCTGTGTTTCTTAGGTTGCATGGCCTCTGTTTCAGATCTTCAGCAAGTAAATGTTCCTCTATACAGTGAGAAGAGGAACTGGAAGAGAGACTCTGAGGCAGTAGATTCTGTGTCACCGGTGCCAAGAGAATAATCAAAATGCCTTCTGGCATGGCTCAAATGGAATCTCATTCCAACACAACTTCCAAATGGACCCTGTCCTCAAAATGACGTGGTATGAAGAAGCTAGGCATGGACGTGTCCCTATCAGCTTTTTCCAGGGCTCTGAAGTCTCCTTTGCTCCTTGCAAAGCTCATCTTGAATTGAATTACCCTCAGTACTAAAAATGAAATTAACAGTCAAAACATGAATTCCCTGGGGTTGTGTATCTGTGTGTGTGTGTGTGTGTGTGTGTGTGAGAGAGAGAGAGAGAGGGGGGGGGTGGGAGGGAGGGAAGGAAGGAGGGAGGGAGGAGAGAGAGAGAGAGAGAGAGAGA
Source organism: Rattus rattus (assembly GCF_011064425.1). Taxonomy (NCBI): domain Eukaryota; kingdom Metazoa; phylum Chordata; class Mammalia; order Rodentia; family Muridae; genus Rattus; species Rattus rattus. The sequence goes on from NC_046156.1 coordinate 52,095,195, forward strand.
GAGAGAGAGAGAGAGAGAGAGAGAGAGAGAGAATATTTGGCAAAAACGTTTTCTCAACATGAAAACACCATCTGCCTCCAGTAAAAGATAGAAACAGTGTGAGTGTGAGTGTGGAGCCAGCACCCTACCTATAGTCTTCCACCTGCTTGTGTACATCTGCATGATGGCTGTAAGGAAAAAATAGCTAGATTTCAGTGCACAGGACAAGATGAGGACTTTTATAAATGTCTGTAACCTAGTAACCATTCTCAGGAAGGAGCCACCATGACTCCTGGACTCCTGAGCATATGCAGGACAGCCTGGTTTGTCCAAAACTAGAAGCCCAGAGAGACATCATTCTACTTCTTCTGAAGGTCAAGCATTGCTCTAATGTTTGCAGGATTAGCAGCTGTGCAGTAGACTCATTATGGAGATACAGTGAATGCATCATAGAGTCTGCCCAGAAAATGAGCGAGCAAGATCTTATCTTGTGAACATGTGCTGTACTTAAAATAGTGGTGGCTGCCAGGTGCACCCCTCAGATGGTTATCCAATTGACAGGTCATTAGACTAAATGGAGCAATCTAATATCATCTCCTTGAATTACAACTGAGGACAAGGACTGTTGATCTGTTATTCACTAAGAGTGACAGAATCTGTAATGTGTAAACTCAGGAGATACAGAGCGGTTTGTACATAAGGAGAAGAGACGGATGCTTTAACTGCAACAGCTAGAATGTGAGACTAAGGGAGCGCACTTATCAGTAGCCTCATAGCTCTTTCACAATGCCAGATGTGTTTCTGCCCTTAGAGTCTATGAAACTCCACTACAAATAAGCAAATCTCCTTACTCCTTAAAGCGCTCAAGTGTGTTTCTCTTACAGTTAAAGTTGTCTTCATTATTAAGAATACTTTTGTGTTTTATTTTCCTCTAGCACCGACTGTATGGTCACCTTATGTGTCAAATTATTTTTTTCTTTCATTCCTTGCCTTTTTCAAATGTTACTAATTTTTATTTCTGATTTATGTACATATATTCAATATATCTTTTTCAATAATTTATTTTTATTCTCTTAACATCCCAATTACATCTCTCCTCCAAATCTACCCTTATAAGTCCCTCCTCCCACAGCCCCCTCCCCTCATAACCCCACCCTGAGACACCTAGTCCCAGCACTTCCTCTCCCACTGAGACCTAACCAGGCAGTTTAGGTAGGAGAAGAAAATCCAATGGTAGGTTCCTTGCCTTTTATAATAGCCCAAACGGGTCTCAAAATCTGGGGCTCAGTGATCCTTTCACTTAAACCTCTCAAGCAGTTGTAACTACAAGCAGATTCCACTACTTCCTGTTCAAATTGCAACTAATAAACATGCATTTTCTTACTTAGTTCACATGCCAACATCATAAGACAGATATTACTACTTCCTGGAAAATTACACCTGGGGAAGCTTGGTTCCTTGTAAATCCATATCTAGAGCCAGGCAACCAAAGCTTGGACCCTTCCCTATGGTCTCACTATGTCATCTGACACCAAGCATAGGGATCTCATGAGAAGTGGCAGCAGGGGTGACTGACAAAAGACCACCACAACCACCACCACCACCACCACCACCCCAGTTAATTACCAGTCACCATAAACTCCAAGCACTTCCAGTTACTACTTGTCAGATGCCACTCTAAGTGTGAAAGGCACAGTGGTGAAAAAGGCTAATTTCCTTTTACAGGAGGATAATGATATGTTGCTTCTGCAGTGTTGAACAATAAATTAAATGGGAAATGAAGTAGGCAAAAGCTTGTTAAAATGTCCCCAGTGAAGAACAATACTTTGATGTATCCTGTCCCAGACAATGACTCTTGAGGGAAGATCATAACCAAAGCCAAGGACAGCCGACAATTTTCTCATCTGGGAAGAGTTTCTTGGGCACAGTTATAGCAAAGACAATCTCCTTGTGGTAGAAATGAACAAGATACATTAATCTATACAGCAGCTTATGAACAGAATTCGGCCCAGTATCCTGTTGTTGGTCATTAGTAGAGTTGCTACTTAAATCAGGCTTTTCATCTGCCGTTATACCATTATGCTGCTTTGAAGAAAACCATGTCACAATGACTTAAAGGGGGGCTTCTAGAGCAGGACTGTTGCTTAGCAGCTAGTCTTGGGAACACCCTTCACTTTCTTGCTTAAAGCCCATCAAGAAAGTAGTGGCTCATGTACACAGAAAATGAGGAGGAACTTGGGCCTCCTGAAAGTATCCGTGCAATGCAGTTACTATTAAAAACCCTTGAGGCAGTTGAAACGCCTAAGATAGAACAACCTGACAAGACCAAAGAGAATGAATCCCCACGACGAAATGAACATCATCATGCCCTATGGGACATCACTCAAGGTAAAGAAACTCTTGGACTCTAGTTCTTATATGAAAAAGAAACTACACACATCCCCTTCCTAGTAGGAAATAAATTTTAAAGAGGCAGGATAGAGCTCATGTAGGATAACAGGAAGAACCAGGTCCTTCCTGGGTTGGAAGGAGAAGCCTCTGCTAGCTGTACCAAAAGCCTTGGCAAAGAGAGTTCCCCAATAAGAAAAATTAGAACAAAAGTGCTGGACAGTGCTCTGGGCACAGAAGTGGTAGGCTGGAAGTGCATTTCCAGCTGTGCATTAGCAAATTTATACTCTGTCTACATTCATGAACTGCCCCTGTAGAAAGAGTCTCACGACAGCCCTCAGAGGGAAGACATAATTATTGCCACAGTCCTTTAAAGATACACCAGACCCTAGGAGCTTCAGTAGCTCCCACAAGACCATGAAGTTAGGAAACACAAACCAGGAATTGGTGCACACTAGTCTATGAGACTTCAGAGCCCATGACAGAGTGTGACATTTAAGGAAGTCTAAAAGGGAGGATTTAGGAAGTTGGCTTCCTCTCCACTGTCCACTTCCTCAGGACACTTATCCTGCAGCAATATTTTTACTCCCCAAAATAGAGGTCCCCAATCTTGTTCAGATCTAAAGCCTGCTTTAGTGACAAATCATTTCATGATGTTAACCTTCTCATTCTATTATTAAACTGGTCAGTAACACACTCTGCACCACAAAATTTCATGGGTTAGTATACAGTGCCCTAATCTTAATTTTAAAAAGGAAACTGAACTCTAATACTACGTTATGTATCGCAGTGAGTAGATGCTCAGCCTTAACTATTTTACAAGACAATGACATTGGAGTCTTGCACCATATATTTTATAACAAATAAAATCTGGATTAAGAAGTTCAAATTTTAATCTCAAATGAGTGTTAGAGCATATTTACAAGTGGACACCAAAAAAGAATCAAGAAAATTAATGCCAAGTACAGTAGTACATGCTTTTAATTCCAGCACTCAGGAGGCAGAGGCAGGCAGATTTCTGAATTTGAAGCCAACCTATTCTATACAGTGAGTTCCAGGACAGCCAGGGATACATAGATAGCCCTTGCCAAAATAAATAAAAAGAAAGGAAGGAATTAAGGAAGGCAAGGAGGGAGGGAGGGAGGGAGGGAGGGAGGGAGGGAGGGAGGAAGGAAGGAAAGGAGAGAGGGAGGGGGGAGAGAAGAGGAGGGAGAAGCAGGCTTTCCCTATCTTACTAGTTTGTGGTAGCAGGAAAAGGCAAATAACAATGTAAACATGTACAACTTGTAGATAAAATCCATTTATCTCTAAAAGGCGGGGGAGGTAGGTCATGTGTGAATAGTGAGTGAACAGTGGTGAGTCATTACTGTTTTCTGTGGTTTTGGTTTTGTTTTCTGAAACAAAGTATTGTGTAACTCAGACTCGTCTCGAACTCCATATTCTCTGGCTTCCACCTCACAGGTGGTACCAGCACATCTGGCTTAGAGATGTTGATATAAATTATTTTCCTGATGTATAATAAGATTTAAGAGGGCCTAAATCAAGAATAAAGCGATGGGTTCGCTTCAGCAGGTGAGCTCAGTGGTGTCGATGGAAACCCACTGTCACTACACAGCCTGCCTCATACGGCCTCTCAGCCTGCTCCACCAAAGGACTCCCTGTGCTGCCTCCCAACTCAGATTACTTTCACTTATTTTGAAATTTCATAAAATCTGACTTGTATTTCTTGTGCATGTTCATGTCTGACTTCTTTCATTCAACATAGTGAGACTATATTATTGCTTTGCAAGTTTTTCACTTGTTTTGTGTGCATGCATATGAGATGAGTGTACATGTGTATATATGTGTGTGGATGCACACATTAGAGGACACAGGAACATACCTCCTCTGTCCTCTTCAATTTACTCCCTTAAGAGAAGATCTCTCAGTGAACTTAGAGATCTCCATTTGTTCAGCTAGGCCAGTGACCCACATGCCCCAGTGGTCCTCTTATCTTCAGTGCCAGGATTATAGGTACGGGCACCATGCCTGGCTTTTTATACAAGTGATGAGGATCCAAATCCAGGTCCTTGTTCTTGAACAACAAACATTCCTACATACTGAGCCATCTCTCCAACCTCCTTTGTTTAATTTCTTTTATTTTTAAGATTATTATATAATTACATTTTTCTTCCTTCCCTTTCCTCCCTCCAAATGTTCCTATACACTATGTCTTGCTATCTTTCAAATTCATGACCTTTTCTTCATTTGTGTGTGTGTGTGTGTGTGTGTGTGTGTGCGCGCGCGCGCGTGCGCGCGCTCAGTCTGTATAATGTTGATTATATGTATGTTTTTAGGGCTGACCATATTGGTCATAACCAACTGATGTGCTCCTCTTTGGAAAGGACCATTCCCAGTCTCATCATTCCTCTGTAGCCTGCAGCTCTTTGTGTAGGGTTGAGGCCTCCCAACCTTTCCCTATCCATTTAGACATGTGTATTGTGTTGTCCTTGCTCAGCTCATGTCTGGGCAGTCACGTTTAGACTTTATGGATGTCACTTCTGACACTACTGGGAAGGTCTCACAGTAAATCCCCCACTTTTCTAGCTCTTGTATATCTGCAAGAGCTCTCAATTCTCTCTGCTCCCTCTTCCACAATATTCCTTGAGCCTTAGGTGAAAAAGTGATTTGTAGCTGTGTCCATTGGGCTGCATTCCACAACTCTATTTTGGTTGGTTGTAGTTTTCTTGTATTGGCCTCTGTCTGTTACAGAGGGAAGCATCCCTAATGATGGGAGACACCCTCCCCCAAATCAGGCTTCTTTTCATTATTATTATTTATCTGTGATATGTGTGTTCATGTGAGTAGGTGAATATATGTGTGCGAGTACATGTAGAGACTAGTGCACAGCCCACAAACTGATGTGTCATCCTTCAAGCAATAATCACTTTGTCTTACTGAGACAGAGACTCTTGGTTGACCTGGAATGCCCATTTTGGCCAGCCAGCAAGTCCCATGAATAATCTTGTCTCCACCTTCCCAGTGCAGTGATTACAAAGATATACCACGATGCTTTTCTATGTGTGCCCTGGGAATTGAACTCTGGTCCTCATGTTTGTACAGCAAGCACTTTGCTGACCAAGCCACCTCTCCATCCCCAGTATATAATGCTTTTCATTTCATTTTCATTGTTACCCTATGACTATTCTGTGATTTGTTTCCAATTTTGTTGAAAATGAATGTTTTTGTTTCTACTTTAGTACTATTATAACCAATGTTGCTCTTAAATTTTGGCACATGTCTTTTAGTACACCACTGTGAACATTACTGCCAAGTAAATGCCAGAAAGAGATACCTAAGGGGCCTCAGAGCTATGTTCAGTGTTGTAAAGGCCACTACAGTTGTCCAGAGTGGTTGCGCCTACTGATTTGCATTTGCACTGTTTTGGCTACTTTTCTGTTACAGTGGTAAAACACCATGACCAAGGCACCTCATAGAAGAAAAAGTTTATTTGGGGTTTTATAGTTCCAGAAGATTAGGGTCTATTATAGTGGAGCAGAGATAGCAGGCTACTGAAGCGCAGCTGAGAGCTAACATCTCAAACTACAAATAGGAAGCCAGAGCCTTGAGTAGTTAGAATGTCAAAGCCCAATGACATACTTTCTCTAGCAAAGATACATCTTCTAATCCTCCCCCGAACAGCTACCAACTGTGGAGCAAATACTCAAATGCCCAAGACCGATGGTGTGTGGGAATCTCATTAAAACCACCACTTCCAACAGAAGTTCGTTCAGTCTAGAGCTTCCACTGTTTCATGTTCCTATCGTACTTAGACTTTTAATCACCCAGTGTCTGTCTCATTTGAGCTTCAAAGTGTATGGCCTTTGTAAATTCTCAGACAGGCACCTTTGATATAGTTGCCAAATATTTGAATGCTCTTTTTGTGAAGATAATTCTTTGTTATTAAATGAACTTATTTTTCTCACAATTTTATATGCTCTAGAACTATCCAATAGAAACACAGCATATGTCATGTTTTCTAGTTTTCAAGTTTTCAAGTTTTCAAGTAGTTAAAAAAACACAAGTTCATTTTAATCATGTTTTGCTTTAACCCCCAAATACTATCATTTCACCATGTAATCACAAAACTTAGTTTGTGTCTGGTTCAGTGCTTGAAAATTCAGTATGTGTTTATTTTTAGTTGTGTTTGGGACCGAAAATGTCCCCCTGAAAGCTCATGTGAAGGTTCGATTCCAACGATCAGTGTTCATGGAGCCTTTGGCTATTGGCCTTTTGGTATTGATCATGGGGGCTCTGGCCTCATCAATATTCATAGCTTGATGGTCTATAAGCAAGCTCTGAAAACTATAGAAATAGGGTCTAGAAACTAGACCATTAGTTTGTAGAAACTAGGTCACTGGAGACAAGTCCTTGAAGAGCATAACTTGCCTCTGCTCCCTGAGACCCCAGCTTCCTAGCTGCCATTGAGTAAACAGTTTTGCTCTCCACTTGCTGCTTACCATGATGTCCTGCCTCAGCACTGGCTCTAAAACAGCAAAGAGAGTAACTACAACTATAACCTTGGAGCCATAAGCCAAAACAAACATGTCTTCCTTTTTTATAAATTGTTTTTGTTGTTTTGTTTTGATTTTTACTTGTTTTGTTTTTAGGTATTTTGTTGAAACAAAAGAGTTTAGACTAACCCAGCTTCTCTAACTTGGACTAGCCATGTTTGAAATACTCAATGGCCATACATTTTAGTGGTTCTGTACTGAGGGCCCTGGACCTCTATGCTTTGCTGCTGGTATCCTCTTTGACAGCTTACTTTCTCACTTTCTAAATGTAACTCTGTCCAAATTATTATTTTGAAACAGTTTCAAATCTAAAGAAAAGTTAGACAAAGAACAACCTTCTCATCATGTTTGACATTACTCCCACCCGTGTGTGTGTGTGTGTGTGTGTGTGTGTGTGTGTGTGTGTGTGTGTGTTCTTTTGAAGCCTCCAGTCAAACTGTCAGGAGATACTCTCTTGCACTACAACCATGTGACTCTGCCCTCTGAAAACCTACATCAGCCCAGCATTGCCCTTAAATTCACACACACGCTGCTGAATTTCTCCAACTGTCACACCTATCTCAACTAGGATCCTACTGAGGACCTTCTGCTATATTCCATTGTCGTGTTTCACTGATATCTTTCAATCCACAATAATGTCTCCAGTCTTCCTTTACTATTCATATAATTAACAGTATGAAAAAACAATCTGCATAAAGATCCTGGGCGTATTTCATATTGGGAGTGCTGGCTAAGCAAGTCCAAAGCATGGTCAGGCTAGATCACTACATGGTCTGATGCTATTGTCCACAGGTAGAAGTCTCCTTTTACTGTACCTTCAAAAGCCCATCCATACAAAAAGAAATAATTGTTACTTAAAGTCAACTGGTGAAGGACTTTAGTCATACTATAAAATCTCTTCACGTAAACCCTAAACATTCGATGAAATAATCAGACTATAGCCTAGCCAGGTTGATATATAAAAATAAAAGTCACAGAAAACATTCCTATGTCCCACCAACATTCTGTTCCTTGAGGGTCTTGGCATCTACTCCCAATTGCCTATACCACCATGATGATGGCCAAATGATCATCACTCCCTAAGTATTTTCTTTCTCATTGTATCTGTAATAATATATCAATATAAACTCGCCTGTTCCTCAACAGCTTATAACTATGGAAAACAGCAGTTATCCTTGTTTTCAATCTCAAGATAAAAATTTTCAGATTTACATCATGAAGTGTGTGTATTTTGAACATGTCCATTACTAACAATATCAAATTAAGCAAGTTTCTCCTAATTTACAAAGATATTCACATTTAAAATTGTAAATTTTAGTTTGTTAATTTAACAAATTATATTGATTTTACTTTAAATGTTACATCAACTATGCATTCCTGGGATAACTACAACTTGGTCATGGAATGACAGACTACATTTTATTTGATCAATTTTGTTTTGTTTCTTTTCAATTACATTCATAAAGATGTTTCTTCTAATGGCAAATACTATCACCAAGATTTTGCAAGTGTTATAGAATAAACTGGGTTGTGATGTCTCTTTTAGGTATTTTTCTTTTTCTTTTTCTTTGCCTTCATTCATTTGAAAAGTCAAAGTAGATTTCATTTCATTCACACACAAAAAAAAATTTGAATTGTATACAGTGAGAGTCCCCAAGTGTTCCTCACTCAGTTTCCTCCATGGTCAGCACCTTACATTATTGGGTAGATGATCAAAACTAGGAAAGCAGCATTGCTACATTATTGTGACAATTATAAGAGCCAGGCTTTGTTCCTACTGGTGTCCTCTTTTTGTTCCATGATCTATTGCATCACATTGATTTTTGTAAACTTTATAGGAATTTAAAATTTTAAAAAGAAATTATTTTTACACAATATATTTTAAACACAATCTTTCTCTCCTAACTCTTTCCAGATCCTGCCCATTTGCAGGTTTCCCCAGTTGCCTGGAGGCCTTTGTGTAGGGCCGAGGCCTTGTGGTCTTTCCGTGGCTAATCCGGCACCTTTACTGGTGTCATCCTTATTCAGTCCCCATTTGGGCAGTCATGCTGGTGAGGCTTTCCACGGAGAGCTTTTGAGGTTCCCCTCTAAGAACAAAGCTCCTGACCTTCAGACGGTTATAGTCTCACTGCCCCTCTGCTGCGATGTCCCCGAGATCTGGTATGGGAGTATTTCGTAGATATATCGCTGCATTTGCCGCCTTCATGGTATCTGCATATGTAATCTCTACTTTATCTTTCTCGGCTAGTTTTTCATTTTCCTTGTTCTCAGCTGGATTCATCTGGAGCAAACCGGCCCACCAATGCTGAGTATTGACAGGGTGCTTATTTGTTGCAAGTTATGCTTCATGTCACTAATGATGCAAACATAACCCTCAAAAAATATGAGGAGTTAAGAATATTAATATTTCCCTGAAGCATAGCTTGAGAGTTAAAAGGGGATCCTATAAATAGTGTATTCAAGGACTTGGTAAGTCAGTGATAAAAGTCTGAGTCAGTAAAGTAATATGAACAATGAAGTGATCAAGCCCTATAGACTACTAGAGAGTCTTAAAACTTAAAAAATCAAATACATAACTCTGAACAGCCTTTACAAGGTATATGTGCTTCAGGGAATCCTATGAAGAGGGTAGCCATTCCACTAAGAAAACAAAAGGGTACTTGCACTGCATGCTGACAGAAAGAAAACAAGAAGCGGTCTAGTGTCACCAAGCTTCATTTTCGTCCACATGTAAGTCTTTTCAAGATGGGGACGTCCAGGGATTTGCTCTCATATAAGTTGGATATTCACTGTCAACAGTGATTTCTTCTATGCAATCTTGTAAATCTACACTCACTTAATCAGGTCACTCTACTGCCTGTGTTTATCAAATGCAGCTGACACTTAAGGACAATCTGTCATAAAATTTTGGCTAGCATGCTTAACTTCTTTTTTATAATTAAAAGTATGCCACAGGCTAATATATGCTTCTCAATGTACCAAAACATTCAGGTACAGAAACCCTTATTTCCTTGATTATTCTTCTTACCTGCAGAAGATCAAGGCAGTTAAACACTCCACCATGGATGAGGGAGGGATTCAAGAAGGCATACCCTTAACTGAGGAGATACAGACAGTTGATGGCTGTTGAGGGAAGTAGACTCGCTTTTCTTTAGGGGTTTTGCCTCTGCTTGTGCATTCCTCAGTGGGCAACACTATACCCCTACATCTATGGGTAACACTAGCTAAACTTAGTGCATTAAATAAGTAAAAAAAAAATAACTCAGTTGGTCTGTAAATAAATAAATAAATAAATAACATTTTAAAGACAAAAAAAATCAAATACATAAGAAAAATACAATCATTCTACTTTATAACAATGAACGACATGAAGAGATAATTCAAAACATAAAATGTCAACTTCTTTTATTTTTTTTTTCCTCTTCCATAGTTTATCTCCTATTTTGGTCAGTACATCCTCCAATAGCTTCCTGAAAAAGGGAGATGGGAAGTTATAATCTCCTGACCAGACAGGATGGGTGGGGGTGGATCAAAGGAAACTCAGTCAGTTTTTTTTTTTTAATTAACTTGAGTATTTCTTATATACATTTCAGTGTTATTCCCTTTCCCGGTTTCCGGCAACATCCCCTCCCCACCTCCGCCCATTGCCGCCCTCCCCCAACAGTCTAGTTCACTGGGGTTCAGTCTTAGCAGGACCCAGGGCTTCCTTCCACTGGTGCTCTTACTAGGATATTCATTGCTACCTATGAGGTCAGAGTCCAGGGTCAGTCCATGTATAGTCTTTTAGGTAGGGGCTTAGTCCCTGAAGCTCTGGTTGCTTGGCATTGTTGTACATATATGGGTCTCGAGCCCCTTCAAGCTCTTCCAGTTCTTTCTCTGATTCCTTCAACGGGGGTCCTATTCTCAGTTCAGTGGTTTGCTGCTGGCATTCGCCTCTGTATTTGCTGTATTCTGGCTGTGTCTCTCAGGAGCGAGCTACATCCGCTCCTGTCGGTCTGCACTTCTTTGCTTCATCCATCTTGTCTAATTGGGTGGCTGTATATGTATGGGCCACATGTGGGGGAGGCTCTGAATGGGTGTTCCTTCAGTCTCTGTTTTAATCTTTGCCTCTCTCTTCCCTGCCAAGGGTATTCTTGTTCCCCTTTTAAAGAAGGAGTGAAGCATTCACATTTTGATCATCTGTCTTGAGTTTCATTTGTTCTAGGCATCTAGGGTAATTCAAGCATTTGGGCTAATAGCCACTAATCAATGAGTGCATACCATGTATGTCTTTCTGTCATTGGGTTAGCTCACTCAGGATGATATTTTCCAGTTCCAACCATTTGCCTACGAATTTCATAAAGTCGTTGTTTTTGATAGCTGAGTAATATTGCATTGTGTAGATGTACCACATTTTCTGTATCCATTCCTCTGTTGAAGGGCATCTGGGTTCTTTCCAGCTTCTGGCTATTATAAATAAGGCTGCTATGAACATAGTGGAGCATGTGTCTTTGTTCTATGTTGGGGCATCTTTTGGGTATATGCCCAAGAGAGGTATAGCTGGATCCTCAGGTAGTGGAATGTCCAATTTTCTGAGGAACCTCCAGACTGATTTCCAGAATGGTTGTACCAGTCTGCAATCCCACAAACAATGGAGGAGTGTTCCTCTTTCTGCACATCCTCGCCAGCATTTGCTGTCACCTGAGTTTTTGATCTTAGCCATTCTCACTGGTGTGAGGTGAAATCTCAGGGTTGTTTTGACTTGCATTTCCCTTATGACTAAAGATGTTGAACATTTCTTTAGGTGTTTCTCAGACATTCGGCATTCCTCAGCTGTGAATTCTTTGTTTAGCTCTGAACCCCATTTTTTAATAGGGTTATTTGTTTCCCTGTGGTCTAACTTCTTGAGTTCTTTGTATATTTTGGATATAAGGCCTCTATCTGTTGTAGGATTGGTAAAGATCTTTTCCCAATCTGTTGGTTGCCATTTTGTCCTAACCACAGTGTCCTTTGCCTTACAGAAGCTTTGCAGTTTTATGAGATCCCATTTGTCGATTCTTGATCTTAGGGCATAAGCCATTGGTGTTTTGTTTAGGAAATTTTTTCCAGTGCCCATGTGTTCCAGATGCTTCCCTAGTTTTTCTTCTATTAGTTTGAGTGTGTCTGGTTTGATATGGAGGTCCTTGATCCACTTGGACTTAAGCTTTGTACAGGGTGATAAGCATGGATCGATCTGCATTCTTCTACATGTTGACCTCCAGTTGAACCAGCACCATTTGCTGAAAATGCTATCTTTTTTCCATTGGATGGTTTTGGCTCCTTTGTCAAAAATCAAGTGACCATAGGTGTGTGGGTTCATTTCTGGGTCTTCAATTCTATTCCATTGGTCTATCTGTCTGTCTCTGTACCAATACCATGCAGTTTTTATCACTATTGCTCTGTAATACTGCTTGAGTTCAGGGATAGTGATTCCCCCTGAAGTCCTTTTATTGTTGAGGATAGCTTTAGCTATCCTGGGTTTTTTGTTATTCCAGATGAATTTGCAAATTGTTCTGTCTAACTCTTTGAAGAATTGGGTTGGTATTTTGATGGGGATTGCATTGAATCTGTAGATTGCTTTTGGTAAAATGGCCATTTTTACTATATTAATCCTGCCAATCCATGAGCATGGGAGATCTTTCCATCTTCTGAGGTCTTCTTCAATTTCTTTCCTCAGTGTCTTGAAGTTCTTATTGTACAGATCTTTTACTTGCTTGGTTAAAGTCACACCAAGGTACTTTATATTATTTGGGTCTATTATGAAGGGTGTCGTTTCCCTAATTTCTTTCTCGGCTTGTTTCTCTTTTGTATAGAGGAAGGCAACTGATTTATTTGAGTTAATTTTATACCCAGCCACTTTGCTGAAGTTGTTTATCAGCTTTAGTAGTTCTCTGGTGGAACTTTTGGGATCACTTAAATATACTATCATATCATCTGCAAATAGTGATATTTTGACTTCTTCTTTTCCGATCTGTATCCACTTGACCTCCTTTTGTTGTCTGATTGCTCTGGCTAGAACTTCAAGAACTATATTGAATAAGTAGGGAGAGAGTGGGCAGCCTTCTCTAGTCCCTGATTTTAGTGGGATTGCTTCAAGTTTCTCTCCATTTAGTTTAATGTTAGCCACTGGTTTGCTGTATATGGCTTTTACTATGTTTAGGTATGGGCCTTGAATTCCTATTCTTTCCAGGACTTTTATCATGAAGGGGTGTTGGATTTTGTCAAATGCTTTCACAGCATCTAATGAAATGATTATGTGGTTTTGTTCTTTCAGTTTGTTTATATAATGGATCACGTTGATGGTTTTCCGTATATTAAACCATCCCTGCATGCCTGGGATGAAGCCTACTTGATCATGGTAGATGATTGTTTTGATGTGCTCTTGGATTCGGTTTGCCAGGATTTTATTGAGTATTTTTGCGTCGATATTCATAAGGGAAATTGGTCTGAAGTTCTCTTTCTTTGTTGTGTCTTTGTGTGGTTTAGGTATAAGAGTAATTGTGGCTTCGTAGAAGGTATTCGGTAGTGATCCATCTGTTTCAATTTTGTGGAATAGTTTGGATAATATTGGTATGAGGTCTTCTATGAAGGTTTGATAGAATTCTGCACTAAACCCGTCTGGACCTGGGCTCTTTTTGGTTGGGAGACCTTTAATGAAGACTTCTATTTCCTTAGGAGTTATGGGGTTGTTTAACTGGTTTATCTGTTCCTGATTTAACTTCGGTACCTGGTATCTGTCTAGGAAATTGTCCATTTCCTGAAGATTTTCAAGTTTTGTTGAATAAAGGTTTTTATATTAAGATCTGATGATTTTTTGAATTTCCTCTGAATCTGTAGTTATGTCTCCCTTTTCATTTCTGATTTTGTTAATTTGGACGCAGTGTCTGTGTCCTCTCGTTAGTCTGGCTAAGGGTTTATCTATCTTGTTCATTTTCTCAAAGAACCAACTTTTGGTTCTGTTGATTCTTTCTATGGTCCTTTTTGTTTCTACTTGGTTGATTTCTGCTCTGAGTTTGATTATTTCCTGCCTTCTACTCCTCCTGGGTGTATTTGCTTCTTTTTGTTCTAGAGCTTTTAGGTGTGCTGTCAAGCTGCTGTCATATGCTTTTTCTTGTTTCTTTCTGCAGGCACTCAGCGCTATGAGTTTTCCTCTTAGCACAGCTTTCATTGTGTCCCATAAGTTTGGGTATGTTGTACCTTCATTTTCATTAAATTCTAAAAAGTTTTTAAATTCTTTCTTTATTTCTTCCTTGACCAGGTTATCATTGAGTAGAGCATTGTTCAATTTCCAAGTATATGTGGGCATTCTTCCTTGATTGTTATTGAAGACCAGCTTTAGGCCGTGGTGGTCCGATAGCACGCATGGGATTATTTCTATCTTTCTGTACCTGTTGAGGCCCTTTTTTTGACCAATTATATGCTCAATTTTGGAGAAAGTACCATGAGGAGCTGAGAAGAAGGTATATCCTTTTGCTTTAGGGTAGAACGTTCTATAAATATCCGTTAAGTCCATTTGGCTCATGACTTCTCTTCGTCTGTCTACATCTCTGTTTAATTTCTGTTTCCATGATCTGTCCATTGATGAGAGTGGGGTGTTGAAATCTCCTACTATTATTGTGTGAGGTGCAATGTGTGTTTTGAGCCTTAGTAAGGTTTCTTTTACATATGTAGGTGCCCTTGTATTTGGGGCATAGATATTTAGGATTGAGAGTTCATCTTGGTGGATTTTTCCTTTGATGAATATGAAGTGTCCTTCCTTATCTTTTTTGATGACTTTTAGTTGAAAATTGATTTTATTTGATATTAGAATGGCTACTCCAGCTTGCTTCTTCTGACCATTTGCTTGGAAAGTTGTTTTCCAGCCTTTCACTCTGAGGTAGTGTCTGTCTTTGTCTCTGAGGTGTGTTTCCTGTAGGCAGCAGAATGCAGGGTCCTTGTTGCGTATCCAGTTTGTTAATCTATGTCTTTTTATTGGGGAGTTGAGGCCATTGATGTTGAGAGATATTAAGGAATAGTGATTATTGCTTCCTGTTATATTCATATTTGGATGTGAGGTTATGTTTGTGTGCTTTCATTCTCTTTGTTTTGTTGCCAAGACGATTAGTTTCTTGCTTCTTCTAGGGTATAGCTTGCCTCCTTATATTGGGCTTTACCATTTATTATCCTTTGTAGTGCTGGATTTGTAGAAAGATATTGTGTAAATTTGGTTTTGTCATGGAATATCTTGGTTTCTCCATCTATGTTAATTGAGAGTTTTGCAGGATACAGTAGCCTGGGCTGGCATTTGTGTTCTCTTAGGGTCTGTATGACATCAGTCCAGGATCTTCTGGCCTTCATAGTTTCTGGCGAGAAGTCTGGTGTGATTCTGATAGGTCTGCCTTATATGTTACTTGACCTTTTCCCTTACTGCTTTTAATATTCTTTCTTTATTTTGTGCGTTTGGTGTTTTGACTATTATGTGACGGGAGGTGTTTCTTTTCTGGTCCAATCTATTTGGAGTTCTGTAGGCTTCTTGTATGCCTATGGGTATCTCTTTTTTTTTTTTTTTAGGTTAGGGAAGTTTTCTTCTATGATTTTGTTGAAGATATTTACTGGTCCTTTGAGCTGGGAGTTTTCACTCTCTTCTATACCTATTATCCTTAGGTTTGATCTTCTCATTGAGTCCTGGATTTCCTGTATGTTTTGGACCAGTAGCTTTTTCTGCTTTACATTATCTTTGACAGTTGAGTCGATGATTTCTATGGAATCTTCTGCTCCTGAGATTCTCTTTTTATCTCTTGTATTCTCTTGGTGAAGCTTGTATCTATAGCTCCTTGTCTCTTCTTTTGGTTTTCTATATCCAGGGTTGTTTCCATGTGTTCTTTCTTGATTGCTTCTATTTCCATTTTTAATTCCTTCAACTGTTTGATTGTGTTTTCCTGGTATTCTTTCAGGGATTTTTGTGCCTCCTCTCTATGGGCTTCTACTTGTTTATTTATGATTTCCTGATATTCTTTCAGGGATTTTGTGTCTCCTCTCTATGGGCTTCTACTTGTTTATTTATGTTTCCCTAGAATTCTTTCAGGCATTTTTGCGATTCCTCTCTGTAGGCTTCTACTTGTTTATTAATGTTTTCCTGTGTTTCTCTAAGGGAGTTCTTCACGTCTTTCTTGAAGTCCTCCAGCATCACGATCAAATATGATTTTGAAACTAGATCTTGCTTTTCTGGTGTGTTTGGACATTCCATGTTTGTTTTGGTGGGAGAATTGGGCTCCGATGGTGCCATGTAGTCTTGGTTTCTGTTGCTTGGGTTCCTGCGCTTGCCTCTTGCCATCAGATTATCTCTAGTGTTACTTTGTTCTGCTATTTCTGACAGTGGCTAGACTGTCCTATAAGCCTGTGTGTCAGGAGTGCTGTAGACCTGTTTTACTGTTTTCTTTCAGCCAGTTATGGGGACAGAGTGTTCTGCTTTCGTGCGTGTAGTTTTTCCTCTCTACAGGTCTTCAGCTGTTCCTGTGGGCCTGTGTCTTGAGTTCACCAGGCAGGTCACTTGCAGCAGACAAGTTGGTCTTACCTGTGGTCCCGAGGCTCAAGTTCGCTCGAGGGGTGCTGCCCACGGGCTCTCTGCGGCGGCAGCAACCAGGAAGATCTGCGCCGCCCCTTCCGGGAGCTTCAGTGCACCAGGGTTCCAGATGGCCTTTGGTGTTTTCCTCTGGCGTCCGAAATGTGTGTGTGTAGAGCAGTCTCTTCTGGTTTCCCAGGCTTGTCCGCCTCTCTGAAGGTTTAGCTCTCCCTCCCACGGGATTTGGGTACAGAGAACTGTTTATCCGGTCTGTTTCCTTCAGGTTCCAGTGGTGTCTCAGGCAGGGGTCCTACCGCTCCTGGGCCCTCCCCCACGGGAGCCCAGAGGCCTTATACAGTTTCCTCTTGGGCCAGGGATGTGGGCAGGGGTGGGCAGTGTTGGTGGTCTCTTCCGCTCTGCAGCCTCAGGAGTGCCCACCTGACCAGGCGGTGAGGTCTTTCTCCCCCAGGGTCTGGGAGCAGAGAGCTGCTGCAGGCCGGGATCCGCGGGTTTCTTTTTTATTTTCTGAAGTCTGTGCAATGAGATTGTATTGCTAGATAATCTGATTTTAAAATTAAAAAAGAGAAATAAATTAAATCACTAACTATATGTATAGCTCAGGCTTCAAAGTTAGGTGATTTATTTTACAGTGCTAATCTTGCACTAATTTTTAGAATTCCTTCTCTGTAGTTAGCTGCGCTCTTAATCCTTCTTCCATGAACAAATTTTCTTATGTATTTGATTTTTATGCAAAAAGAATTCAGTCCATCTTATTTCACCAGAATTTACTTAGGCTGTTAACTTGTATTAAGTCAAGGAAAGCATCAAACTTTCCTGTGTTGACTATGTTGCATGTTCTTGAAATCTTGCCTAAAGATGCCTACAACGTGCTGTTGCCAGAGTTTCCAGGTATAAGAAAGTAACAACTATCTGCCCACACATAATTAACCCCACCAGATAGAAATAAAAGCCCTCAAGTGTTTGCTATTTCAATACTTTTGAGGAAATTTTCTGCCACATCACACTTTGTAACCAAAGTCAATTAGGAATGACTATAAGAGATTGTTCCTAAATCAGTAAGGAGTAAGACTTCAGTTTTGACTTTACATCCAAGCATGTTTAAGTCAGATCAGAGATTCAGTGAAGAAATAATAAGACCTTTATGTCCTACAGATTAATATTTCTCTCTATTATCTTATTCTTTATCCGTACTTTATTTAGAAATATATGTATTCATGTCTTAAATTTTATTAATACGTGTTGTATGTATAACTTGTGGGGGGGTTATAAATATCAAGTGACATAATAAGTTAGCCAGGGAGAAATTTGTTCATGGAAAACAGGTTAAACACAGCAGATTACTATAGAAAAAGAATTCTAAAAATTAATACATGATCAGCAATCTAAAATAAATTACCTAACTTTGAAGCTTGGGCTATATATCTAATTGGTGATTTAATTTATTTCTCTTTTTTAATTTTAAAATCAGATTATCTAGCAATATAATCTCATTACATATGTGACTACACATTCAGAAAATAAAAGAAATTGGCTTTTATGTTTTGAATTATCTTTTCATGACTTTCATTCTGTTATAAAGTACAACAATAGTATTTTTATGTGTTTGATTTTAAGTTTCTTATTTTTTAGTATCTTAGATGCTAGCTATCCAAACAATGTTGATTTGATCTTTATACATTCTGTACATGTATTGAAGTGTTGTACTTGTGTTATACTGTTTAAATAAGTGTGTCAATTAAAATAAGAATATTGTCTTAAAACTAGTTATCTTAAAAACAAAAATGTTAACATTTTTAAAAAATATATTAATACTTCTTAAAACAAGAATGAAAGTGAAAATTATCATATTAATACCAATATGCATTTATATTTTCTTTATTAGTTGCATTACCATAATCATATTTTTAAAGAATTATTGGAATAAATTATATACTAGGACTTTGAGACCCAATCTTTAGTCCATTTAAGTTTAGCTCCCTTATAGCAGTTCTTGGTTTTGTTTTGTTTTTAAAAAAAGAGAGATGGTAGACAGATAATAGATAGATAGATAGATAGATAGATAGATAGATAGATAGATAGATAGTTTTGTAAGTTTTTCCTTTGAAACAGCAACCCATATAACCCAGGCTGACCTCAAATTCACTTTGTAGCTAAGGATGCCCTTGACCTCTAATCTTAGCTTCATGCACCATGTCCTGGGCTTATGAGAGTATACCACCACTCCTGTGCTTTCCCAATTATATCTGGGACACTTGAACATTAAATAGTACATGGTAAGGTTCATTGTTTGGCCAGGCAGTATACTATAAGAAGCTTAGGCACTCTAGTATATACTGGCCAAAGGCAACACTCCAATAATGTTTAGGTAAAAAAAATGTTCCCCCCAGCCAGAAGACAGAAATTTGACACAAATTTCAACACAAAGAGATGACAAATGTTTGGGGAGATATGTTTTTTCCTGATTTGAATATTATACAATGCACATGTGTACTTAAACAGTCTATGATGACACAAATAGTTATAATTATGTGTCAATCAGAAAATAAAGTATTTTAAATCCAAAAAAACTGTTGTGCTTTTGCAAATTTCCAAAATAGGATCATTTTGTTTACTTTTGTAATTCTGGGAAATGAACCTAGGGCCTCATTCATGCCTTCTAGGCAATCTGTTCTTCTGAGCAACATCACAAGCCCTCTCTCCAGTTTTCATTTTGAGGTAGGTCTCACTTAGTTACCCAGACTGAACTCACTTTGTAGCTCAAGAGGTCTTGTAACTTGTGATCTTCCTGTCTCAGCTTCCTGAGTAGTTGGGATTAAAGGCCTGTACTAATAACCCCCCCCCCATTTATAAAAAACTTCCACTTAGTCTGTAAAAGAGGATTGGAGAGAGAGCACAGGGGCTAACAGCAATTTCTGCTTTTACAAAGGACCCAAGTTGGGTTCCCAGTGCTCACAAATTCCAGGAGATTTGACACCTTCTTCTGACTTTCCTCCCCCACCTGCTTGCAAGTGACAGACATATGTACAATTGAACGTTTGTATGCACATGTATGCATACACACACACACACACACACACACACACACACACACACGGCGCGTGCAATCTCGGACTTCAGGGGAAAAAATTAGTCTAAAATGAACTTGATAGAGTCCTTGCTATCAGCTCAACCTCAACATCCACCCTGCCCCACCATCCTCTGCGCTCCAGGCATTGTTCAGAGCACATCTTCCTCACTTGTCCACACAGTTGAGAGTTTTCTGCTTCCCTGGCCCCAGGAGTCCAGACCTAGGGTGATCTGAGCTCCTTAGCCCTACCTTCACAGCAGTGTATTCCTCGTGGACATTTTCAAAGCAGTTTGCCACACACTCATTCATGTAACCTTCCCATCCGTTGCCAAGCAGGCGCCGCCCTCTCAATTAAAAGTCTCAGAGCCTAGATCTAACTTGACCGGTGTCCTGGGCAACCTGCTGCGCAGGCGCGCTCTGTTCCCTCCGCAACGTGTTCCCTTGGCAACGTAGTACACAGCGCTAATCCTAGCACCCTGCAGGATGTGCTTCAGCAGAGTAGATGAAGAGAGTAGCGTAGGCCTACAGAGCAAACAGCAGAAGGATAAGAAGAGCAGGAGAGATGAACACAGAGGAAGTACCGGTTGCTCCCCCGCTCCGTGGAGTTACACCTGTTTTACAGTGTAAGAGTTGGCAGCATGGCCCACCTGCCTCCATGCTTCCCTCCACCCCTGTGCTCACTTGGAGTTTCTTCTCTTGATCTTTAGGGAAGGTGAATAAATACTCCTTTGGAACACGTCAAGCGAGGAAACTCTTTCCTCACTACCATCCCCCAACCTGGCTGGGGAACACTTATCTCCCTCTTAGGGGACTGCCCCACACAGGCCCTGGGTGTTATGCAGCAACAGATGTGAGTATTCACCTCCCCTTGGGTGGGTTTCAGTTTCCTGTCTACAGCAGGATACATAGGTGTTCTGGGAGAAAAACTATTCTGTGTGTGACTTTAATATCTGGGTCCCAATAAAGAAGGAGCACTGGTCGGCAACCAGCTGTAAAGACAATGTGTAAATGGCCATAGTTCACCATTTCCCATCCCCCACTAAACTCAAGCTTTGTCTTCATATAATCCCTACTCCATCTTGACGTCCAGCGCCCTCTTGAGCTGATGTCAGTTTCCTTTCCTTTCGCTTAGTACAGTTCTCAGGCTGAATCTTCCATAAAAGTAAATTCAGTTGTTGGAAAAGATGGAAGGTCATTGGTATTCACAGAAATTCATTTGTCTATCCAGCTACACCTCTTTGCAAAGTTACTCGTGTTGTTTGTTTAATTCATTGCTTTTGACTATATTCACTCCTCCACTTCGAAGGCCATCCTATGATTGTGTTACTGATGTTTTTCTTCTTTCTCTTCCCCTCCTTCCCTCTCCTCCTCTCACTGGAAGTGGAATGGTTTAGCATATAACCTATCAAAAGTCCCAACCAGTACAAAAGGCTATGCTATTGGAGCCAGGACAACTGTGAGGTTTAAGCCAATCAACAAGGTAATGTTCTGGGATTTTAAGGTGGTCCATGTGGCAACATAAATTTATGCTGAGGCATTAGCATTGTACACAGATAGATGATTGGGGTGGGGGGAGAGAAGCACTAAAGAAATGGGCCCAAGACAAGACTTTAAAAACCAAAAGTTAAAATATAGAACCTGTGTTTATATACATCACATTTATCCTGTCAGTCAAAAGACAAATTCCAACTTTTTCAGTTTGTGGTATATGTGTCTGGCTAGATTTCAAGTCTATTCATGAGAAAAAATCCTTATCTTTCTCCTTTTTCTGATGCAGTTCTGAGCCTAGACTGAACCAGGCAAATGTGTTCCCACTAAGCTATAGCCCCTGGCTAAAAAAGATCCTACTCTCTTTTGGTGGTTTTTGACATGGACAGTCAAGGACTGGAGATAATTATAAATTTCTCCCAGTGGTGGACTGTATCAACTTATGTCGATTCTTTACCCATACTAAGTTTATTTCTGTATGTTGTGTATCATTATATAGCTACACCACCCCTGTACTAGAGCCTATTTCTACATCTTTGACACACTGACCTGTAGCCGATTTATAAGCAGGATAAAAATGATCCCGTTTTGTTTACCTTAAATGATTTGTGTTAAATTATATCTTCTCAAGATATATATATATATATATATGTGTGTGTGTGTGTGTGTGTGTGTATGTATATATATATATATGTATATATATTCCACTAATCTTTTTGTGATTACAGGATGTGACACCATACCCGGGAATGTATCAGAAAATTGATATTTCAAGTGAAAAACACAAAAAATGCTTTGCTCCTTTTAACATCTTGATGCCTCGATTTAAGAGCGATGTAAAGGGCGATTCTTACCCTGGGTATGTCTTTTGCTCACTGTGTGTTTCAACGGGAAATAGGAAAGGAAATACATAAAGCAGGAATTACATCCAAATGTTCCCAGCCAAGTCTCTAAAGGTTCAATCTCTCACCTCCCAGGCCTCCCGTACCGGTTAATTGTAGAATCAGTTATTGATTCAATAAACATTTGCTAGTGCATCAGGTGGTTTTGTAGCTTCTACAAATCATTCAATATACCCATCACAGGGCTCCTAACCTCTCAGAGATTACATATTAGAACTAGCAAAATAGACACAAATATTCAAGAAAATATCAACAGTAGTAAGAATACTAACCACATAACTTACCAGTCAAACTGTAACACTTCCGAGTGTGAAGGCAAGTGACAGTTACTTCAGGGCAATAGCAGAAGCTCAGTCATGCTCACACCTGAGCGTGTGGTGAGCTGGTGTTGTCCAATGGAGGCATTAGAACAGGACATAGCATGATGAGCTGGAAGCTACTTTATCTGAGGTTGTTAAGGAAAACACTCAGCAAGGACTGTTACATCTAAAATCTGAACAAATAGATTATGTCATTCCTATGAAGGTGTGAGGACAGAGCATCTCAAGTACAAAGAACCACGGGTGCAAAACTTTAAATTGGGAAGGAATTTGATGAGATAGGAAAGGAAAGACACTATCGTGGATAGGGTATAGTGAGACGGGAAGAAATATGAACAGAAAGGGGGCAGGCTAGAGTACTGAAGCCTTGTAAACTAGTGGGGTTTAGTCTAGATGTATATGAACCCATTCAATATTTGTAACTGCGAGGGAAATAGTCAAAGTCTTTCCTTGACTGATGAGAAATCCAAGGTCCAGAGAATACAAGTTAACTTTTCCAACCTTGTGTTAAGGTAGCTAAAGTGTTAACCTTGATTCTGTATCTCCTCTAAACTATCCCTCACAATAGAGTCTGTAAGAGCATTACAAAAAAGGCAGTCCAAAACTAACTCGTTGTCAAGAAAATCAACTGGTTCTGCTTTGCTCCTCCCTGGATTGAAAGTAGGTTGTTGCTGCATATCTTTCGCGAAGTGCAAATCTTGGGCAGCACTAATCTGCCATCACAGTGAGTCTCTGATCACTCACTCTCCTGGTATTCACAGATGTGTCGGCTGAGGACACTGAGTTGTAGAAATATTCTTAAACTAGAGTCTATCTTTACCCTGCTTGGATATTGAAGCTGGTTCTCTTTAACACTGGCAAGCTAATTAGAAATACAATAACAGGGCAATGATGTTCATACTTGCCTGACATCTAAAGGTTAGTCCCCTTTTCCCAAAAACTGGTAAGATGTTTTGTTCAGTCATCATCCATGACATCTGTCTTTATTTCTATTTATTTCTAGCCCTGGCACATACAATCCTAAGAACAATTCAGTCCCAAAAGTTAGTTG
This sequence comes from Rattus rattus, assembly GCF_011064425.1. Lineage (NCBI taxonomy): Eukaryota > Metazoa > Chordata > Mammalia > Rodentia > Muridae > Rattus > Rattus rattus. The sequence goes on from NC_046156.1 coordinate 52,118,523, forward strand.
GCCAATGAAATTTGGATCTCCAGACTGGTCTCAGGTCCCATGTCTAGAGAAAAGGACTCTAAAAGCTGAGGTAATAAGATCAACCTTCAAATCATTGTTCTGTCTAGTACTACATACTATATATCATCTATTCTTTTTTTGTTGGATATTTTATGTATTTATGTATTTCAAATGTTATCCCCTTTTCTGGTTCCTCCCTCTCACATCTGCTCCCCCACCCCTGATTCTATGAGTATGCTCCCACTCCCACACAACCACTCTCACCTCAACATTCCCCTAGCATTCCCCTACAATGGGGCAACGAGCCTTCACAGGACCAAGGGCCTCCCCTCCCGTCGGTGCCAGACAGTGCCATCCACTGCTACACATGTGACTGGAGCCATGAGTTCCTCCATGTGTACCCTTTGGTTGGTGGTTTAGTCCCTGGGAGCTCTGGTGGAGTCTGGTTGTTGATATTGTTCTTCCTATGGGGTTGCAAAACCCTTCAGCTACTTTAGTCCTTTCTCTAGCTCCTCCATTGGGGTTCCCTTGTTCAGTCTGATGGTTAGCTGCAAGCATCCTCATCTGTATCAGTAAGGCTCTGTCAGAGCCCCTCAGGAGACAGCTCTATCAGGCTCCTGTCAGCAAGCACTTCTTGGCATCAGCAATAGTGACTGGGGTTGATGGCTGCATATGGGCTGGATCCTTTCTTAAGCTTCATATGGTCTGTGAATTGTATGTTGGGTGCTCTGAGCTTTTGGACTAAAATCAACTTATAAGTGACTGCATATCATGTGTGTTCTTTTGTGACTGGGTTACCTCTTTCAGGATAATATTTTCTAGTTCCGTCCATTTGCCTAAGAATTTCATGAAGTCATTGTTTTTAATAGATGAGTACTCCATTGTGTAAATGTACCACATTTTGTGTATCCTTTCCTCTGTTGACATCGGGGTTCTTTCTAGCTTGTGGCTATTATAAATAGGGCTGCTATGAAAATAATGGAGCATGTGTCCTTATTATGTTGGAGAATTTTTTGGGTATATGCCCAGAAGTGGTATAGCTGGGTCCTTGGGTAGTCCCAGGACCAATGTCCCAATTTTCTGAGGAAACTCCAAACTGATTTCCAGACTGATTCCCACCAACAATGGAATAGTGTTCCTCCTTTTCTACATTCTTGCCAGCATCTGCTGTCACCTGAGTTTTTTATCTTAGTCATTCTGACTGGTGTGAGGTGGTATCTCAGGGTTGTTTAGATTTGCATTTCCCTGATGACTAAAGATGTTAAACATTTCTTTAGGTGCTTCTTGGACATTTGATATTCTTCAGTTGATATTCATTCTTTGTTTAGTTCTGTACCCCATTTTTTCTTTTGTTTTTTTTTATTGGATATTTTTTATTTACATTTCAAATTTTATCCCCTTTTCCTGTTTCCTGTCCATAAACCCCCTATCCCATCCCCTCCCCCTGCTTCTATGAGGGTGTTCCTCCAAGCACCCACCTCTTCCTGCCTCCCCTCCCTGACATTCCCCTAGACTGGGGCATTGAGCCTTGGCAGGACAAGAGCTTCTCCTCTCACTGGTGCCCAAGAAGGCCATCTTCTGCTACATAAGCAACTGTAGCCATGGATCTGTCCATGTGTCTGTACCCCATTTTTAGTAGGATTATTTGGTTCTCTGGAGTCTAACTTCTTGAGTTCTTTGTATATATGGGATATTAGCCCTCTATCATAAGTAGGATTGGTAAGATCTTTTCCCAACCCATTGGTTGCTGTTTTGTCCTATTGACAGTGTCCTTTACCTTACAGGAGCTTTGCAATTTTATGAAGTCCCATTGTCAATTCTTGATCTTAGAGCATAAGCCATTGGTGTTCTGTTCAGGAAATTTGCCCCAGTCCCCATGTGTTCAAGGATCTTCCCCACTTTCTCTTCTATTAGTTTGAGTGTATCTGGTTTTATGTGAAGGTCCTTGATCCACTTGGACTTGAGCTTTGTACAAGGAAGTAAGAATGGATCGATTTGCATTCTTCTACATGCTGACTGCCAGTTGAACTGGCACCATTTGTTGAAAATGCTGTCTTTTTTTCCGCTCCTTTGTCAAAGATCAAGTGATCAAAGGTATGTGGGTTCATTTCCGGGTCTTCAATCCTACTCCATTGCTCTACCTGCCTCTTCTCTGTACTGATACCATGCAGTTTTTATCACTTATTCTTAAGTAGAAGTCTGTAAGTGAAATTTAGAAAGTTCATGAGCTGCTGAAGGTATAGTGTGTGTGTGTCAATGTGAGGATCTTTTTGGAGAGTTATACATCTGCATTAGCATTTTATAGATAATTATGACTAGCCAAATATATTTTATTTGTTCCTTAGCTAAGGAAATAACTGCTCCTGACAATCCCTTAAAGTAAACAAGAAAAAATATCCTCTATAACATAGGAAGATGCTAAGAATAGTAATGATTAGGTGACTAGGCAGCTGCAATTCATATTTATAACTCCTGATACACTGCTCTTTCGACATATCACTTATTGGTGAGATCACTGCAGAACTGGAGAGCATTTTGGACAAGAACATGGAAAGTATTACCTGTCTTCAAACAAGAGTTCTGCCTTGGGTTCCTTTATGGTCTTTAGGGATTTTATATGCATCATTTTTTATCTTTAAAATGGACTTAATAATGCAACTTATCTGGCATTGTTGTAAAAGTTAATAACTGAGATATATGGAAAATCATTTAATATAGTACATAAGAATATATACTTAGTATGAGTTTGCCATCATAATTCTAGATTTGTGTTCTGTTCCTAGTAGAATTGAGGATTATATCCATGAATATTTGTTATATGCCTAATATATAGATATATATGTTAGGACCTATTTGTTAAAAATACAGTCCTTGCCTTCAAGATGTTCATCAACTACTTAAAATTTTCCACATAGCCACTAATTCCTAGCATGATGAACACTAGAGTATGATGTTCTCAGTTAACAAATGTTGAATCACTATACTTCAATTATGACTGGGTCTGGCTTTACTTAGACCACAGGGTCAATACTGTGAAGTTTCATTTCATATAGCCAGGAAGATCAGAAGTAGAGGATTCTCATGGGATACTAAGCTAAACAATGTTCTTTCATTGCAGCTGTCCACAGACAAGGACTTTAGAAAGCATCGGAACCGTGTGGCCTACTTTAGCCTGTATTACAAATGAGAAGTAGGCACTGTCTTCATGTGTTCTTGACCACAGAGTCTCCAGAATTGAGGACATAACTGCTCTTGTATTTCTGTGTTCCTGGGCCCTCTTGTCTGCCTATTTGGTGTCCAGGAAGGGACAAGGGTCTCATAGTCACGTCGCCCTCCAAATAAATAAAGGCTGGTCCAGAATGTTTCTATTCTGTTTCTTTGTTTGTGATCTAATGGTCCCTGTTGGGTGGTTTTATTTTTGAGAAATATTCAGGGATCTCTTGGCTACTACTTCTAATTCTCAGGCATTCGTCTTGAATGCTCTATGAATAGCCTTGCCACTAGGTAGATCTTAACCCCTATATATCAAAGACTTAGATAGGATTTGAGCTCACGGAACATAGAAAATATTTCAATTTATTTTGGGGGAGTTCTTCCAAGCTTATGAGTTCTCTGATAAATAGTGGAAATTTCCAGATTCTGTTCTTTCTTAGACTAACATAACACTCAAAGAACCCAAAAGTCCCATTACTGATGACATTGCTTGTTTAGCCTATGTACTGAATTCCCACTTAATGTCAGGCAAGTGACAAGCATTGAGAATATACTAGAAATCAATATATATACAACCTGAAGTCTTAGAGACATTTCACACGGTGGCTAGTAGATTGGGTCTACCCTGCATTTAAATGGCCCCTGAAGGTTTACAAGTGAGTCTTGGGGTTTGAAATAAGAATCCACAATAGCTTGGCACAGTGGCACACATCTTTAATCACAACATTTAGGAGGAAAAGGCAGACAGCATCCTGAACAACATATGAGGATAGCCAGAGCTATGTATAAAGACCTTGTCTCAAAAAGCAGATAGATAGATAGACAGATGATAGATAGATAGATAGATAGATAGATAGATAGATAGATAGATAGACAGACAGACAGACAGACAGACAGACAGATTCACAGCAGCCTTGTTTAAAGTGTGTATCTACATATCTAGATACTCCAGCCTGGGAGGGCAAGCCCCTTTTTCCTAATATTAAAATAACTCATACTTATTCAAGATTAGAACTAAATATGGCCTATCATTCTTTAATGTGGATGAGTATTTTATTTGCATGAATGTCCATGTAACACATGCATGCCTAGTGCCCTGGTGCCAAAAAATGATCATTTGATACCCCTGAGTCTGGCATTACAGACCATTGTAAGCCACCATGTGGTTGCTGGGAATCAAACCCAGGTCCTCTGGAAGAGCAGTCAATTCTCTCAACCACTGAGCCATCCGTCCCGTGCCAAGCATGGCCCATCTTATCTTTTGAGAAAATGGTTAGGGTTCACTTATAATCTCTTAGTTATTATAAAAAGGGGCAAATCTTCAAGGGTCTGGATACCAATGAGTGAGACAGGACCAAAGACAGTAGGAAAGCTCTAGCCCACAGTAACCTTGAGTGACACATAATAACTTCTAGCTATTAAAACGAATGGTTAGGAACAAAAGTTCTTGACTGAATAATGCCAGATAGGTGTAATTTCTTGAGAACTGAGGTCTTCTGAAATATTAGTGGCAAAGGACAGAATAGTCTCTATTGAGAACTAAACTAAATATTAAAACAATTATAAAAGTACCAGAAACTAAAAAGTATTTTTACTTACCCCACTTACCTTACATAATCTCTAATTATTAATTACTTAGTTTAACTTGCAATGCTAGGCATTAAGCCTAATGCATTACCATATTAGACAAGTAAATGGTAACTCTCCACAGCCCTCTTTTAATCTGATAACCAACAACTTGAGCTTTCTGGTCGAGAAGTGTTTGACTTTATTGAGCTGAGCAAAGTAGTACATGTATGTAATTATGCTCACAAGCATGGGGCTAAAGCAGAAGGGCCATAAATTTGAGACCAGCCTGAGTTATATAGTGAGACCTTGTTTCAAAACAACCAAAAAGAGGAAAAAGAAAGAGGACTTCTTGTAAGATAAGGATCAGAGGCCTCACTGAAACTCCGTGACAGAAAATAGTCAATTTAGCACACACTAAGCTCTTCTCTTGCAAGGGAAAAGATCTGTAAGTGAAGTTATTAACTCAGGATAGAGTTGCAAGGAAGCAAGTGGAAGAACTAAGACCCTTAGTTTGGACAAAAGTCCTCTCTCAAGTTGCTGCTTGGAACAATAGGAACTTCATGGGAAGTGCTGCTTCTCATGCATACCAGCCCTGCAAGGTCACAAGAAGCCAAGGTGGAAAACAAGAAAACCACCAATGACTTACAACTCCATCCCTACACGTCAGACCCACAACCCACAAAATGTATGTGATGGCTACAAAGACCAAGGGGCACCCTCTTGCTCCTCTTCCACAGCACCAAGTGAAGCAGAGATCTGAGAACTTTGTCTTTAAACTCAGCTCAGCTGACTCCAAATTTATACTGTAAGTATTATTTTATTTTATTTTCTATTAACTAATTCCTACCATGATACATACATATATATGGCTAATACTGACTTTGCTTTTGTTTGTATATTTGCTTAGTTAAGACTTAAGATTGCCCTGCATGTTTCTCTACCCAGTTTTTAGAATACTATGTTGTACCTATATCACATATTACTTCCCTATTATCCCTAGGTCGTTTCTCTCTTTATCTCTACATTTGTTTTTATATTCTTGTTTATTATAGTGTGGGAGCGTGCATGCATGTGTATGCATGATTCAGGAAGTGCTTCCATGCATGTGTGGAAGTCAAAGGATAGCTTTGTGGAGTAAATGCTACTTACTCACTGATCTCTTGTTCTATGCCTCTTTACTTAATTTTAATTTCCCATAGCTTAACCAACAGTATCCCAACTTGCCCCCACCAGCTGCTTCTCTCATATCATTTTCCTCCAAAGGCAATCAATACTAACCCCTATACCAAACCACCTTATTCTCTACCATTGGAAACTAAAATCTGAGGATATACAATACTATCTTGTTTGTTTGCCCATCAATATTTACTGAAGTCAAATTGTTGTTAATGGATTTGAATGGCATTTACATTGTAGAGATAGACATCAGCCATAATTGCCTTCCTAGTTAATATTCTACTAAGATAATGATATAATGATTAGACTAGACATGCAGGGTTCCTGGATTGAGAAACTGCTGTCTGAACCACATGCTTAAACTCTACCATGCAATATCCACTGCCAACGTGAACCTTGCAAATAACTTCAATTGAAAAATGTAACTGATTTTATACAATACTCAAAGTGCTAGCTAGAACAATAAGAAAACAAAAAGAGACCAAGGGGATACAAATTGGCAGAGAAGGAATAAAGGTATCGCTATTTGCAGATGGCATGATAGTATACATAAGCAACCCCAAAAATTCTACCAGAGAACATCTTCAGCTGATAAATAACTTCATCAAAGTGACCAGATATAAAATTAACTCAAATAAATCAATAGCCTTCCTTTATACAAATGAAAAACAGGCTGAGAAAGAAAATAAGGAAACAACTCCCTTCACAATAAATACAGATAATATAAAATATCTTGGGGTAACTCTAACCAAACAAGTGAAAGATCTTTATGATAAGACCTTCAAGTCTCTCAATAAAGAAATCAAAGAAGATCTCAGAAAATGGAGAGATCTCCCATGCTCAAGAACTAACATAGTAAAAATGGCCATCCTACCAAAGGCAATCTACAGATTCAATGCAATTCCCATCAGAATCCCAACACAATTCTTCAAAATCATGAAAGGAACAATTCTCAAATTTATCTGGAAAGGCAAAAACCGAGGATAGCGAAAACAATCATAAACAATAAAAGAATGGCTGGGGGAATTACCATCCCTGACTTCAAGCTTCACTACAGGGCAATAATGATAAAAATTGTATGGTGTTGATGCAGAGACAGACAAGATGATAAATAGAATAGAAAACCCAGAAATAAAATCACACACTTACTCACACTTCTTTGACACAAAGAAGCCAAAAATATACAATGGAAAAAAGAAAGCATCTTCAATAAATGGTGCTGATCTAACTGGATATCTGTTTGTAGAAAAATGAAAATAGCCCATATTTGTCACCATGCACATAACTCAAATTCAAGTGGATCAAGGATCTCAACATAAACCAATCTAACAGAAGAGAACATGGGAAAGAGCCTTGAACTCATTTCCTACACAGAACTCCAATGGCTCACACTCTAAGATCAAGAATTGGTAAATGGGACCTCCTGAAATTGGAAAGCTTCTGTAAGGCAAAGGACATACTCAATAAGACAAATCAGGATTCCTGAGACTGCAGAGTGAGAGAGACCACCAATACTGCCCACCCCTGCCCACATCCCTGGCCCAAGAAGAAACTGTATAGGGCCTCTGGGAACAGGAAGATAGGAGCACTCAAGCGGCAGGTCCCCTGCGGTCCAGACACCTCCCAGACCTGAAGGGACCTGGTCAACAGCTCCCTGAACCCAAATCCCATGGGAGGGAGAGCTAAACCCTCAGAGGGGCAGACACACCTGGGAAGCCAGAAGAGACTACACTCTGCCCACATTTCTGAATCTAGAGGAAAACACCTAACGCCATCTGAGACCCCTGTGCACAGGGATCCCGGGATAAGGCGGGGCAGGTCCTTCTGGTTGCCCTGACAGAGAGCTCAGAAGCAGCACCCCAGGAGCAACTTCAGGCCCAGGACCATAGGTAAGACCAACTTGTCTGATCCAAGTGACCTGGGTGGTGGACTCAGGACACATGCTCACAGGAACAGCTGAAGACCAGTAGACAGGAAAGACTACATACCTGAAAGCAAAACACTCCATTACCATAACTGGCTGAAAGAAAACAGGTCTACAGCACTTCTGACACAGAGGCCTATAGGACAGTCTAGCCACTGTCAGAAATAACAGAACAAGGTAACACCAGAGACAACCTGATGTCAAGAGGCAAGCCCAGGAACCCAAGCAACACAAACAAAGACTCCAATGGCAACATCGGAGCCCAATTGTCCCACCAAACCAGCACTGAATATCCAAACACACCAGAAAAGCAAGATCTTGATTTTAAATCGCATTGGATCATGATGATGAAAGACTTCAAGAAAGACAAAAAGAACTCCCTTAGAGAAATGCAGGAAACATAAATAAACAAGTAGAAGCCTATAGAGAGGAATCACAAAAATCCATGAAAGAATTCCAGGAAAACACAATCAAACAGGTGAAGGAATTAAAAAGAGAAATAGAGGGTTGGGGATTTAGCACAATGGTAGAGCACTTGCCTAGCAAGCGCAAGGCCCTGGGTTCGGTCCCCAGCTCCAAAAGAGAGAGAGAGAGAGAGAGAGAGAGAGAGAGAGAGAGAGAGAGAGAGAGAGAAGCAATAAAGAGAGCACAAAGGAAGACAACCCTGGATATAGAAAACTGAAAGAAGAGACAAGGAGCCGTAGATACAAGCATCACCAACAGAATACAAGAGATAGAAGAGAGAATCTCAGGAGCAGAAGATTCCATACAAATCAACACAATTGTAAAAGATAATGTAAAATGGAAAAAGCTACTGGCCCAAAACATACAGGAAATCTAGGACTCAATGAAAAGATCAAACCTAAGGATAATAGGTATAGAAGAGAGTGAAGACACCCAGCTCAAAGGACCAGTAAATATATTCAACAAAATCATAGAAGAAAACTTCCCTAACCTAAAGAAAAAGATGCCCATAAACATACAAGAAGCCTACAGAACTCCACATAGATTGGACCATAAAAGAAACTCCTTCCATCAAATAACGGTCAAAACACCAAATGCACAAAACAAAGAAAGAATATTAAAAGCAGTAAGGGGAAAAGGTCAAGTAACATATAAAGGCAGACCTATCAGAATCACACCGGACTTCTCACCAGAGACTATGAAAGGCAGAAGATCCTGGACAGATGCCATACAGACCCTAAGAGAACAAAAATGCCAGCCAAAGTTATTGTATCCAGCAAAACTCAATTAACATAGTTGGAGAAACCAAGATATTCCATGAGAGAACCAAATTTACAGAATATCTTTCTACAAATCCAGCCCTACAAAGGATAATAAATGGCAAAACCCAGCATAAGGAGTCAAGCAACACCCTAGAAAAAGCAAGAAACTAATCGTCTTGGCAAAAAAACAAAGAAAAGAAAAGCAGACAAACATAATCTCACATCCAAATATGAATATAACAGAAAGCAACAATCACTATTCCTTAATATCTCTCAACATGAATGGACTCAACTACCCAATAAAAAGACATGGATTAACAAACTGGATATGCAATGAGGATCCTGCATTCTGCTGTCTACAAGAAACACACCTCAGAGACAAAGACAGACACTACCTCAGAATGAAAGGCTGGAAAACGATTTTCCAAGCAAATGGTCTGTGGAAGCAAGCTGGAGTAGCCATTCTAAAATCAAATAAAATCAATTGTCAACTAAAAGTCATCAAAAAAGGTAAGGAATAACACTTCATATTCATCAAAGGAAAAATCCACCAAGATGAACTCTCAACACTAAATATCTATGCTCCAAATACAAGGGCACCTACATACGTAAAGGAAACCTTACTAAAGCTCAAATCACACATTGCACCTCACACAATAATAGTAGATTTCAACAAACCACTCTCATCAATGGACAGATCATGGAAACAGGAATTAAACAGAGACATAGACAGACTAAGAGAAGTCATGAACCAAATGAACTTAACAGACATTTATACAACATTCTCTCCTAAAACAAAAGGATATACCTTCTTCTCACCACCTCATGGTACTTTCTCCAAAACTGACCATATAATCAGCCATAAAACAGGCCTCAATAGATACAAAAAGATAGAAATAATCCCATGCATCCTATAAGACCACCACGTGCTAAAGCTGGTCTTCAATAACAGTAAGGAAAGAATACCTACATATACATGGAAGTAGAACAATGCTCTACTCAATGATAACCTGGTCAAGGAAGAAATAAAGAAAGAAATTAAAGACTTCTTAGAATTTAATTAAAATGAAAGTACAACATACCCAAACTTATAGGACACAATGAAAGCTGTGCTAAGAGGAAAACTTATAGCTCTGAGTGCCTGCAGAAAGTAACAGGAAAGAGCATATGTCACCACCTTGACAGCACACCTAAAAGCTCTAGAACAAAAAGAAGCAAATACACCCAGGAGGAGAAGAAGGCAGGAGATAATCAAACTCAGAGCTGAAATCAACCATGTAGAACCTAAAAGGACCATAGAAAGAATCAAGAGAACCAAAAGTTGGTTCTTTCAGAAAATCAGCAAGATAGATAAACCCTTAGCCAGACTAAGGAGAGGACACAGAGAGTGTGTCCAAATTAACAAAATCATAAATGAAAAGGGAGACATAACTACAGAATCAGAGGAAATTCAAAAAATCATCAGATCCTACTACAAAAGCCTATATTCAACAAAACTTGAAAATCTGCAGGAAATGGACAATTTCCTAGACAGATACCAGGTCCAAAGTCAAAGCAAGAACAGATAAACCATTTCAACAACCCCATAATTCCTAAAGAAATTAAAGTAGTCATTAAAGGTCTCCCAATAAAAAGAGCCCAGGTCCAGATGGGTTCAGTGCAGAATTCTATCAGACCTTCACAGAAGACCTCACACCAATACTATTCAAACTATTCCACGAAATTGAAACAGATGGAGTGCTACTGAATTCCTTCTATGAGGCCACAATTACTCTTATACCTAAACCACTCAAAGAACCAACAAAGAAAGAGAACTTCAGACCAATTTCCCTTATGAATATCAACGGAAAAATACTCAATAAAATTCTGGCAAGATGAATCCAAGAGCACATCATAACAATCATCCACCATGATCAAGAAGGCTTCATTCCAGGCATGCAAGGATAGCTTAATATACAGAAAACAATCAATGTAATCCATTATATAAACAAACTGAAAGATAAAAACCACGTGATAATTTCATTAGATGCTGAGAAAGCATTTGACAAACTTCAACACCCCTTCATGATAAAAGTCCTGGAAAGAATAGGAATTCAAGGCTCATACCTAAACATAGTAAAAGCCATATACAGCAAACCAGTAGTTAACAGTAAATTAAAAGGAGAGAAACATGAAGCAATCCAACTAAAATCAGGGACTAGACAAGGCTGCCCACTCTCTCCCTACTTATTCAATATAGTTCTTGAAGTTCTAGCCAGAACAATCAGACAACAAAAGGAGATCAAGGGGATTCAGATTGGAAAAGAAGAAGTCAAAATATCACTGTTTGCAGATGATACGATAGTATATTTAAGTGATCCCAAAAGCTCCACCAGAGAACTACTAAAGCTGATAAACGACTTCAGCAAAGTGGCTGGGTATAAAATTAACTCAAATAAATAAGTAGCCTTCCTCTACATAAAAGAGAAACAAGCCGAGAAAGAAATTACACCCTTCATAATAGTCCCAAATAATATAAAATACCTCGGTGTGACTTTAACCAAGCAAGTAAAAGATCTGTACAATAAGAACTTCAAGCCTCTGAAGAAAGAAATTGAAGAAGATCTCAGAAGATGGAAAGATCTCCCATGCTCATGGATTGGCAGGATTGATACAGTAAAAATGGCCATTTTACCAAAAGCGATCTACAGATTCAGTGCAATCCCCATCAAAATACCAATCCAAAGAGTTAGACAGAACAATTTGGAAATTCATCTGGAATAACAAAAAACCCAGGATAACTAAAACTATCCTCAACAGTAAAAGGAATTCTGGGGGAATCACTATCCCTGAACTCAAGCAGTATTACAGAGCAATAGTGATAAAAACTGCATGGTATTGGTACAGAGACAGACAGATAGACCAGCGGAATAGAATTGAAGACCCAGAAATGAACCCACATACCTATGGTCACTTGATTTTTGACAAAGGAGCCAAATCCATCCAATGGAAAAAAGATAGCATTTTCAGCAAATGGTGCTGGTTCAACTGGAGGTCAACATGTAGAAGAATGCAGATAGATCCATGCTTATCACCCTGTACAAAGCTTAAGTCCAAGTGGATCAAGGACCTCCACATCAAACCAGATACACTCAAACTAATAGAAGAAAAAGTGGGGAAGCATCTCAAACACATGGGCACTGGAGAAAATTTCCTTAACAAAACACCAATGACTTATACTCTAAGGTCAAGAATCGACAAATGGGATCTCATAAAACTGCAAAGCTTCGGTAAGGCAACACTGTGGTTAGGACAAAACGGCAACCAACAGATTGGGAAAAGATAGAGGGTTTATATCCAAAATATACAAAGAACTCAAGAAGTTAGACCGCAGGGAGACAAATAACCCTATTAAAAAATGGGATTCAGAGCTAAACAAAGAATTCACAGCTGAGGAATGCTGAATGGCTGAGAAACACCTAAAGAAATGTTCAACATCTTTAGTCATAAGGGAAGTGCAAATCAAAACAACCCTGAGATTCCACCTCACACTAATCAGAATGGCCAAGATCAAAAACTCAGGTGACAGCAGATGCTGGCGAGAATGTGGAGAAAGAGGAACACTCCTCCATTGTTGGTGGAATTGCAGACTGGTACAACCATTCTGGAAATCATTCTGGAGGTTCCTCAGAAAATTGGACATTGAACTACCTGAGGACCCAGCTATACCTCTCTTGGCATATACCCAAAAGATGCCCCAACATATAACAAAGACACATGCTCCACTATGTTCATAGCAGTCTTATAGCAGCCTTATTTATAATAACCAGAAGCTGGAAAGAACCCAGATTCCCTTCAACAGAGGAATGGATACAGAAAATGTGGTACATCTACACAATGGAATACTACACAGCTATCAAAAACAATGACTTTATGAAATTCATAGGCAAATGGATGGAACTGGAAAATATCATCCTGAGTGAGGTAACCCAATCACAGAAAAACACACATGGTATGCACTCATTGATAAGTGGAGATTAGCCCAAATGCTTGAATTACCCTAGATGCACAGAACCCATACATGAAACTCAAGAAGGATGACCAAAATGTGAATGCTTCACTCCTTCTTTAAAGGGGAACAAGAATACCCTTGGCAGGGAATAGGGAGGCAAAGTTTAGAACAGAGGCAGAAGGAACACCCATTCAGAGCCTTCCCCACATATGGCCCATACATATACTGCCAACAAACTAGATAAGATGGATGAATCAAAGAAGTGCAGGCTGACAGGAACCGGATGTAGATCTCTCCTGAGAGACACAGCCAGAATACAGCAAATACATAGGCAAATGCCATCATTAAACCACTGAACTGAGAATGGGACCCCTGTTGAAAGAATCTTAGAAAGGACTGGAAGAGCTTGAAAGGGCTTGAGACCCCATATGAACAACAATGCCAACCAACCAGAGCTTCCAGGACTAAGCCATTACCCAAAGACTATACATGGGCTGACCCTGGGCTCCAACTTCATAGGTAGCAATGAATAGCCTAGTAAGAGCACCAGTGGAAGGGAAAGCCCTTGGTCCTGCCAAGACTGAACCCCCAGTGAATGTGATTGTTGCGGGGAGGGCGGTAATGTGGGGAGGATGGGGCTGGGATCACCCATAGAGAAGGGGAGTCGGAGGATTTAAGGGGATGTTGGCCCGGAAACTGGGAAAGGTAATAACAATTGAAATGTAAATAACTAATACCCAAGTTAATAAAGATTGAGGAAAAATGTATATTTCACCTTAACTTTACACCTACAATAAAAATGTTTTATATTCTATTAACTTTAAAAAATTCTGGTTGAAAATGTGAAATTCACAAATGGCCACAAAGCACCTAAAGAAATGTTCAACATCTTTAGTCATCAGAGAAATGCAAATCAAAGCAAACCTGAGATTTCACTTCACACCAGTCAGAATGGCTAAAATCAAAAACTCAGGTGACAGCAGATGCTGCTGGCAAGGATGTTGAGAAAGATGAACACTCCTCCATTGTTGGTACAATTGCAAGCTGTTAAAACCACTCTGACAGTCACTATTTCAGAAAATTGGACATAGTACTACCTGAGGACCCAGCTATACCACTCATGGGCCTATACTAACATAACATGGACACATACTCTACTATGTTCATAGTAGCCTTATTTATAATAGCCAGAAGCTGAAAAGAACCCAGATGTCCTTCAGCAGAGGGATGGATACAGAAAATGTGGTACATCTACACAATGGAGTACTACTCAGCTATCAAAAACAATGACTTCATGAAATTCATAGGCAAATGGATGGAACTAGAAAATATCACCCTGAGCAGGTAAACAATCACAAAAAGAACACACATGATATGCACTAACTGATAAGTGAATATTAGCCTAAAAGCTCAGAATACCCAAGATACAATTTACAGATCACATGAAGCTCAAAAAAAAAAACAAAAAAAAAAAAAAGACATAAGTGTGGATGTTTCAGTCCTTCTTAGAAGAGGGAATAAAATACTCACAGGAGGAAATACAGAGACAAAGAGTGGATCAGAAACTGAAGGAAAGGCCATCCAGAGACTGCCACACCTGCGGATCCATCCCACATGCAGCCACCAAACCCAGTCACTATGCCAAGAAGTGCTTATTGACAGGACCCTGATACAGCTATCTCCTGAGAGGCTCTGCCAGAGCCTGATAAATACAGAAGTGGATCCTGGCAGCCAACTCTTCTATTAGACTGAGAACAGGGTCCCCAATGGAGGAGTTAGAGAAAGGTCTGAGGTAACTGAGGGTGTTTGCAAACCCATAGGAAGAACAACAATATCAACCAATCAGACACACCAGAGCTCCCAGGAACTAAAGTACCAACCAAAGAGTACACATGGGATGACCAATGACTCCAGCCACATATGCAGCATAGAATGGGTCTTATCCAGCATCAATAGGAAAAAAGGTTCTTTGTCCAGTATAGGGGAATACCAGGGTGTTGAGGTGGGTGTGAATGGGTTGGAGGGGGAGCACCCTCATTAAGGCAAGGGGTGGGAGAATGTGATGAGGGGTTCTGGAGGGGAAACTTGGAAAGGGGATAACATTTGAAATGTAAATAAAGAAGATATTCAATAAAAAAGGAAAATAAAAGAAAAAGTCAACAGGAGTGTGAGGATTGAACATAGAACCATCACCTTAAACAGCATCTTCATCCTCCTGTTCCATCTGGGCCCCAAACTCTGCAGCAGAAAGAAACCCTAAGTTTTAAGTTTAATAAAAGAAATAGCATGGTTGTGCTCAGAAAGAAGAAAGAAAGAAAATGTGAAATTCAGGCCAGATGACAATAGCTCGTAACATCTTTCCCACGGCTTTTTCCTAGACAACTGTCACTGTTTAGTCCTGTGCCCTGCCTCCTTTTCCCAATCAGCTCAAAACAACCAACCAATGACCATCCCAGCTGTTCTAAAGACTACCTCCATTTAACATCTGTGTCTCCATCCCGTCAGTCTCTGAACACCCAGGCATTCTTAGTGCTTGTGGAAAGCTTGCTTTCCAGGATATCCATGAATAAACTCTCGGAGTCTGTTTTCTTGACACAGCATGAAATAACATGGCAAGATGCAAGCTCCTCAGTTCTCTCGGCTTCATGATTTAAGTTTGTCATCACTGGGCTGGTGAAGGGACTCCGTGGATGAGAGCACTAGGCCTGATAATCTGGGTTTGGTCCCTAGAATTCACTCGATGGAGGAAGAGAGCCAACAGTTGTTCTTTGACTTCCATAAGGGACACGATGTGTCTGCATACACATAAAATAAACAAATTTAATTTAAATAAAGCCATCATTGAACCAAGTTTCCCACGTTACCACTATTTCAGTGGAGATTTCCATGCAGTGGTCCCACATAAGTATAAATGGAATAAGAATAAAACTTTTATTTCTGCTTGTACCTTCTCCACTTTATAACTTTTTAATCAATAGTCTAGCAAGTTACAGAACCAACTATCTCAAAGTGGGAGAAGGCAGTAGTGTCCTATTAGAATATACATATTTTGGACCAGCCAGATAGTTAAATAGGTAAATGTCCCTTCCACTAAGCCTGAATATCTGGGCTTGATCAGGATTCACAAGTTGTAAAAAGAGAACTGGCTCTCACAAGTTGACCTGTAACCTCCACACACTGCTGTGTATGTGAACACCCAATACACAGAATAAAAAATACAGTAACTTTAATGTTAAAATGAGATATATGCTATATGTGCAGCAAGTTGGGGATGAAATGAGAAGGTTGGGCACATCTACACTGAAAAGCACAGGGGTAAGGACAAAGCAAATGATTAAACTGGGAAACGCAACATGGAATTTTGTGTAGGAATATCAGGAAAATTGGGAGCAGAGCAGAATATAATTTTTCTTAAAATAAGGACTCTAACTTAGCCTCCTGCTACATGTGCAATATTAAACCAAGTTCATTCTAGAGTGTTCACATACAAACTGGAATCTTTGTTACATCACTGTCCTGACATGCTTAGAATCTTCAGTTTTGTCTAGATCTTGATCCTGACTGCAACCACTGTCCCCAAAACTACACTGAGCTGTAGGAACAAGTGGTGTGTTCATCCCAGCAGCAAGATTATTGGGAATCTTCAAGTGTCAGAGAGAATGTAAAACCTTATACAAAAAAAAAAAAAAACTATACCTCTCAGCAAATATTTTTACTAAAAAGGAAACCCACAGGCTTCCAGGAACATTCTGCACAGTCAACATTCTGGCCTGGAGCAGTAAAAGAACCTGTTTGGGAAAATTTCAGGCACATTGCTGGATAAATCAGCTGTTGTGTTACTGGGGAGGGCCATTTATTGGACCATGTTGAGTATTGAAGTGTGACCCTCCCTGCCCCCAGGGATCATCTGCAGATATTGGTCCACTGGAGCAAAGGAAGCAGACCAGCTACAGAGAGACAGATCAACTTTACTTGGGGTGATTCAAAGTTTATATAGTTTTGGGGACAGGGGTCAGAATATCCAGGATGGGCAAAGATCATTGGCTGAAGATTTAATGTACTGAAAGGCCTCATTAGCATGGGGAAGAATCTCAGGAATCTCAAGTGCTAGCTGAACAGGTTCTTCTCAGGAGAAAGAAGTTGAACCTATACTGTTAACCAAGGCTACCTGACATTCTGCAGGTAGAGGTGTGTGGAGGTTTTTGAACTTCCCAGACAAGGTCAGAGAAGAGGAAGCCTTGCCAGTGAAGGGAGTCCTCCATATTGTGCTGAGCTCAGAAGGCTATCCAGACAGTGGTGGACTTCAACCTTAATTAGCAGAGCAAAATCAAAGCTCTGTTTCTTCACCAAGATCATCATGAACATCATCTCTTCCATGTTTGCATTAATAAGGTTAGCTGCAGGTTTCTCCTTCACCTCTTACAAGCCAACCATGACCAGGACACTACAGCAGCCATGATGTGAGCAATGATCCATCTTGCCAGCAAATACCTTCTACACACAATAAAGCGAGACACAGAAAGCACAGAATTGCATTAATTTTCATTTGAAGGAATGCATATGTAGGGAATTAATAAGTGGTACCAGATTTTCATTGTTGTATCTCTCTTTTACCTTGAACTTTGTACATTCCCAAGTTCAAGAAGATTTCTGAGAAGATGAGGAAACAACAGCATTCTAAGGTTGCATATTAATTACATGTAGCATGCAAACACAGAACAGTCTGTTCTACCACATGTACATGTGCATGTATATATTATGCAAACTTAGAATACCCTGCTCCCAACAGTGGTATTAAAATTGTTCTAGCATTTTCTCTTGTAAGTAGTATTGAGACTGGGAATGTTGTTCAACAGATAAAAGAAATTGCCACACAGGCAATTACTGAAAGATGATATATATGATGTTATAACTTCAAAAGTTCAGAGTTTTAACATATTAATCAATGGAGCTATGATAAGTTATTAATCTAGCCTTGGTAAAACCCTGGCTACTAAACCTTTTATAAAAATTATCATAGTTCACAGACTCTAAATTTCCCTTGGTATCATACAAAGTCAGCTAAATATAGTCCATTTCCTACAAAGTTGTGCCCAAGTAATGGTACTTACATCTAAAGACTTAAGTATACGACCTACAGTCATTTAAAATAAACTCCCAGATCAAGTGTTCCTACTTAATGATGGCTTGCTTTGAATTCCTGCTTGCTTCATGAGGAAAAATCTTCTCAGAATCTATGTTGTAGCAGAAACTGAGCCATATCTAAGGAGAAAATTCTGGAGACTTGCATGTTTCATAGAGATGCATCCAATGGTAAATAGGCTTGGCACACTAGCCTGACAACCTGAGTTTGAGCAATGAGCCCATATGAAAAGCCTATATATATATGTATGTGCCTGTGTGTGCCTGGTGCCCAGAAACCAGAAGAAGGTACCAAAAGCCTCGTGCTAGAATTACAGTTAAAGTCTGGATGCTGTGGGAGAAAAAATCCCATTCTCTTAAAGAATATCCAATTCTCTTAACTGCTTGTCCATCATTGCAGCCCACTAATATTGTTCTTCTTATGGGGTTGCAATCCCCTTCAGCTCCTTCAGTACTTCCCTTAGCTCTTCCATTGGGGTCCCCAGGCTCAGTCTGATGATCAGCTGTGAGTATCTGCATCTGTATTGGTCAGGTGCTGGTAGAACCTCTCAGGGAACAAGGAGGATATCATTTGAAATGTAAACAATAAAATAATTTAAAAGGATAGTTTTAAATCAACATTTTGTTTTTCCAACATCCTCTTGAGAGAGTAGGTGGTTCTTTTTGTTTGTTTTTATGGGAACAAATAAATTTTTTCCAAGCAAAAATGTCCTTGGAAAATTCACCTTTTCCCTCTTCATCACAGCTCCCCTTTAGGATTGTGAGGAACCGTTCCAGAAGAGAGAGATTCCAGCTCTGTCCCCACCCAGTGCTGTGTAGGTACAATTAGAGAAGGAATCCCAAACTCTACACAGGGAAACATCACTGTAGATTAGACTCAAATATGTTTCCAAAACGAAAAATGAAGGGAATTCACCTTGAAGGAAAAAAACTGACAACTGGATTATTGAGATCATTTTAAAATCCCAGGATGAGCTAGAGTAACCACTCAGAAGTTAAAAGTCCTCACCACTCTGTAAAGCCCCAGAGTTGGGTTTGAAGCACCCAAGTCAGGCAGCTCACAACCACCTGTGACTCTGGTTCCAAGGAAGCAACCACCCTCTGCAGGCACCTGCATGTGTGAAGCACTCACTCAAACAGGCACACACACTCTATACATAAACAAAAAAGGAAAAGAACTGCGGAGACCACAGAAAGATTCTTGTGCTTCCAGTTTACTCAATAGAAAAGAGATTAAGAGGTTGTCCCATGCTGGCTTTGGTGCCAACTTTGCCCCATAAATGGTTTGTGAGTAGCAACAAGAGGTAACTGCTGTTGTATCATGTAGAAGAAAGGACAAGTGTTTTCCCTAGGATTAGCCACCAATGGAGCTCATGATCTTTGATTCATAACAGTTTTCCAGGTTTTCTTTATTTTTTTAAGAAAGAAGAGATTTGGGGGGTTGGGGATTTGGCTCAGTGGTAGAGCGCTTGCCTAGGAAGCAAGGTCCTGGGTTGATCCCCCAGCCCCGGAAAAAAAAAAAAAAAAAAAAAAAAGAAAGAAAGAGATTTGATAGAAGGGCTATTGAGTTGACAAATGGTTCCCTTCGATAAGACTGAAGCCATTATCAAAAATGAAAGAAATACATAATAGGAACAGGACAATAGAGCTAGAAGACCAATTTCACACATCTTGGGAGTCTATTTCTACGTCAGTAATCAAACTCTCCCATTTTAGAGTCGTACTCTGTCCATTAGGGGTAACTGACATCTCTCTAGGGGGAAGAGTGGCCTTTTCAAGAACCACAGACTTCTTCCTGGAAGTTTCCTTTTTACTTGGAGTCATAATCTGAAAATAGACAAAAGTAGAATCCATCCATGTGGGGGTTACTAACTGATGGCCCACAGTAACTGTGGTCTCTCCCTCACTTGTCTGTCTCTAGACTGTTAGTGCCATACCAGGGGTGGTGTTAGAAGAGAAGTCCAGAGTTCTCTGCACCCAAATTCTGTAGGGAAGAGAGCTGAACACCCAGGAGTGCAGACATCCTGAGACGGCACGACAGACTGCCACCTCTGCACACCTCTGCCCACATCCCTGGTCCAAGGGGAAACTGCACAGTGCCTCTGGACACAGGGATATAGGAACAGACAGCTGCCAGTACCCACGGTTTTGGTCTGTGCTCAGGAACAAACTGAACTGGCCAAACAGCTCCCGGCACCCAAATGCCATCAGGGACAGAGCTGGACACTCAGAAGTGTGGATACTCCTGAGAAGTCAGAGGAGACTACCCTCTGCCAACAGTCCAGACCCAAGAGGGAATCACATAGTGCCAACTGTGCCCCCTGGGTGCAAGGGCCTAGGAGGAATCAGTGGCAGGATCCTGTGATTCCTGCCCACACCTAGAGGTGAAACACAGTCTCCAGGAGTGCCAACACACCTGAAATCAGAGCCCCTGTTCTCAGAAAAGGCTGAAGAAAACAGAAAAACAGTTCTACAGGAGTGCTAACACCGAGGCCTACAGCAGGGTCAAGTCAGTCTCAGAAACAGCAATATAATCAAAAACCAGAGACAACCCAATGGCTAGAGGAAAGCACAGGAACCTAAGCAACAGAAGCAAAGACTACTTGGCATCATCAGAGACCAGTTCTCCCACCAAAGAAAATACTGGATGTCCAAACACACCAGAAAAGTCAGATTTATATTTAAAATCACATTTTTGATAATGATGGAAGACTTTAAGAAAGACATAAAAAACTCCCTTAAAGAAATGCATGAAAGCACAAGTAAACAAGTAGAAGCCCGTAGAGACAAAACACAAAAATCCCTGAAAGAATTACAGGAAAACACAACCAAACAGGTGAAGGAATTGAAAATGGAAATAGAAACAATAAAGAAAGCACAAAGGGAGACAACCCTGGATATAGAAAAACTAAGGAAGAGACAAGGAGCTGTAGATACAAGCATCACCAACAGAATACAAGAGATAGAAGAGAGAATCTCATGGGAAGGAGAAAACATAGAAAACATCGACACAATGGTCAAAGATAATGTAAAACACAAAAAGCCACAGGCCCAAAACATACAGGAAATCCAGGACACAATGAGAAGATCAAACCTAAGGATAATAGGTATAGAAGAGAGGGAAGACTTCCAACTTAAAGGGCCAGTAAATATATTCAACAAAATTATAGAAGAAAACTTCCCTAACCTAAAGAAAGAGATGCCCATAACATACAAGAAGCCTACAGAATTCCAAATAGATTGGATAAGATGAGAAACTCTTCCTGTCACATAATAGTTAAAACACCAAATGAACAAAGCAAAGAAAGAATATTAAAAGCAGTAAGGGAAAAAGGTCAAGTGACATATAAAGGCAGACCTATAAGAATTACACCAGACTTCTCACCAGAGACTATGAAAGCCAGAAGATCCTAGACAGATGTCATACAGACCCTAAGAGAACACAAATGCCAGCACAGGTTACTGTATCCAGCAAAATGCTCAATTAACATAGATGGAGAAACCAAGATATTCCATATCAAAACCAAATTTACACAATATCTTTCTACAAATCCAGCCCCACAAAGGATAATATATGGGAAACTCTAACACAAGGAGAGAAACTACACTGTACAGAAAGCAAAAATATAATTTTCCTTGCAATGAAACCAAAAGAGAGATAAATAAACAATTTCACCTCTACCAATGAAAATAACAGGAAGCAACAATCACTATTCCTTAATATCTCTCAACATCAACGGACTCAATTCCCCCAATAAAAAGATGTAGACTAACAGACTGGATACGTAAAGAGGAACCACCATTTTGCAGCATGCAGGAAACACACCTCAGAGACAAAGACAGACACTACCTCAAAGTAAATGGCTGGAAAACAACTTTCCAGGCAAATGGCCTGAAGAAACTACCTGGAGTTGCCATTCTAATATCAAATAAAATTGACTTTCATTGAAAAGTCATTAATAAGGATAAGGAAGGACACTTCATATTCAAGGAAAAATCCACCAAGATGAACTCTCAATCCTAATATCTATGCTCCAAATATAAGGGCACCTACATTCATAACAGAAACCTTACTAAAGCTCAAAGCACATATTGTTCCTCACACGATAATACTAGGAGATTTCGACACCCCACTCTCATAAATGACAGATCATGGAAACAGATATTAAACAGAGACATAGAGAAATTAACAGAAGTTATGAAACAAATGGTTTAACACGTATTTAGAGAACATTCTGTCCTAAATCAAAAGGATATACCTTCTTCTCAGGACCTCATGGAACCTTCTCCAAAATTGAGCATATAATCTGTCACAAAATAGGCTCAACAGATACAGGAAAAGAGAAAAAAATCCCATGCATCCTATAAAATCACCACAGACTAAGACTGGTCTTCAATAACAACAATAATGCCAAAACCCCACACATACATGGAAGTTGAACAACGCTCTACTCAATGACAACTTGGTGAAGGAAGAAATAAAAAAAGAAATTAAAGACTTCTAAGATTTTAATAAAAATGAAGATACAACATTCCCAAACTTATGGAACACAAAGAAAATGGTACTCAGAGGAACACTCATAGCTCTGAGTGCCTGCAAAAAGAAACAGGAGAGAACATAAGTCAGCAGCTTGACAGCACACCCAAAAGCTCTAGAACAGAAAGAAATAAATAAACCCAT
Organism: Rattus rattus; assembly: GCF_011064425.1. NCBI lineage: Eukaryota > Metazoa > Chordata > Mammalia > Rodentia > Muridae > Rattus > Rattus rattus. The sequence continues at coordinate 52,141,445 of NC_046156.1, forward strand.
GACTTGTAGAAGAAAGGAAATAATCAAATTCAGTGCTGAAATCAACCAAGTAGAAAGGAAAGGGACTATACAAAGAATCACAAAAACAGGAGCTGGTACTTTGAGAAAATCAACAAGATAGATAAACCCTTAGCCAGACTAACCAGAGGACACAGAGAGTGTGTCCAAATTAACAAAATCAGAAATGAAAAGAGAGACATAACAACAGAGCCAGAGGACATTTAAAAAAATCATCAGATCCTACTACAAAAGCCTATATTCAACAAAACTGGAAAATCTGGAGGAAATGGACAATTTTCTAGACAGATACCAGGTACCCAAGATAAATCAGGAACAAATAAACCATCAAAACAACCCCATAACGCCTAAATAAATGGAAGCAGTTATAATTCTCCCAACCAAAAAGAGCCCAGGTCTAAATGGGTTCAGTGCAGAATTCTATCAGACCTTCATAGAAGAACTCATACCAATACCGTCCAAACTATTCCACAAAATAGAAACAGAGCACTACCAAATTCCTTCTATGAAGTCACAATTACTCTTATACCAAAACCATGCAAAAACCCAACAAAGAAAGAGAACTTCAGACCAATTTCCTTTCTGAATATTGATGCAAAAATACTCAATAAAATTCTTGTAAACTAAATCCAACAACACAGCAAAATTATCATCCATCATGATCAAGTAGGCTTCATCCCAGGCATGCAGGGATGGTTTAATATATGAAAATGCATCAATGTAATCCACTATATAAACAAACTCAAAGGTAAGAAACACATGATCATTTCATTAGATGCTGAGAAAGCATTTGACAAAATTCAACACCCCTTCATGATAAAAGCCCTGGAAAGAATAGGAATTCAAGGCCCATACTTAAACATTGTAAAGGCAATATTACAGCAAACCAGTAGATAATATTAAACTAAATTGCGAGAAACTTGAAGCAATCCCACTAAAATCAGGGACTAGACAAGGCTGCCCACTCTCTCCCTACTTATTCAATATAGTACTTGAAGTCCTAGCCAGAGCAATCAGACAATGAAAAGGGGTAAAAGGGATACAAATTGGAAGGGAAGAAATCAAAATATCACTATTTGCAGGTGATATAATAGTGTACTTAAGTGACACCAAAAGTTCCACCAGAGAACTACTAAGCCTGATAAACAACTTCAGCAAAGTGGTTGGGTATAAAATTAACTCAAACAAATCAGTAGCCTTCCTCTACTCAAAGTATAAAAAGGCTGTAAAAGAAATTAGAGAAATGACACCCTTCACAATAGTCCCAAATGATATAAAATATCTTGGTGTGACTTTAACCAAGCAAGTGAAAGATCTGTATGACAAGAACTTCGAGTCTCTGAGGAAAGAAATTGAGGAAGATCTCAGAAGATGGAAAGATCTCCCATGTTCATGGATTGGCAGGATTAATATAGTAAAGATGGCCATTTTGCCAAAAGCAATCTACAGATTCAATGCAATCCCCATCAAAATTCCTACTCAATTCCTTTTTTTCTTTCTTTTTCTTTCTTTTTCTTCTCCATATTTATTAACTTGGGTATTTCTTATTTACATTTTTTTATGTACAGAACAGCAAACACCTTTATTACACGAGCTATGACAGTTTATTTGCCTTTCTGGTCTTTTATCTTCCGCAGATAAAACTCCAACTCCTTGCCTTCGAGCACATAGCCATCTGCTCTGCCACACTGGCCTGGTCTTGAGGCAATACAGGCAAGAAGCTTGCCCTGCTGGAACTGCTCCTCCAGAAGACTGCTGATTTTGGCATTCTTTTTCCTTTCATCATATTTCTTTTGAATTTTCTTTGATCGTTTTTTGTTTAAAATCTCTTCCTCCTCAGGAGTCAGCTTGGCCCCCTTCTTGCAGACCAAGGGCAGTGCATAATGGGACTGGTACCACTGTAAGTACAGTGTGCTGTCAATAAGCACAGTGCAGTTCTTCCCCAGGGTCTTGGTGCGGATGAGCTCGTTATTGGATGCATTGTAGACAATATCAATGAACCTTGTTTTGTGAGTAAAACACTCAAAGCCCCAGGAAAAGTTCCCCACATCCAATCTCAGGGCACGATACTTCTTATTGTCCCGTCAAACTCGGACTGTGTGTATGCAGCCAATCTTAGCGTTGGCGGCCGACCATCAAGCTCATACTTCCGCTTCTTGTAGTAGGGTTTTCTCTAAACAAGCCCCGCCTTCTTTCTCTTATTTACATTTCGATTATTATTACCTTTCCCGGTTTCCAGGCCAACACACTCCTAACCCCTCCCACTCCCCTTCTATATGAGTGTTCCCTTCCCCATCCTCCACCCATTACCGCCCTACCCCAAAAAAACCCATTCACTGGGGGATTCAGTCTTGGCAGGACCAAGGTCTTCCCCTTCTACTGGTGCCCTTACTAGGCTATTCATTGCTACCCATGTGGTTGGAGACCAGGGTCAGTCCATGTATAGTCTTTGGGTAGTGGCTTAGTCCCTGGAAGCTCTGGTTGGTTGGCACTGTTGTTCATATGGGGTCTCAAGCCCCTTCAAGCTCTTTCAGTCTTTTCTCTGAATCCTTCAAAGGGGGTCCCGTTCTCAGTTCCGTGGTTTGCAGCTGGCATTCACTTATGTATTTGCCTTATTCTGGCTATGTCCTTCAGGAGAGATCTACATCTGGTTCCTGTCAGCCAGCACTTTTTGCTTCATCCATCTTATCTAGTTTGATGGCTGTATATGTATGGACCATATGTGGGGAAGGCTCTGAATGGGTGTTCTTTCTGCCTCTGTTCTACACTTTGCCTCCCTATTCCCTCCCAAGGGTATTCTTGTTCCCCTTTTAAAGAAGGAGTGAAGCATGTGAATTTTGGTCATCCTTCTTGAGTTTCATGTGTTCTGTGCATCTAAGGTAATTCGAGCATTTGGGTTGATAGCAATTTATCAGTGAGTGCATACCATATGTGTTTTTCTGTGATTGGGTTACCTCACTCAGGATGACATTTTCCAGTTCCATCCATTTGCCTATGAATTTCATAAAGTCATTGTTTTAGATATCTGAGTAATATTCCCTCGTGTAGATGTACCACAATTTCTGTATCCATTCCTCTGTTGAAGGGCATCTGGGTTCTTTCCAGCTTCTGACTATTATACACAAGGCTGATTGAACATAGTGCAGCATGTGTCTCTGTTATATGTTGGGGCATCTTTTGGGTATATGCCCAAGAGAGGTATACCTGGGTCCACAGGTAGTGCAATGTCCAATTTTCTGAGGAACCTCCAGAATGATTTACATAATGGTTGTACCAGTCTACAATCCCACCAACAATGGAGAAGTGTTCCTCTTTCTCCACATTCTCGCCAGCATTTGCTGTCACCTGAGTTTTTGACTTTGCCATTCTGACTGGTGTGAGGTGGAATCTCAGGGTTGTTTTGATTTGCATTTCCCTTATACCTAAGATGTTGAATATTTCTTTAGGTGTTTCTCAGCCATTCGGCATTCCTCAGCTGTGAATTCTTTGTTTAGCTCTGAACTCCATTTCTTAATAGGGTTATTTGTCTCCCTGCGGTCTAACTTCTTGATTTCTTTGTATATTTTGGATATAAGCCCTCTATCAGTTGTAGGATTGGTAAAGATCTTTTCCCAATATGTTGGTTATCATTTGGTCATAACAAGAGTGTCCTTTGCCTTACAGAAGCTTTGCAGTTTTATGAGATCCCATTTGTCGATTCTTGATCTTAGAGCATAAGCCATTGGTGTTTTGTTCAGGAATTTTTCTCCAGTGCCCATGTATTTGAAACACTTTCCGACTTTTTCTTCTATTAGTTTGAGTGTATCTGGTTTGATGTGGAGGTCCTTGATCCACTTGGACTTTAGCTTTGTATATGGTGATAAGAATGGATCGATTTGCATTCTTCTACATGTTGACTGCCAGTTGAACCAGCACCATTTACTGAAAATGCTATCTTTTTTCCATTTGATGATTTTGGCTCCTTTGTCAAAAGGCAAGTGACCATAGGTGTGTGGGTTCATTTCTGGGTCTTCAATTCTGTTCCACAGATCTATCTACATGTCTCTGTACCAATACCATACAGTTTTTATGGCTATTGCTCTGTAATACTGCTTGAAGTGAGGGATGGTGATTCCCCCACAAGTTCTTTTATTGTTGAGTATAATTTTCATTATCCTGGATTTTTGTTATTCCAAATGAATTTGCAAATTGCTTTTTCTATCTCTAGGGGGATTGCTTCAAGTTTCTTTCCATTTAGTTTAATGTTAGCAACTGGTTTGCTGTATATGGCTTTTACTATGTTTAGGTATGGGCCTTGAATTCCTATTCTTTCCAGGACTTTTATCATGAAGGGGTGTTGAATTTTGTCAAATGCTTTCTCAGCATCTAATGAAACGATCATGTGGTTTTGTTCTTTCAGTTTGTTTATATAATGGATCATGTTGATGGTTTTCCGTATATTAAACCATCCCTGCATGCCTGGGATGAAGCCTACTTGATCATGGTGGATGATTGTTATGATGTGCTCTTGGATTCGGTTTGCCAGAATTTTATTGAGTATTTTTGCGTCGATATTCATAAAGGAAATTGGTCTGAAGTTATCTTTCTTTGTTGGGTCTTTGTGTGGTTTAGGTATAAGAGTAATTGTGGCTTCATAGAAGGAATTCGTTAGTGCTCCATCTCTTTCAATTTTGTGGAATAGTTTGGATAATATTGGTATGAGGTCTTCTTTGAAGGTTTGATAGAATTCTGCACTAAACCCATCTGGACCTGGGCTCTTTTTGGTTATGAGACCTTTAATGACTGCTTCTATTTCCTTAGGAGTTATGGGGTTGTTTAACTGGTTTATCTGTTCCTGATTTAACTTCCGTACCTGGTATCTGTCTAGGAAATTGTCCATTTCCTGCAGATTTTCAAGTTTTGTTGAATATAGGCTTTTATAGTAGGATCTGATGATTTTTTTAATTTCCTCTGAATCTGTAGTTATGTCTCCCTCTTCATTTCTGATTTCGTTAATTTGGACACACTCTCTGTGTCCTCTTGTTAGTCTGGCTAAGGGTTTATCTATCTTGTTGATTTTCTCAAAGAACCAACTTTTGGTTCTGTTGATTCTTTCTATGGTCCTTTTTGTTTCTACTTGGCTGATTTCAGCTCTGAGTTTGATTATTTCCTGTCTTCTACTCCTCCTGGGTGTATTTGCTTCTTTTTGTTCTAGAGCTTTTAGGTGTGCTGTCAAGCTGCTGACATATGCTCTCTCCTGTTTCTTCCTGCAGGCACTCAGCACTATGAGTTTTCCTCTTAGCACAGCTTTCGTTGTGTCCCATAAGTTTGGGTGTGTTGTACTTTCATTTTAATTAAATTCTAAGAAGTCTTTAATTTCTTTATTTCTTCCTTGACCAGGTTATCATTGAGTAGAGCATTGTTCAACTTCCAAGTATATGTGGGCATTCTTCCCTTATTGTTATTGAAGACCAGCTTTAGGCCGTGGTGGTCTGATAGCCCGAATGGGATTATTTCTATCTTTCTGTACCTGTTGAGGCCCGTTTTTTGACCAATTATATGCTCAATTTTGGAGAAAGTACCATGAGGAGCTGAGAAGAAGGTATATCCTTTTGCTTTAGGATAGAATGTTCTATAAATATCTGTTAAGTCCATTTGGCTCATGACTTCTCTTAGTCTGTCTACGTCTCTGTTTAATTTCTGTTTCCATGATCTGTCCATTGATGAGAGTGGGGTGTTGAAATCTCCTACTATTATTGTGTGAGGTGCAATGTATGTTTTGAGCTTTAGTAAGGTTTCTTTTACGTATGTAGGTGCCCTTGTATTTGGGACATAGATATTTAGGATTGAGAGTTCATCTTGGTGGATTTTTCCTTTGATGAATATGAAGTGTCCTTCCTTATCTTTTTTGATGACTTTTAGTTGAAAATTGATTTTATTTGATATTAGAATGGCTACTCCACCTTGCTTCTTCCGACCATTTGCTTGGAAAGTTGATTTCCAGCCTTTCACTCTGAGGTAGTGTCTGTCTTTGTCTCTGAGGTGTGTTTCCTGTAGGCAGCAGAATGCAGGGTCCTCGTTGCATATCCAGTTTGTTAATCTATGTCTTTTTATTGGGGAGTTGAGACCATTGATGTTGAGAGATATTAAGGAATAGTGATTATTGCTTCCTGTTATATTCATATTTGAATGTGAGGTTATGTTTGTGTGCTTTTCTTCTCTTTGTTTTGTTGCCAAGACGATTAGTTTCTTGCTTTTTCTAGGGTGTAGCTTGCCTCCTTATGTTGGGCTTTACCATTTATTATCCTTTGTAGTGCTGGATTTGTAGAAAGCTATTGTGTAAATTTGGTTTTGTCATGGAATATCTTGGTTTCTCCATCTATGTTAATTGAGAGTTTTGCAGGATACAGTAACCTGGGCTGGCATTTGTGTTCTCTTAGGGTCTGTATGACATCAGTCCAGGATCTTCTGGCTTTCATAGTCTCTGGCAAAAAGTCTGGTGGGATTCTGATAGGTCTGCCTTTATATGTTACTTGACCTTTTTCCCTTACTGCTTTTAATATTCTTTCTTTATTTTGTGCGTTTGGTGTTTTGACTATTATGTGTCAGGAGGTGTTTCTTTTCTGGTCCATTCTATTTGGAGTTCTGTAGGCTTCTTGTATGCCGATGGGTATCTCTTTTTTTAGGTTAGGGAAGTTTTCTTCTATGATTTTGTTGAAGATATTTACTGGTCCTTCGAGCTGGGAGTCTTCACTCTTTTCTATACCTATTATCCTTAGGTTTGATCTTCTCATTGAGTCCTGGATTTCCTGTATGTTTTGGACCAGTAGCTTTTTCCTCTTTACATTATCTTTGACAGTTGTGTCGATGATTTCTATGGAATCTTCTGCTCCTGAGATTCTCTCTTCAATCTCTTGTATTCTGTTGGTGATGCTTGTATCTACAGCTCCTTGTCTCTTCCTTTGGTTTTCTATATCCAGGGTTGTTTCCATGTGTTCTTTCTTGATTGCTTCTATTTCCATTTTGAATTCCTTCAATTGTTTGATTATGTTTTCCTGGAATTCTTTCAGGGATTTTTGTGATTCCTCTCTATAGGCTTCTACTTTTTATTTATGTTTTCCTGGAATTCTTTCAGGGATTTTTGTGATTCCTCTCTGTAGGCTTCTACTGTTTATTTATGTTTTCCTGTGTTTCTCTAAGTGAGTTCTTCATGTCTTTCTTGAAGTCCTCCAGCATCATGATCAAATATGATTTTGAAACTAGATCTTGCTTTTCTGGTGTGTTTGGATATTCAGTGTTTGCTTTGGTGGGAGAATTGGGCTCCGCTGATGCCATGTAGTCTTGGTTTCTGTTGCTTGGGTTCCTGTACTTGCCTCTTGCCATCAGATTATCTCTAGTGTTACTTTGTCCTGCTATTTCTGACATTGGCTAGACTGTCCTATAAGCCTGTGTGTCAGGAGTGCTGTAGACCTGTTTTCCTGTTTTCTTTCAGCCAGTTATGGGGACAGAGTGTTCTGCTTTTGGCCGTGTAGTTTTTCCTATCTACAGGTCTTCAGCTGTTCCTGTGGGCATGTGTCTTGAGTTCACCAGGCAGGTCGCTTGGAGCAGGAAGGTTTGTCTTACCTGTGGTCCCGAGGCTCAAGTTTGCTCGTGGGGTGTTGCTTATGAGCTCTCCGTGGGGGCAGCAACCAGGAAGATCTGTGCTGCCCTTTCCAGGAGCTTCCGTGCACCAGGGTTCCAGATGGCATTTGGTGTTTTCCTCTGGAGTCAGAGATGTGGGCAGAGTGTAGTCTCTTCTGGTTTCCCAGGCGTGACTGCCTCTCTGAAGGTTTAGCTCTCCTTCCCACAGGATTTGGGTGCAAAGAACTGTTTATCCGGTCATCCCTTCAGGTTCTGGCGGTGTCTCAGACACAGCGGATTTGCTGTTCCTGTGCACTTATCCAAGGGAACCCAGAGGCCATATACAGTTTCCTCTTGGGCCAGGGATGTGGGCAGGGTTGGGCAGTGTTGGTGGTCTCTTCTGCTCTGCAGTCTCAGTAGCGCCCACCTGTCTAGGCAGTGAGCTCTCTCTCCCACGGGGTTTGTGAGCAGTGAGCTGGAGGCAGGGAGCGCGAGATTCCTTTCGTGCATTTCTTTAAGGGAGTTCTTTATGTCTTTCTTGAAGTTCTCCATTATTATCCAAAAAATGTGATTTTAGATCTAAATCTTGCTTTTCCAGTGTGTTTAGATATCCAGTATTTTTTTTGTTTGGGGAACTGGGCTCTGATGATGCCAAGTAGTCTTGGCTTCTGTTGCTTAGGTTCCTGTGCTTGCCTCTAGCCATTGGATTGTCTCTGGTGTTTGCTTGTCTTGCTGTTTCTGAGAGTGACTTGACCCTGCTGTAGGCCTCGGTGTCAGCACTCCTGTAGAACTGTTTTCCTGTTTTCTATCAGCCTTTTCTGAGAACAGGTGCTCTGATTTCAGGTGTGTCGGTGCTCCTGGAGACTGTCTTCCAGCTCTAGGCATGAGCAGGAATCAAAGGGTCCTGTCCCTGCTTGCTCATAGGTCCTTGCACCCAGTGAGCACAGTTGGCATTATGTGATTCCCTCTTGGGTCTGGACTGTGGGCAAAGGGTTGTCTCCTCTGACTTCTCAGGAGTGTCCACAATTCTGAGGGTCCAGCTCTCTCCTCCCATGGGATTTGGGTGCAAGGAGCTGTTTGCTTGGTTTAGTTTGTTCCAGGGCACAGACCAGAACCATGGGGTCCGGTGGCTGTCTGTTTCTATATTCCTGTAACCAGAGGCACTGTGCAGTTTCCCCTTGGACCAGGGATGTGGGCAGAGGTGTGCAGAAGTGTCATTTTGTCCTGAAGTCTCAGGATGTCTGCACTCCTGGGTAGTCAGCTCTCTTCCCCACAGTATTTGGGTACAGGGAACTCAACTTTGTACATTTTAAAGTTAAATAATAAAAAACTCAGATTAACAAATTCTCTAAAATTCACCCAATTAGATAAAGGCAGATTACACACACACACACACACACACACACACACACACACACAGAGAGATAGAGAGAGAGGAGAGATCAGTGTTACCTGGCAACACAACACTAATAAGCTTTCTTCCCTGCTGAGTCTCTCCTTTCCTCCCACATTAAAACACCTCTCCCTCATGCAATGCCCTCTCTTTCTCTGCATCAACCTTAGGTTCTTCACTTTTAAATACTTGGTTGTGATTCAAGAAAATTAGTCCAGAGCCAGCATGTGTAGGAAGATCAATAACCTGCCGATTTTTGTTTGTTAACATTTGCAAATAAACGATGTGCTCTGTAATTTATGATGAGTGGCTACTCCTATGTTGCTTTCTTCAGCACTACTTGTGACTCATCTGCCCTCTGGCACTATTAATTGCATATAATACATCCGTTCCTGTGTTCATAGGAGGAAGAGGCCAGGTCCATGGCATTCTTTACCTGTGAGTTCCAGCAATGGACCATGAAGAAGACTCTATCTGCAGCAATGGCGTTATAAGCCAGCAGTACAATACCAAGTTCTTATTTTCAAAAGAAACCCCCAGAGATGGATGAGATAACCCCTTCTATCCATACCTCACTAGCTCCTTACCCCACTCCTCAGCTCACCCTAGAGCCTCACTAACATGAAGACAAGAAAATGGAAGCTCAGACAGTACTAGAACCACTCTGGAGCAACCTTCCTAAAAGTAGCACATCATAAGATGTTTGGATAATGTACGGGATGCCAGAGACAGCAGCTGACAACAGCAGCCATGAGTGCTGGGTGAGCAGGGCCTCCCTCTCAAAGGCAAACTGGAGCTCCTAAGAAGAAAGACACAGAAAAACAAACCAGCCAAGGAGAACCCTCGTCCAGAAATTGTTTAAGCTCTTTAAGTCAGAACTGTGACAGAAAGAGAGCACAGACTCTGCCCATGTCTAAGAGGAAGACTGACACATACTAACATGGTATTTGAGTTAACAGAGGGAGAGAAAACAGGCTTTGAACTAAAAATCCAGACTGACACTTCCTGAGCAAGGCCAGGAAGCTTTGGAGAAAAAAGTGTCACTCGGGCTCAGGTCCAGATGCAGACAAAAGCAGCCACAGAGCAACTGCTCCATAGCAGGGTGACCCAGCACCTCCAGAGAATGTCAGTAAAAGGAGATTCTATTCCTTTCTCCTGCCCCAACCTTGTGTTACCTCTGCCATTCACCCACCCTGAAGAAGTAGGACCATTTGCTTATTGGCCTTACCTCAATTTAGAAGAGAAAATTCTACCGGTCATGTGGGGGGCTTCGTAGTCCAGGGTACAAGAAGAAAAGGTCAAGACCATCAAAGCCATGTATTCTCAGGAAGGATATGACTGAATCAATAAGCTTTTCACGGTTGGCAAGTGTGGACAGCATAGTGGTGAACCTGCAGGGAGGACAGCGTGAGGCAAAAAGCATTGTCTTCAAACCCACAGCATCCCCTGAGGCCCTAGCAGCATTCCCTATCTAGAAGCTTGGTTGGCACAAGAGGCAAAGTGCTCTCAAGAGCTACTCCCACCCATGGCTCTTTTCTTCTCTGATTTGTTTGTTTGCTCTTCTTTCCATAGCAAAACACTTAAGAATAGTTCTTGCTTCATAGGGCTGAACTTTAAGCAAATCTAGATTAATCTTCTGAAAAATGATTATAAAATAACTAGACCTAGAAACTAAAAATGGACTTGGGTACCATTGTCTATTAGCCATCAGTCAGCTGGGCCCTCTTGAGGGGCAAGGACACCCGGAAGAAACCTTTTGAATTTTTTAGTACTTGTGAATCTTGCTTTAACTTGAAATATAGCCACATCACAAGAAATCATATATATATATATATATATATATATATATATATATGTGTGTGTGTGTGTGTGTGTGTGATATATGTATATATATGATGTACATATATGTGTGTATACATATATACACATATACATATATAAATATATACACATATACATATATAAATATATACATATATAAATATATATATATACATACACATATGTGTGGCATCTCATTCGTGCTCACAGAAAGTCAGAGGAGCAGAGATGAAGCCTGGAGTTAGACAGAGGTAGTTATCAGTCATCCTCACACTTAGAATCCTCCATCCCACCTGGAGGCCCCTCACAAGGGGCATCCTATACTCACCAGACTATTAGGTCTCCCTCCAGAGCTGGAAAGCAGACTGTGCCCAGACCTCAGCTAGGAAGCACAGAAACTTTCCTTGTGAGAATGTGAAGATGTTTGTCATTTCCCTATTGTATTTTGGATGAGAGGCACTAACAAGAGCAGCCACTGAATGAGTGATGTGTGCCATGAGTCCCTGCAGTAGCACCCAAATGCCCTCCATTTTTCTTTATCTCCAGCACAACCATCTCCACCTAGAAAATGGAGGAGTCCAGGGCCTATGAGGTTTGGGGGGTTATTCTTATCTTTTATAAAATTTCTCTTTTCAGAGACAAAGCTCCTGCTTCCAACAAAGAAAGTGTGGGATTCATTTGTGGATGCCACATTTTACCTGTGACTCATTTCCTGCCCTAAGTTTCACATCAGATGTCTATCTCCCTTGGTTTTTCTTCCTATGGGTTCATAGCTTCACGTGGTTTGTTTTATTTTGTTTTGCTCTGCTTTGTTTGTGTGTGTTTTCAGATGGTGCTAAGGGTCAGGCCCAGGGTCTTTGCTATGTTCAGTAAGTTCTCTGCCACTGAGCTTCGTTTCCGGCCCTCAATGTGTCATATTGTCTCTCATGTTTCCCTGTCCCTTTTCTTACTACATATGGGACCTTCTTTTCCAATATCCTATGACCATCTGTAGAAAGGGGTCCCTTGAATGCAGGACTTGAAAAAGTACTGATATGGACTTTGCTGTCCTTATATTCAAGCTGGCTTCCCCACACAACACAAACACACACACACACACACACACACACACACACACACCATTATCCTCACTTCCACCCCATCTTGCTCTACCTCCCAGAGAGAAGAGAACAACTGAATAGCTCACTGCGATGTGCCAAAGTTCCACCCTCTGATGGACAGCAGTGTTTTCAGCTCCCTGTTCCTGGAACATAGGAACACGGTAAGTGAAAGTAGGTAAGCAGGCCCCCACTCTATGAACACCTTCAGTCACTGCTCCTTTTTAGTTTACTTTTCTTTTTTGGGAAAACTGTGGGAAATTGAGTGGGGGATATGAAAAGAATAGAAGGTATGTGGAGAAGATCACAGTAGGAAAGAAAATAGAGAAGACTGACCAGTCCAAAGACCATTACAACTCTGAGCACCAAGACTACAAAGTGGCCCACACTCCTCCACTTCCCCATAATTTTTCCAGAAAAGAAAGAATAGTCTAAAATGTTTCTAGCCACTTGTTTTCTTACTCCACAAATATTCATTGAGTAATGATTGTGTGCCTTTGAGTGCTTGAGACACAACAGCAAACACATGGACCAGCATCCCACTCAAGTGATGAGCTTGACCTGGCCATCACTCTCTGTTTATATAATAGCAAACCTTCCCTTGGGCAGAGAAGGAACCCACAGGTGCCAGACAGGAAACACTTCAGCACCTCCTGAGAGTCAGCTTTGTGTATCAATGACCTAACTATTCCATGTTCAGAGAGCTCCCCTGGGATGAAAACTCACAGTCTGGCAGTTGCAAGAGGCAAGAAGTAACAAAAAAAACATTAACATTTGTTGAGCATTTGTGATTCTCAGGACCTCTTTGAAGCACATTAGTAGCATTAACACAACTGGGCTCAAAGGGTGAGCCAAAGCTTCCCAGGAGAAAGGAGTATGAAGACAGTCAGGAAGAGGCAACACTAACTATCAAGTCATCGAGGCAAGAAGACACTCAAAGGGGCTGGTCAACTCTTAGGTTGAAAGTACTCAGATCCCCATTTGAGAGGAAAATAGAATGAGAAAAATCAGGAAATTTTAAGAGTATTTAGACAAATGGGCTTAATTTCCTTCTAACTATAAAATCTGAGAACTCAAGTACACATCTAACATACCTCTCCTTGAGTTTGTTGAACTCTAGAGAACATTTTCATCCTGGAGCTTCTTGGCAACAATCTGATTGTTGCTCATTTAGGCAAAGGCAAATATCAGATCTATACAAAGAAAGGGGTCCAGGTCATGGGACATGATGAAGGCCAGGCCTGGCTGACTCTGTGCCCAATTGGTGAAATAGCACACCAGTTTATAGGCAGTACCTGGTAAGGAGAGTAAATACTAGTCAGCAGAGATGATGGGGCAAAAAGGGAACTCAGTTTCTGGGCTATAAAGTGAGCCAACAAGCCTAATCAGAGTCCAGACCACTTTGACAGCCTCCATGTCTCTCACAAACACACAACAAAGCTGCTTATGCATGCCCTCCAGACATCCTGACCTTGCTGCTGAGGCCCCAGAGAAGAAAGACTGCCTTGTGATTCTAGATCCTGACACACTGATACATACAAACAGCAAGTAACCAGAGTCCCGGGTTAGATTGTATTGGATCAATAACCTCATTGAGTTTCATCAGAAGAACCAGCCCTGCAGGAAATGAAGAAATTCATATACACACACCCTCCAATTAGCAAGTGCCCCCTCCAGCTCAGCACCATATACACATGCAGATTCACAAATGAAGTCATGCATCAGTCACTATTTTCCTCTCCTGCAAAGTTAACAGAGTGGAGCTAGTCTAAGCTCCTTTCCTAATGAACATCACATGCTACCTGTCCATGCTTTGCATCGGAACAATGATGGTTAGAAGTGTAAGCTAAAGCGCTCGGCCAGTGACTCTCAGTTCTGGCTACAAATTCAAAACTACACACACACACACACACACACACACACACACACACACGCACGCACACACCACTTATCACAGCCCTCTCCCATAAATTCCAAATTAACTGGTCCAAGATGAAGCTCAAGCATGAAAACAACTAGGTCAGAGAACTACTGCCCAGCCCCTTCCTCCATGAGTGCCTTTAATTAATTTTTATCCCACATTCACCTAATCCGGACTTCCTAAACCATAGGTTTCTCTGCTGGGCACCAGAGAAATGACAAACTGGTATTTCCTGGATTGTGTCATTGCTAGGATGTTATACTCACCAACCAACCATTGCTAGGATGTTATACTCAGCGGTCTCCCCATCTCAACTGCCTGGTAGCTATGGGGATGGAGCTAAGACTTTTAAATAGGAGTTGGCTCATATGCAACCTGGGGATAACTACACTTATGTACCATGCCAGAAACAATGATTCAAAAGTCACAATGACCTCAGGAAACTCGCACTCCCTCTTAGGAACAGCTATAGTTCTCAGAGCCAGCAAAGCAATATCCTTGATCTGCCACTAGCAGGGAGTACGTGTTCACCACAGGCTATAACAAAGGCAAATACAGCGGCCCTGAGACTTGTCTGGCAATTGGTCCCATTTCCTGGCCACAGTTGAGATGGAGGAGGCATACTACATGATGAAGTCTATCTATACAAGATTATCAAGAAAACAGTGTATCAAAAAGTTTCAAAGCTGACTTTTGATTAAGCCTTTTGGCACTATTTAGGAAGTTTTATAATTTTGGATGAATTACTGAGCCTCTAAGTTTCCACACATAAAAGAAAACCTGTTTGCCATAAATAGCTCATTCTTACTTCAAAGGAATTTATGAAAATTAAAGAGATCATGTGAAAACTGTGGTTTACATAAAATGAAAGTTTACTTAATGTCACTAGAAAGTTGCCAAAAGAGCAGGATGCTCAAAAGCAAATACTGACACTTGCCAGGCAGCTCGTGTGAACAGATGGACAAACTAAAACAGCATGTTGTCTACGTGATGGAGAGTTCAGATCCAATGTCTACTGGGCCAACATATGAGTCAACCATGAGGTGACCTGAGCCTCAGGTTTATGAATATGATTATGAATACCCAAGGACCAATTTTAAAGAAACACAAGCAATAATGAAAAGTTTTTTTTTTTCAAAGTGTAAATCAGATAGCTTGATTCATTGGGATTTTTTGTCTCCGATGACCTCAGACTGTGTGGCCTGAGTCAGATGCTGCTGTACATAGAAGGTGCTAAGCAGATCTCAATGCAATGGAGGATTCGTGGAAACCACAGTGCTCAGTGGTCAAATCTGTTGAACATTTGTCCTTCATTTGTGGGATAAAATAAGCAAGAAATTTTCAAACCAGTAGTTTATTTGGGTATCAAAGAACAAAGACAAAAGGTGTAGAACATGTGTGGTATGGTGTGTGTGTGTGTGTGTGTGTGTGTGTGTGTGTGTGTGTGTGTGTGTGTATGTGTGTGTTTTGGAGGAAAAATGGGCTTTATTATCAAACAGACCCCAGAGCTCCTTCCTGTACTGTTATCATCCCTGGGGCCCCTTGAGTCTATCTATCTGCTTTAGGTACCGTCATTCCCAGACCTCTCCTAAGGCCAACAACAGTCAGGATTGGCAACACCTTGTAGTTGGTTTAATGCCTACTAATGCCTCCTCACTCTAACGACCATGCTTTCCTTGCTTCCCAGTCACTATGCATGCATTCCAGTTCTTGTTATTGGGTCTATCTATGACTTTGCAATCTGGAGCCTCAGTCTTGTCAGGCTCCCTCTCCTTCATGGCCTGAGGCTCTGCTGGTTTTCTTTTAAAGCCTTGATATGCAATGTTGGTCTCTTGAGTCTTTCTGCATGACTGAGATGCCCCACTGCACTGCAGCCAGGAGCACTAGCTCTGTACCTGACCTCTCCGCATGCTCAGAGGTATATGGTGCTAAGAAAGCCAAGACAGAACAATAGATACCAGGAATGACCTCTAATTCAGGGGTGCCATACCTCAAAGCTGACAACTCTGATTCTGTATGCATAGTGGTTGATAAGTCACAGTAAATGGGGATTACGCTGAAAATCAATGTGTTCTGTCTGTCCATCTGTTCACAATCCTACCCCTTCAGTTCTTTGGGGGGAGGCCGATGCTTATGTCATACATCTACTGACATTTAGAAAATATTTCTTAACATTTAGCCTATTCTTATGGCAAAAAAATACTAATGCGTCTTTCTTGGCTAACTGCAAATTTCCCCAAAGCATCATGACCCCTCTCATATTTCATTAAACTAATGGAGATGAAGGCAGAAACACAAATGTGCAATGCTTTGGTTTCAGCAAAACATCTAAAACTTGAGACACTGTGGATAAATTGTGGAGACATGCTTAAATTAAATCAGCTGTGTGAATGATACAAAATCTTAAAGAATACTGACATTTCTCCATTTTTATAGCTACAGTTTAGACAGAACAATTCTGGGTCAGAATTTTTGACTGAGGGTAACAGTGACCAGCCCAACTTTGGATCCATCTCAAGAGGAGGCTCCAAGGTCTGACACTATTACTAATGCTGTTGTGTGCTTAGACAGGAGTCTAGCATAGCTGTCCTCTGAAAGGCCCAACAAGCAGCTGAGACAGAAACAGATACTTACACCCAACCACTGAACTGGAGCCAGGGACCTCCGTAGTTGAATTAGGGAAAGACTGGAAGAAGCTGAGGAAGGAGACCCCATAGGAAGACCAGCAATTTCAACTAACCTGGACCCCTGAGATCTCTCAAGACACTGAGCCACCAACCACGGGGTAGACACAAGACAGCCCGAGATCTCCAACATATACAGCAGAGGACTGCTGGGTCTGGCCTCAGTGGGAGAAGGTGTGCCTAACCCTTGAGGGACTTGAGGCCCCAGGGAGTAAGAAGGCATAGTGGGGGTGGGGAGACATCTTCTTGGAGACAGGGGGTAGGAATGAGATGAACTGTGGAAGGGGGAACTGGGATGGCGTAATGACTGGACTGTAAAAATATAAAGCTATCAGTTAAAAAAAAAATTACCTTTCACAGTAAACCTGAATGAGCATTTTTTCAAGCCAATGATCTGTTTCAATGTGTCTATTTCCCAATATTTGTTATAAAAGATGATTGTTGGTTAAGCATGAAGAATTTTACCTCTTATCTTCATATCAAATGGTTATTGTATTAGAAAGTGTATCATATAAATGATGTTTTCACAGATCATGTTCCTTGTTTTTTAGTGACGTTTGAGAATACATCATTACCCCTTAGGACTTTTATAGCACTGGATTTTAAAGTTGTCAGTTGTTTCAGGTTTCTCATTTTGTTTTTGGAGACAGGCCCTCATTCCCAAGGCTGATGCTGTGAGCTCTCTACTGAAGGATCCAGGACTACCCCTGTAACTACAGGTTCAAAAGTTAAGTCGTCTACCTTTGGAAGGAGAAAATACAAATCCTTGGAACCAAACACACCCAGTTTATTAGGCCTGGAGAGTGCCAAGTAATTTCTGATAAATTGTAAGTGTAGAACTGAAGCTAATTTAGCATGTAAATGTAAAATGTATTCTCAAGTGCAATTCATTGCATCACTGAGAATCCACTCTAGAGAATCACTACTAGAGTGCAACTTTTTCATTTCAAACAAATTCTTAATGCTTTTAGCACAATGCCTCTAAAATGAAATGCTTGTCTAACATCACAGGGACAAGGAAGTGAGTTTTCAAACAATGATACTGGCTGGCTCCCACCAGAACTGTACATTAGAGACTAAATTCTACTTACTGAGTCACTGAATTCCAGCAGTTTATTCCTTACACACAGATGGCAGAAGACTGAAGTATCCCACAGTAAGTGGAGGACCACACCAAAGCATTATCAAAGACTAGAACCAGGCACTATGTTCATTGCAACTTACCAGTTATTCCTCCCCTCCAGAAGCGTATTCCTTCCTCAGCCCTGTTGGAGTGTACCTGTTTCAAGTCCACACAATAAAAACAGCTATGCTTCCTCACAGAAGTCTAAAATCTCACAAGGAAATGTGTTTGGATGCTCAACAGTGGCCTACTTATCTTACTATCCTATTTTTCCTATTTCCAGTATTGTAGACTAGACATGAAGTTCTTGAGACAATGTTTGAGATTGGATCTTGCTTACCCTTTCCCCAACAAAAGCAATTTTCTGGTTCTAAACTCCCAACTCCCAAACCCCAACATTATCCGTATTGGCAATAAGCAACTCAGCATAAATGCTGATTACATACAAATTGTCTTTAGCTTCCTCCACACGTGGATTCTGGTAGATGCCCTAAGCCTTCACATACACACACGTTAAAAAATATATTTTTCAATTCACATTTACTTTGTGGGCTCAACCAGACAACTACCAAAACACAAAGAAAATACAAGATATTATACACTGTCCAAATGCAGTACCTTTTTAAAACCAGAGCTCTATACTCTAAACACAGCAGTGTTATGATGCTATATGAGTTTTAGAAGGCCTTTTTCTGAGTACCTTATCCTTCAAAACCTCATTTCTCTTCTTTGGTGTTATTTTAGCCATTCTAACAAACTTTTATTTCCTCATTCCTTTCAGGTTTCCCCCCTGCCAAAGCAGGCCGTGTAAACGGATGATTTGTCCTTCCGTAAGGAACACAAAATACAAGCTTTATCTCTTGAGACGCAGAGGCTGATTCTACCTACCTCTTACGCCTTCCCTGGAACTTAGTAAAATCCGAAGTCCTGACTGACACAGGCTGCAAATTCTCAAGTGCTTTACTCAAGGGTAATCACAAGAGGCTCTTGACTGGCAAGAATAGAATGGAAGCTCGTGTTCCTTCAGGGCGCCCATTTTATGTGCTTTTCCTAAACCAATTGTAAAGCTCTAATAAGATCAGTTACTGACCCATAATTGCTAACGGAGTGCCTAGTCCACCAATGCCAAGTATAAATAAATGTTTAAGTTCTAGATGTTCTGCGAACAGTAGACTACAAAGACAGTGGGCAGTTAAGACTGATACTCAGGTGACTCACCTAAGCAAAGCAGGTAATAAATAAGCTTTGGAGGAAAGATGAAAGGATAAGTCTTTATTTCACCTTCCAGTATTTTTGACAGTTTCTCTGATGCCGGATCTTCAATCTTAGGAGTCCAAATATACAGCGCTCAGACTTCAGCTCTCCAGAGCAAAGTACCCAGATCAGTCCTCAGGGAATTTTTAGGTGGGAAAAATGACAATGACAGATTTCTCTGTAACAATCCATGTCAATCTTCTCGCTTCACTGAAACACTTTTAATTTAAGTACTCCATCATCCCTAAAACTTTGTGAAATCTAGGACAGGAAAGCACTCATCTCTCATACACAACACCAAAGAAGGAACACAAGGGTGAGCGAGCGCTAACTCCAAGGGCCAAATTTATTCACCCAGAAAGTGGATTTGATTCCATTTAACAGGCATTCGTACAAAACTGTTCTGTCTTCTCAAGGTAGTCTGGCTAGACTTTTGTATATGGGAAGTAATTCCCATATAGTGAATTAAACTCTATATAAAAATAAGTTACGCACCTCTGAGTAATGTGAAGTATTCCCAAGCATCCAGGGATACCCACACTCCATATCCCTAACAACATAGTCAGCTCCCAGACATGGGAAGCATAAAATCCTCTGGTCATTTTGTCGGGGGTAAAGAGCATTGCTTTGGGAAAGCTGAAGGATAATTTTCTCCACTCCAAACTATACACTGCACTCACACGTGTACTCACACATACATCCATTTATAAAGGAAGCTTTTTCCTCCAAGTCACTATGGGATGCAGCCTCCCTCAGGCTGAGAATCTGACTAGTTACTGCACGGGACTAGGGAGTAATCATGCTCTACAAGGCTCCTGTGCTCTCTCTCACAAATGGAAGGCAGGGGCAAGCGAGTCGACGCTTGCAGACAGAAGGCTCTTTTCTTCTGCAATCCATTCTACTCCACAACACTGTCAGGTCCAGGGGCTGGGAGAGGCTCTAACGGCACAACATGGTGGATGACCTGATGGTCCCAGCCAACTGTGGTAAGAAGGGAATGATTGAGTGGAGACCATGTAGCATCTCTCACAAAGTCTCTGTGGGCTCGACTTCTAAACCTAGAACAAGAGGGAAAAATGTGGTGTGGTAAGAGAAAAGATGAAAACCCACGAGGAATGATTAAAAAAAAAAAAAAAAAACTAATAACATACATTTATGACACATTTTTTGAAACATTTCACCATCTACACAGCCCCATCACCAGGCCAGTGGATGTTAGATTATCCAATCCAGTCTACTTTCTTAGGTGAAGAAATGGTGGACAGAATCGGAAGCAATAATGCCCACGGTCAACAGGAAATTATGGCAGAGGGACACACCCAGGTCTTCCATCCAGTGCTTTACAGCAGGTTCCACTTCTCAGAAGTGGTGCCCTACATGAAGCTGGAACGCTTGGTAAATAGCCTACAATCAGACAGCTTCCAGCACTCAGTCTTAGACACATAGCTGCAAATAGAGAGGACTTGGGGGAGGGGATATCTCTGCAGACAAAGATGAAGAATTTTCTTGTATTTATACTTATTTTTAATAATCTCCATGTGGGTGGGTGTGCACCGGAGTGCGGATGCACACAGGTATCATATGCCTTGGATCTGGAGTTACAAACAGCTATGTACAGACTGATACAGATGTTAGAAACAAAAGTATTCTAAACTGCTGAGCCATTTCTCCAGACCCAACAAAGGAAGAATTCTACATGCATGTTCCTGAAGAGAAAACAGACTTGCTTGCTTACTGGTCTTGATCCCTGATTCCTGACCACAGGATTCTACTTCAAACTTACACCTCAGAAAAGCTTGAATCCAGCACAGCAAGTGAACAGTCTTCACTGAGAGAGGCCAGGAAGGGAACACTAGGAGAGGACACAAAGGGAAGAGAAGATAATGCCCATAGGTTCTACAACCAAAATCTAACAGGGCCAGCCCCAACCCCACTGTAAACTGAGCCAGGGGAGAAGGCAGTCTGACGCCCACTTTGGGTTTAGATCTTACTACCATTACAATTCCAAGGAAGATGGAACAGAGCCAGTGCTCACCGAAACCATGCTGGTAACCAACCAACCCAAGGGGTCCTTCTCTACATTAGCAATTACCCAGACCCACAGGCTTTGAGCAGGAATGAGATTATATCTTAGGTCTTTTCAAACTATACAAACCAAATAAAGACTATCTTGACAAGCTTAGGAAAACCAAGTTAGAGTAGTGCCCTATCTGAGGTCCAATGTAAGCAGCTAATGCTTTGCCAAATAGATACATCCCTGTATCACTCCATTCCTACTCTTTCATTACAGTCCCCACCCATCCCTTCCAGGTTCCTGGTAACAAACAGTACCTGTGTGGAGAGAATACCAGTCTAGTGACACACTGGGAGTGCACAGCTGAGCTGAGGGTACAGCTTGCATTCTTGGTGTCCACAAGGGAGACAGATCCATTCTCATCACCTGTAGAAGAAAGAGAGCATGTCACAGTGGTTAAGAATTTATGATTCGGGCTAAGTAGCACACACCTTTAATCCTAGTATGTGAGGAGAGGCAGAAGCAGAAGGATCTCAGAGTTCAAGGCCAACTGGGCCTATCACGTTCTAGGACAGTCCAAACTACATACAGACCCTGTCTTGGCTGAAGAAAAAAAAAAAAAAGCCATAGACACTGATGTCAGCCAGATGGGAGATTTGAATGAATCCTAGTTTCTCAAGATGTAGACAACAGTTTCCTTTGTGATATAGAATCAGTCAGTCACTATGTGGCTGTGAATTACTGGATAAAGTTATTACGTTAACTACAAACTCTTGCCATGTGTAGTCACACCACAGCAGAACACAGTTCCCTAACAGCAAGCACTTGCTATGCAGCTCACTGATTTCTAACCATGCCCAGAATAAAGGAGCTGAAACAATGAAGCAAACCTATTAGGAAAAAATGATGGTCTCCAAAGCTAGGTAAAACCGATATAATCCATGCAGTGCCCAAGTGTGCTGACAGGAGCATGTACTCCAAGGTATCCGCCCCATTCCCAGAGTCGATACATCATGCTGCCTTACCAAAGACAAAGATTTCACTCTGCTGAGGATGCCAAGCCAGGGAGGTAGGGAGGTAGCCAGAGGCATTGCAGCCTGGAAGGGAAAAAAGGGAGATTTGGAACAATGGTCACAACCTAGAAGCTTCTTCCAAAAGAAGTCAGTAAATCCTGGGAGCACTTTCACTGAGTTTCTTAAAGACTGCCAGAGCGGTCATGTATGTCCTCACCCCTGAGCCTACACCTACATCTACCCACCCATCTCCTGCCATCTCCTGTACAACTAAAAGCACAAGACATAAAAATAATAACCCTGACCCTTTGTCCAGCTGTTTGCAGACTAAACTACACATGGAAACTAACCCTTACTCTGGGTACCCCATGCACTGTGGTCAGCAAAGTCTCAGTGAGACAGAAAATGGTGTTGTCAGAGGGTGGGCATCTAAGACTTCTGCTGTGACTGTGGGCAGCAAAAGCCTCCTGCACGTGGGCCCCATTACCACTTCCTCCTCGCCATGGAGCTCAGACTCACCCATCTGTGATGCCGGCTTGGGACAGCGGGTATCCCAGAGCAAAATTCTACTGTCCTAGGAAAAGGAATAGAGAAAGGGTTACACAATCCAAAACAGCATCTACTCCCCAAGCTCCAGACCAGGGATTTGGGCCTACTAAGGGTTAGCTATGGTTGGGAAGAAGCCACTGGATCTCACCTCACTGCATGAAAGAAACACAGTTTCTTTGTCGGGAGAGGCAGCAACACAGGTGACCTGTCCCGCATGAGCTGTGAAAAGAAACATGGCAAAGGGAGTGTGAGAAACAAGCTGGCTTCATTAGATAATTCAATAAATATAACAGACTATAAACTACAACAGAGTCAAAGTTAATAGTCATAAAACTGGAAAAGGCTGGCAGAAATAATGAACTGGTAAAAACAATGAAGTTCAATTGCAGGCTTAGTAGGCAGAGAGGAGTTTGCAATATAGATGGTGTGAAGGAAGAGGCTTACTAACTCTACGATGTCATATTAACAATACACATACCTCTTAAGTATGAAACACTTCAGAGTTCTGGTGCTGTCTTCCGTGAGTTTTCTAATATGCCTTCCCCTAAGACTGAACTTGCCTGTTTTCCCATCACACATCTCCCACCCTATAGGCTGAGCTCATCCATACCTCCCTTCGGCCCTTCCAGGTCTTCCCATGCCAGAGTTCAGAGCCTGAAAACCTAAGGCTCTCATAGTAAAAGCCAAAGAGCAAAGGACTCAGTGAATGGAGCGAAGCTGTCTCGGTCCTCCCACAAATACCAGGGTCACTCTGTGGCTGTCTCTCTGTTTCTAACAGGGAGAACTGAAATACAAAATAGTTGTTTCACTAAGGACATAGCCAACTGACTTGTCTAACTGTTAACAAACCAAGTAGGACTTTTTCCTAAACAAAGTGAACTCTAATGCTGCTAATAGTACAAATAAATTGGTTGTCATTATTTGTAAAGTTTCTATAAATAGGTTACTGACTTTTAAAAAAAATATGATTAGAAAAAATGAAATGCCAATACATAATAGGCCAAAAAAGTTAACTTCCTGGCAACCACCTAATTTTTTAAAAAAATATTCATTTATTAAATGTATGTGTGCACATGTGCCACAGCATACATGTGGAGGTCCCAGGAAAGCTTGTGGGAGTCAGTTATAGTCTTCCACCAAATAGATTCTAAAGATCGAACAGTCTCCAGGTTTGGCAGCAAGTACCTTTATCACCACCCAAGCCATCTCAGTCGCCCCACTTAAACCTTTTTGTTAACAATTTTAAAATGTACAGTGGGGCACAGCTTTAAATTCTTTTGGGTGGTCTGCACCCAATGGATGGCTGGAGGCTGAAGCAATCCTGAAGTGGTCTAACCAGCCCTCGCAGAACAGCCAGAACGGTCCTGCCTTAGGACTAAACCACCTGCCACCCTCCCCTCACTCCAGTATCTATCTACATGAACTCAAAATTCATAAAGAATTGCTACCAAACAAATTCAACTCCTAGTTCTACTAATGAAGCAAAGTCAAAGGGACAAAAAGTGATGAAAGTCCCAAACAGACATTTTGCCTGTTGCCCCAGGTCAACATTCAAGAGAGATTTAAAAGTCTTCTTAAAAGATTTTAAAGGCAGGAGATGGCTCAATCAGTAAAGTGCTTTCCACGACAGCATGAAGACCTGACTTCAGACACAGAACTCTTATAAAAAGCCAAGTGTGGTGGCACCTGCTGCAAGCCCAGCACTGCAGAGGCAAAGACAGTGAATCACTGTGGCTCCCGGCTCCATGTCCTAGTCAGAGAATCCGTCTCAGAAAACAAAGTAGACATCTCCAAAGCAGACCTTTGGCCTCCACATGTGTGTACATATCCACACGCATACACAAGTCTCAGGGTTATCCTCTGAGAAGAGCAAGGCTCTACTGTGTCTGCATTAAGCTGGTGCACAGTTTACTGGCTTAAGAAGGCTTGAATGCTGACAAGTAAGTAGGATCTTGACCTGTAGACTACAAGAAAGCAATGAGGAACCAACAGTCAATGATGAGGTGATGAGTGTGACTCTATTGCTAAAGCCTGATGGTAAATGGAAGGTCAGAAATGGACAGAAAGGAACTGACCAAATGAGACCCATGGAACCTGACGAACCCTGAGGTAAGATGGAGGCTATTGGCCCACTACGGTTTGATGGGAATGGCTCTGATAGGCTCATCTATTGAAAATGTTTGGCTCCCAATTGGTGGACTATTTTAGGAAGAATTTCAGGGTGTGGCCATGTGGGGGGGACGTATACTGGCCATGGACTTTGAGGTTTCAAAAGCCCACACCAAGCCCAGTCTTGCTATCCTTTTCCACATGCTTATGAATTACAATGTAAGCACTTAGCTACTGCTCCAGCTCTAGGCTCTACCTACTGCCTTATGCCCTTTTGAAACTGTAAGCAAGCCCTCAAATGTTTTTCCTATAAGTAACCTGGATCACAGTGTTGTTTCACAGCAATAGATCAGGACAAAGACACCCATATAGTCAAAAGGCTGTGAAACTATCAACGGAAACAGAAGCATAGGGAAATGGACAGGGAGCAGATAATGAAACCTGATTGTAGTTTAGGGGTAAGGAGAGGCCTATCAAAAGAACCCAGATTGGCTATTATTATTATCCAGACACAGTTCAAATACCCCAAAGGGGAAAACAAAAGTTAACCGTAGGCAGGACTGAATACTTACCTCGGTATGAATTCAGCGACATCTGCTGAGCCAGGTCCCAAATTTTGATGCTACAATGCAAAAAATAGGAATATTGACTTGCAGTATTAACATTAAAATGTACTCAAACAACATGTCCCACATCTGTTTCCTAGACTCCTACTGTTTTATTTTCAATGCACTACCAAACTCCCTAGACTACAAACAGCCCAAAGCATTACGTAGTAAAATTAACAGGATAGTAAGGATATCCACAGGAAGCCTAGAGTTAGAAGCAATGAAAGCAGGACTCACCAGAAGTCTTTGCTACCACTGACAGCCTGTGTGCCAGAGCTCAGGACAGTGACAGTAGACACAATGTCATCATGCTCATACTTGCAGAACTTGCTGACAATAAGTGTCTCGTTCTCATCTAGCTCCCACAATTCAACAGCACCTGTTGGGGATAGGGTGGGGTGAGGTGTAGGCAGGGGAAGCAGGAGCCTGGGTCATACCAAGGAGGAATGCCTGCCCAGGACACAAGCAGGAATTGTCACCCAGCTAAAAGAAACTCGCTTGTGTAAAAGCAAAGTTCAAATCACTAAAGGGGTTAGCTAAGTTCCAGGCCATTTGGTTTTATGTTACCCTGCTTAATAGGCCAGATGCCTTTGTGAGGAAAACCCCTAGAGATAGGGAAATGGATGTAAAAATCAATGAGTCTGCTTCCAGAGAGCAGATACTGGGGAATGGTTCCCAGGGAGACAAAGATAAAGTCTTAAATAACAGTTCAGTGAAAATTTCTCTTTCCAGTTATGCAGACACTAGTATTTGATTGGACTGCTTGAATAAAATGCCTTGCAATATTTTCAAGATTTAGTTTATGTATATGATCACACCAGATCATATACTGACACACCAGAAGAGGGCATCAGATCCCATTACAAAAGGTTGTGACCCATCATGTATTACTGGGAACTGAACTCATGACCACTGGAAGAGCATCCAGTGTTCTTCACTGCTGAGCCATCTTTCTAGGCCCGCCTTGCAATATTCTAAGGTTCAACTGTCAGGAAGGCTCAAGCACTAACCATCTATTTTTCAATTTCCATGCTCTACCTAACAACTTAAGAATGTGTGTGAGACAGTGAGAGTGGCTAAGATCAAAACCTCAGGTGACAGCAGATGCTGGCGAGGATGTGGAGAAAGAGGAACACTCCTCCATTGTTGGTGGGATTGCAGACTGGTACAACCATTCTGGAAATCAGTCTGGAGGTTCCTCAGAAAATTGGACATTGCACTACCTGAGGACCCAGCTATACCTCTCTTGGGCATATACCCAAAAGATGCCCCAACATATAAAAAAAACACGTGCTCCACTATGTTCATAGCAGCCTTTATTAATAATAGCCAGAAGCTGGAAAGAACCCAGATGCCCTTCAACAGAGGAATGGATACAGAAAATGTGGTACATCTACACAATGCAATATTACTCAGCTATCAAAAACAATGACTTTATGAAATTCATAGGCAAATGGTTGGAACTGGAAAATATCCTGAGTGAGGTAACCCAATCACAGAAAAACACACATGGTATGCACTCATTGATAAGTGGCTATTAGCCCAAATGCTTGAATTACCCTAGATGCACAGAACACGAAACTCCAGAAGGATGACCAAAATGCAAATGCTTCACTCCTTCTTTAAAAGGGGAACAAGAATACCCTTGGCAGGGAATAGAGAGGCAAAGATTAAAACAGACACAGAAGGAACACCCATTCAGAGCCTGCCCCACATGTGGCCCATACATATACAGCCACCCAATTAGACAAGATGGATGAAGAAAAGAAGTGCAGGCCGACAGGAGCCGGATGTAGATCTCTCCTGAGAGACACAGCCAGAATACAGCAAATACATAGGCGAATGCCAGCAGCAAACCACTGAACTGAGAACAGGACCCCCGTTGAAGGAATCAGAGAAAGGACTGGAAGAGCTTGAAGGGGCTCAAGACCCCATATGAACAACAATGCCAAGCAACCAGAGCTTCCAGGGACTAAGCCACTACCCAAAGACTATACATGGACTGACCCTGGACTCTAACCTCATAGGTAGCAATGAATAGCCTAGTAAGAGCACCAGTGGAAGGGGAAGCCCTTGGTCCTGCTAAGACTGGAGTTACAAATGGT
Organism: Rattus rattus; assembly: GCF_011064425.1. Taxonomy (NCBI): domain Eukaryota; kingdom Metazoa; phylum Chordata; class Mammalia; order Rodentia; family Muridae; genus Rattus; species Rattus rattus. The sequence continues at coordinate 52,168,753 of NC_046156.1, forward strand.
TATTAGTGGAATGTGGATGCTGGGTGTCCAACTTGTGTCCCTCTGGAAAAGCAGTCAACACTTATAACCACCGGGCTATGTGTCTAGACCCAGAATAAATCTTTCTATTGTCATCTTTGAGACAGGGTTTCCCTGTGTACCTTTGGCTGGCCTAGAAGTAGATATGTAGAACACGCCAGCCTCCAACTCAGAGCTCTGCCTGCTTCTGCTGGGATTAAAGGCAGCACCTACACCCAGCTCCCCCCAACTTATAAATTCTGATTTTCCTTAATATAATGCTAATTCTGAGAATTTCATACTTACATGCAATGTAGTTTGACTATATTCATCCTTAACTTGTCCAAGATTTACCCTCCATCTCCTCCCAACTTCAATTTTTTTTTCTTTTTAAAGCCAATGCCTACATTGCTCAGCCTGACACTAAGTGGAAGTAAGGACTGTCCAGTGACAGAGCAGTTGCCTAGCAGGATGGTTCAATTCACAGCACACACACAAAACAGCAAAAGAAAATAGGTAGCCAGGCATGGTGAAACAAGTCTTTAATCCTAGCACAGGAGAGGAAGATGTCTGTGAGTTCAAGGCCAGCCTGGTCTACTTAGTTTCTGGGACAGCCAGGACATGGTGAAGCCCTGCTTCTAAATAAAAAGAAAATAGATAGGTAGCACCGACTGTCTTCAGCAGCACCTCTTAAATCAACATTCTCTATGGTCTAGGTTGGCCAGGGGACCAGAGAAGATTGCAATCTATTTCCTAATTTTTTGTGTGGGAATTGATTGGCCACCTAGCAGTTTAAAACCTTAGGGGTAAAAAAATACCTTTTCCCACCCTAACCTGTACCCAACTCTTCAGTGCCAGGGGAGAGAGGTGACTCACCTGAATCAGAAGCCACTAAGATACCTTTGTCCCCAACCCAAGTGAGGTCAGCTACTCCAGCCTCCGTCTGGACGCCAGCAGAGCAGAAACCTTCGTTGGGGGCCGCACTAGGATCCTTGAAAAACCACAGAGAACCTGCCCAGCAGCGACCACTCAGGCTGGAAGCCCCGAGCAGAAGGGAACCATCTAGGGTGGGGAGAGCAAAGTTACAAGGTGTCAGATGGATGGCCCGGCTTGTTTCTATGGTAACCTCACAGAACCTGCGGCGGGATGAGTCTGGATCTGAGATCAGATTTGTGGAGCAGAGCTGGGGCACGGCCGGGATGCCAAATATGGATCGGGAGGGCACAAGGCGCTAGGAGGACTTGGGAGGGTCAGAAGCGGGAGAGGGTACCCGTCACTGGGTAAAGGGGGACTTCCAGGCCCGGGATCTCGGCTCACCAGAGCGGTACCGTGCAGCCTCCAACTGCCGTTCCATGCAGGCGGGCGCATTGGGGGGCAGGTTCCACTCGCGGGCCGCCGGGGGCACGAGCGGAGGTGGGCTTTCCTTCCGCATCTCCACGATTCCAAATCTAACCTAGACCCAAACTAGACGAGATCCTGACTGCGCTGGAGGAACACCACACGTGGTGCACCTCTGCGCATCCGCCCCTCTCCAGGGATTCGCTCTACATCTCGCGAGAGTTGTGTCTACACTTCCAGCTCGCTTTTCCGCCTGCTATACCCGCAACGGGATCTTCGGACTTTTTTTTTTTTCCCCGCCCCTTTTCCTCTTCTCGCGATAGGGGGGAGGGGGGGACTCAGCACTTCCGAGAGAAAGTGTGCAGATCTCTTCTCGCGAGATATGTGAGCGGCCATCTTGTTCCTGCCCCTGACTGTCTCGGGTCGGGGTCACAGGGACATCGGGACCGCTGTCTGGATCTTCGCAGACAATGCTGTCCCGGGTGGTACTTTCTGCCGCCGCCACAGCGGGTAAGAGATGTAAACCCGAAGCTGGCATATCAGGATGACTGGGAAGAAGCTAGGTCAGGAGGGCGGAAAGTGCGTAAAGAAAGGACTGCAGTGTTTGGGCCTGATCCGAAGAGTTCCCTGACAGTGTAGGATTTCGGAGGACCTCTGAGAAGGATGCAGGGGCCGTAGTGATCGCGACTCACCGAGACCGAGGAAGGTAGAAAATGGATTTCTCCTTGACTTTGCTAACCTACGTCTTGTGTGTTTGCAGCCCCGTGTCTGAAGAACGCGGCCGTCCTGGGTCCAGGGTAAGTGTCACCACATTTTATTCTCAACATTTCTTACCGTTAAGCCAGAAATTACTGTTTTCCTTCACTTTAGCATCCCCATTCAGACATTCGTTCTTCTACTTGCCTTGAACGTGATCCTATCCCTCCTCTGACAAACCCCGAAGAGGCTAAGTCTCGCCCCTCACCATGACCTTCAGCGTCACACAAGTTACTAGATTACACCCAAGGACAGATCTGGTTAAATATAGCAAAATAAAACATGTTGTTTTGGGTGTCTTCCAGATTCCCATCTTTTATTAACCATATCAGGAGTCCGAAATCATTTATTGCTTTGTAAATACTTGTCTTGATAATCACATAAAGTGACAGTGGAGAACGAACACCTTCGTGGAGCTCACAACAACCATAGTCCTAGAGACAGCTGCAAAGTAGCAGTTTACAGGCCCCAGAAGTAGAGCTGGGGACACCTGGTTCCCCAACTTAGCTGTGACACCTCACTTAGAGGCATATGGGTTATGAGATATGACTTAATTCAGAAAGCTAAAGTTCAGATAACTTGGTAGTGTGTGTGTGTGTGTGCGTGCGTGTGCGTGCCTGCTTAGAAATGTTGGTGCTGTTGCTGTTCCACCTCTTTTCCTAAAGCATGCAGGGTGTGTGTGTTTCTTTACTCCTAAATGTCATCATGAAGTCTTCAAGGTTTAATAACTACAAAGTACTTTGTGCGTGCAAAAAAGTAAGGCCATAATTGATCGCTTTCAACAAATCATAGAAAAATGACTCCATACAGTGCACCTCTTTGAGTGATTCTCAGCACTGCCAAAACAAAAATGGTGATACATTAAGTGAATTAGATGAAGAAGATGCAAGGAGGAGCACCCTTCATTTCTGTCACCCTCCATTCTCTGATCTGTCAGTAAGATTCTGCTCCCATGATGATGCTTTGACTCTTGACTACTACCCTCACTGTGGCATGAGCAGCTTTGAAATGGACAGTTTCATTAGGCTTTTAGTCTTGACATCTGTTCTCATTCCAATACAGTCCATTCCCAATGTAGCAGAGAGTTATGGCAGTTCCCCACTTTAAGTCTTCAGAACTCATATCCCTGTTGAAATAAAATCTAAACATAGCAAAACCAAGAAAACTCAACCTAAATTAACCTCATCTACTCTTGGGTCTTTCTCATCCTTCCACATGGCTTTATGTACCATTCATGCCAGTCCTACTATTTCCACAAAGAAAGTTAAGCTTTTTTTTTTTAATAATTTTATTTTTATTTTCGTGTGTGTGTGTGTGTGTGTGTGTGTGTGCGCGCGTGTGATGGCAGAGGCAGAAAAAAAGGAATTAGATCTGGAACTAGAGTTAGAGGTGGTTGTAAGCAACCCAGCATAGGTTCTGGGAACCAAATTCTGGTCCTGTGGAAGAACAGTAAGCACTCTCGACCATCTTTGAGCCCTAAGCTCTTTGTCATTCAGCTTGTTCTCAAGAGATGTGAATAGTTCATGTGAGTATAGGTGAAGCACTAAGGAAAAACAAAGTACAAATGTTACAGGGACTGGGCCTGCTGCGCTGTCATGTTTCTGTAGACAGAAGAGCGCCTGCTGAAGAGTTTCCCAGTCAGATCACAGTTTAGAAGCATTGGCAGTAGTGTGAAAGAGCTCCATGTTAGGAATGTCTGATAAGACGACCTTGGCAAAGTTCCGAAATCCTCTTGTGGTATGGTTTGAACAAGTAGGATTCAGCCTTCAGCTGATTTCCCAGGTGACATTTGACTGTCTGAAAATGTTTAGGGTTGCCACCATTCAGCAAGTATATGGATTCTTCTAAACATGCACAGAGGAGCCATCTATCTACGGCAAAGGATTGTGCAGTCTTAGTCAGGTTAAGCTGACAAGCCCTAATTTAAATGGAAGGCTCTCTACCGTGGTTCTTCAGTTTTGAAGCTTGGTGGGGTCACTGATGTTTTAGAGACATAAAATGATACTCAAGGAGGGCATAGGACTGAGGGGTAGCTCAGTGATAGAACGTTTGCCTGCATGGTGTATGAGTAGCGAGGTTTAATTCCTAGCACTGTACTGTAAATACCAACTTTTAAAATTTATATTTTTATGTTATGTTAATAAATAAGTGAATAAAAATGAGTAAAATTCTGTTGAACTCTTAAAGTACATGGAGTATAGAGATGTAGAGAGTAAAGGAGATTGAATAGGAAGTGGGGAAGAGTCACCCTCAGAACCTTAAGGAGACTGACTGCAGATGTGAGTGAAACGCAAACATTTTATCACAAGCTCAATCAACGTCAGCATGCTGTAATTTCTACAAAATGCACAATCAACTGCTTTACTACAAATAATGTGCAAGTCTGTTATGCTGGTGTAATAGTTCAAGCCAGAAATGGCAATAGCAAGATCTAATAGTTATCTAAAAACAAAAAACAGAAAAACAAAAAAACTTAGGTTTAAAATACTATGTGGAATCTAGAGCTCACCATCTCCCTTCACCATATAACCAAAATCGCCAAAAAATCTGGAAAGGTTTTTGTCAGGCAGGCAAAATTGTGAGAGAACTTGAGTGTTTACCATATATATATATATATATATATATATATATATATATAACCTTAGACCAGAAAAATAAGAACAAATGGGTTGAGGATCCAAAGATTTATATACAACTCAAAGATTGAACATAATTAGAATTACTGCAAACTGAGAAGGCTTGTTTGGATGAGCAGTCCTCCATCATCAAAACAAGAGAATGTTTTGCATCAAGGTTCTTAATAGCAGGTTGCTTGTAGCAGAGTTGGCATTTAGGTGACTACTCATGTGGACCCCTACTCTATGACAAGCACCATTCTAAGAATGTTACACAAATGAACAGTCTTCACAGTGACCTGTAAAGTAATGTTTTATTTCTTACATAAAGAAGTCTGAGATTACACAAACTTAAGTTCTAGGGGCTGGTGAGATGGCTTAGCAGGTTAAGATACCTACCACTAAACCTGACAGGTATACCTCGGTTCTATTCCCAGACCCATGTGGTGGTGGAAGACAAACAACTCCAGCAAGTTTTTAAAAATAGAAAATTTTTAAAAACTTTTAACCCTGAAATGTTTAAAAACTTTGAAATCGTTTGCTCAAAGCCCAGTGGTCAGTCTAGGATTTTAAGTGGGTACCTGGCTGTAGTCTTCTCTCGCAGGTTTCATTGCACTTGATTGGCATAGCATGTCCTAGGCAAATCATCCATAAGCTTAAGCAAAGATTCCAGTAGAAGTTACCGGTGTCTTTTAAGTCATTTCCCTGGACCTTCCTATTTCTAGTCTGTTCTGTTTCATTGTGGCAGTAGGAAACACCTAGTCTTTCTCCCCATTCATTGGTTTTGTTAATTGTTCCTCCGGGTTTATTTCTTTGAAAAATTGGTCTTAAGTTTGTATAATGGTTGCTTGTAGGGTTTTACAGGCAACAAGGGTCTTTCACACAGGACAGCCTCGCCTTGCCCCTCTACCACCTCTTCCTGAATATGGAGGAAAAGTACGTCTTGGGCTGATTCCTGAGGAATTTTTCCAGTTCCTTTACCCTAAGACTGGTGTAACAGGTGAGCATTGCCACATCTTTAGTAATACATTTGATACTACTAAAATCAAGTCAGTCTTTTTCCAGAAGTTACAGGTTCCGCATAACCTTTGAGATAAATGTTTCAGCATCTTTGTTTTATTTATTCATATGCTAATCATGCTAATTTCTTTGATTTACTGCCGGGCATTGTTCTAGCCATACGATAATGGACTAAGTTAAATGTCTGATATTGTGGAACATTAATAAAAATTTTAAAAAATAGTGCCTGTATATCCTACTCTGTCAGATAATAAAAGGAGCTATAAATAAAGCAATAGAAACTATTACAGAGAGTGTGTCTGGCACACATATCTTAACAAGTAGGAACATCTCATTGATTGTTCTTTTAAGAAAGGGATAAACCTTCAGAACCATACTTTTTTTTATAATGACTGGTTTCTCTTTTGCTACTTCGTACTTGGGACATTCCCATGAAAACTTTATCAAGAATACCTAGAAGAGTGATTTGCAAGAGTGCCTTACCCTCACTTGTGGCTGAACTGGATTGTAACTTTGATCTCTTGGCTAAGTTAGGTTTTGTTTTTTGGGTGTGTGTTTGATTGTTTTGCCTCTATACAATGCCTTTTTTTTTTTTTTTTTTTTTTTTTTTTTTTTTTTTTTTTTTTTTTTGTTCTTTTTCGGAGCTGGGGACCGAACCAGGGCCTTGCGCTTCCTAGGTAAGCTCTACCGCTGAGCTAAATCCCCAGCCCTACAATGCCTTTCTTAAATAGAACACTGGAAACCCAAAATTTGTTTTAAGCTCTAGACTGCCCTACAATAGCATTTCCTTATCTGGAATTGAAGAAAATGAATGTCTTCAGATCTTGTAAATCATTAAAATGTTAATACAATGGACCCTTCAAAATCTAGTCAGTGGCAATTGTTAAGAGGCTTTACATGATTTCAGACATGAAAAAGGATCACCACAGGATGTTCAGTGCCAACCAGAGCTACAGAGCAAGACTGTCTGCAAAATGTAGGGGCCACTTTAGTTCCACGCTTTGGAAAGCAAAGATCTGCTCTTATGTACTAGTGTAGATACCAACTTTTAAAATTTATATTTTTATGTATGTTAATGTTTTGCCTGCACATATATACGTGCACCACTTTTACACAGTGCTCTTAGGGGCCAGAAGAAGGTATTGAGTCTCCTGGAGATGGAATTACAAAGGTTCTAAGTTGCCATGTAGGTGCTAGTTCATACATGGGCCCTCTGCAAGAACAACAAATGCTCTTAACCACTAAATCATCATAAATTCCAACTTTTAAAAATAATCTAGAAAGAAAATGTGTCCTAACTTCCACAATTCTGATAACTTAATTCCTTTGTGTGTGTGTGTGTGTGTGTGTGTGTGTGTGTGTGTGTGTGTGTGTGTGTTTTAATAATTCCTTTGTGCTTGGTTTTTTTGCATCTTAACTTTTTTGTAAATGTAGGCAAAGAACAGACAGACCTTTGTCCTGTCCCTTGTATCCATTCAGTCAACAGGATATGTTGCTGGAGCGATTACTGAAGAAAGCCACTTCGTGTCTTTGTAGAACAGTTCCTATGTGTTAAGTGCTTCACATCTATATTGTGTTTTATCAGCCCTGGGAAGAAGGTGCTGTTTCCCTTTGAGGAAACAAAGTTCAGAGATTATATTGATTTCTGTTTCTGATAGGTTATAGAGTCGTGATACAGATTTCCTTCAGTTCAGATCTTCTTTCTTTCAGCTGTGCATGCTGCTTAATCTGTGTGTGTGATCTGATTATCATTTTAACTTTGTCTGAAGTAACCAAATGTGCAGTAGGCACAACCTAAAATAACTCTTTGTTATTCTAGGACCCTACGTGCTTGGAACTGGGCTTAGCTTGTACTTTCTATCCAAAGAAATATATGTGATTACCCCAGAGACCTTCTCTACCATATCAGTAGTAGGGTTGATTATCTATGTGATTAAGAAATATGGCGCCTCTATTGGAGAATTTATTGACAAACTTAATGAGGTAAGAATCATAAACTTTACTTTCCACTTTAGACTATAGCAGAAACATCCCAGTTACCTAATATTATTTATATGCATGTTAGAGGGAAAGGTACACCAATGTAGTTACATGGCTATAGTCATGTTGCAGTTAATACCTTGACACAGAATTCAAATGTGCCAAAGTCTTCAGATTTTCCTCAGTCTTTTTTTCTTATTTCTAAAATCCAAAATATATTTCATTGTAGCTACTTTGAAGATAAAAAAGTGCATGTATAAAATTGTCAAAGAATAAAATTCTTTTAGAACATGCTTTATTTCCACAACTGGCATAAATTGAAACACATTTATTTGGAATTAAAAAAAAAAAAACTATGCTTCCATTTGCATCTGTTTGCATGATTGATTGGTGGTGTTGGGACCTGGTGAGGGCTCCCATACAGCACAGGGTGACCTTGAACTTCTATAAAATCAAAACTGGCCTTGAATTCCTGAGTTCCTTAATGTCCATCTCCTAAGTGATAGAATTTTATTTTGACCTTTTGAGACAGGATCTCTATGTAGCCCTTGCTGGCCCGGTGCTCAATTTGTGTACCAGGCTGACTTTGAACTTGTGGACATTCTGCTTCTGACAATTTCATACATGTACTTTGGTCAGATTCATTCTTTATTACCCTCTTTCTCCCCTCCTCTTGTTTCTGCTGAACCTTTCTTCCCAACAAGTCCTTTTCCTGCTTTCATGCTTCTGTTTTTGCTGACTGAGTTTTAATAGTGTTGCTTGCATGACCATAGGTGGGGGGTTGCTTATACTACAGTGGCTATACTACTGGAGAAAATGACACCCTTATCAACCATTTACTGCTACAATGAAGGATGGGGCCTCATGACTTCCTGCTCCATTTGATTGAATGTAGACAGTTCAATCTTGTACACGTAAAATAACCATAGCCACTGTGAATTCATTGGTGCAGTGACCAGGTCATGTCCAGAAAACAAAATTTTGCAGTGTTCCTCCATATCCACCAGCTGTTAGATTCATTCCATTTCTTCTTTGATGTTCCCTGAGCCTTAAAGGAAGTAGTACAGATGCTACATTTAGGGCTGGGTATCATCATGTCTCTTGGCACTTTGACTGGTTAATGAAAACTAGCTTCTCTAATGAAGGCTAAGAACGGTGCTACTCTGTGTGTGAAACATAGCAGAAAGCACTTTGGCACTGTATTCACTTAGCAAAAAAAAAAAAAAAAAAGTATGTTACATGTTCTCAGCCATTGGAGTTTCGAGTAGATTGCAGAACCATGCATGAGTTCCTTCCTGTGGAATAGAATCAAATCCAATCAGAAAATGGTTGATTGGTTGATTACTGTCATAAGACTATTGTACATATCTTCCCTGGCAAGTTCAGTGTTTTATATCTTGAAGAGTTTGGATCTAGGAAAAAATATGTTGATAACTTATTTTTCTTCCTCTACCTAGAACCTTCAATCATTTTGAAAGCTATCCAGCAGAGAAAAAGTTTCCATCTTACTAGTTCAAGCTAGATTTCTCAGTCCTGCAACCAAAGTGTGGTGATTTCAACAGTAGGCTCTTAACCATTTAAATTCTGGTGCTCAGTCAAGAGCAATGGAAATAGAATATTGAGAGTGCTTAGAGCCTCCCTGACCAACAACTTAGTATCTTATTCCTTTTTTTCTTCCATCTTTATTAAATTGGGTATTTCCTATTTACATTTCAAATGTTACTCCCTTTCCCGGTTTCCAGGCCAACATCCCCCTAACCCCTCCTCCCCTTCTATATGGGTGTCCCCCTCCCCATCCTTCCCCCCCCCCCCATAGTATCTTAGTCCTAGCACAAGGATTTTGGTTTAGTAACCTCTGGTTTCTAAGAGCAGTATTATCCACCTATATAGGGTACCTCTGTTCAAACAGGTTCTAATACAGCTTTTTCATGCATCTTTAGTTTGAGTTGACTCTCCTTGGTCTTTTTCTTTCAATGATAGAACTCTTCTAAAGTTTTGTGTACTTTCCTCTGTGTTTTTCGTCATGGTAATTTTTGTAGATGAGGAATAAAACTGAGGGAGCATAAAAATGACTTTTTGGTAGCATTAGTGCTTCAACTGACATTGTAATATCATAATTACAGGAAAAAATTGCTCAACTAGAAGAAATAAAGCAGTCAAGCATGAAGCAAATCCAGGATGCAATCAACAGGGAGAAGGCACAGCAGGCACTGGTTCAGAAGCGCCACTACCTCTTCGATGTTCAGAGGGTAGGTCTCTATAGCGGGACTGTCTCAGACCTGCCAGTGATACAGTAAGACACTGAAGCTGCTATTATACTTTAAAGCTTAGGCCTTTTGCTGGGGCAGCCTCCCAGATAGCTCGTCTAACTCATCCTGACTAGCCTACCACCTGTCACATGGCTTTCTCTGCTCCACTTCAGTCCATAGCTGTACCTCCATGTCTGCCCTTGATTCTTCCACAGGAGCTTCCTTCTCCCAGCATCAATCCTCTTCCCAGAAGTTCCACCCTAGAACTTCCTGCCTTAGCTATTGGCTGCCAGCTCTTTATTACAGCCAATCAGTAGTGAGGCAACCTCTGATACATTAGTAGATTGCCTTTAGGCAAGGGAGGAAGGATGAATATTTACAAAACAGAAAACCCCCTGATAGACCAAAGAAATAATACCAGAATCCTGCCAGCACTTAGCTCTCTGCCCATACACAGTTAAACATTGAAAATACAGAGACATACCTTCATACAAAGTTTTTTTTTTTTAAAAAAAAAAGGGTTACCTCAGCAGGTTTCAGTAATTTTTAAGATGGTGTAATTAATTTGTAGGTGTACAAAAAAAAAAAAAACCAGAAAATTAGTGTCTGGAATGTGGCTCAGCAGTAGGTCACTTGCCTTCCATGCTCAAGAAAGCCTGAAACACTACCCAAAAAGTCAGAGTATTTTGAAGAATGATTAAAATGGGCTTTATTTACTTTATGTGGAAAAGAGATTTGACTAGAAGTTGTTGTCTAAGAACTGTTAAAAAAAAAAAAATACTTCAGACTGTTCTAAAATCAGAAACAGTATAAGCTGTTAAAGAACACACTTTGAATCCGTACAAGAGGAAAGTAGTAAGTTAGGGCTGATTTTTTTTTTTTTTAAAAGGCACACACCAGAGGTGAAATACATTCTTTGCATTTCATACATACATGGGTAAGAAAATCTTAACATTTACTGTTAGATAATCTGATCCTTAGCAATCATTCAAAAAACATATCTAGAAAGCAATAGAGCTTTTAATCATACCCGGAGCTTAAATTCTAAAAATTATAAGCATGTCAGATATTTTGTTATTTCTTAGGTAAGATGTATCATTGAAATTTATATAAACACATCACTGGGGCTAAAGAGATAGCTCAGCTGTTAGGAGCATTTGTTGCTCTTTCAGAAAACTCAGAGGGTTGCTATAGGCAGAGGAGACATGTGGGTTCACTTACATTTCAAAGGATCATTCTGGCAGCCTTGCTGCAAGTAGCCTTTAGATAGGTTTGAGAGTTACCCAGAACAGGTGCTTAAGACTGAGCTTTGTAGCCTACTCTAAGCCTGTGTTCAGATCTTAGCTTCACAGTGTATTAGCTCTGTAACCTTGGGCAAGTTCAACTTCTGCCTCAGTTTCTCTCTGTAAAATAGATAACACTGGTACCCCATGATGTATTTATAAGACTTGACAAGATTGACACAAGCACAGGAATGTTTAGAACATAGTAAGTGTGAGCTACCATTCAAACATAAGACACCATTCAAACATAAGACACCATTCAAACATAAGACACCATTCAAACATAAGACGAAGGTCAGAGAGAGAGAGAGGAGACACGATTTGTAGTAGAAAAGATTGGAAACAGCCTAACATTAGCAGAACTTGGTTAAGTGAATACTGCAACACAAGTGTAGTGGGCTCCAGTGTACTTTATAATTGAGGTGGGTAGTTTATAGCATACTGTGTTTGTTAAATATTTATGGGAAGGAATACTTGAAAAATACAGAAAAACAGTAGCTTGGGCCCATGCTTAAATTGGTCACATGCTGTTTTCCTACTTGCATATTAAAGGAATTTCACATAAACATACATGCAAGAAATAGAGAATACTAGCTGGCAAAGCCCCCAGCAGAGAAATGTTCTTTCATTTATGTAACAGTATTTCTTAATTAAATGTAAACTTTCTAAATTCTCCCCCACACCCCCAGAATAACATTGCCCTGGCCTTGGAGGTCACTTACCGGGAACGACTACATAGAGCATATAAGGAGGTAAAGAATCGCCTGGACTACCATATTTCTGTACAGGACATGATGCGTCGCAAGGAGGGAGAGCACATGATAAACTGGGTGGAGAAGCATGTGGTACAGAGCATTTCTGCACAGCAGGTACATGATGACTCTTTGTATTGCCTATGGTTGGACCAGTACTGTAGCAATCACATGCTGTCTAGTGTGTGTACATACACACAGAATGCAGATACCCATGGAGCTCAGAAGCCTCAAAGCCTCTGGAGCTGGAGTTACAGACAGCAATGAGCCACCTGATGTGGGTGCTGAGAACCCCCAGCTCAGGTCCTCTGGAAGAGTTGGCAGTGTGTGCTCCTTCCTCCTGAGCCATCTCTCCAGCCCCAGTTTTTCTCATTATTAATTTCTATATTACTAGTGTTTGTTGATTGGTCTTTTACAAGGAGTGATGATTACCTAAACTAACCAGCATTTCTAGCCTGAAGTTTTTTGTAGGTTTTACTCATAAAAGTGGTAGACCAGGAAATTCTAGCACCCAGGACTTATTTCTAAAACAAATTACATCTACCCTGTGTACTATAATTAATTTTTTTGTGAGCTCTTTTAGTAAGCTTTCTACCTTAAGCACTAATCTTGACGTTCTAATTATGTTACCCTTCCATATTCTTGAGAGAACTAACTAGATTTCTCTTTCCTTATTACAGGAAAAGGAGACCATTGCCAAGTGCATCGAAGATCTAAAGATGCTTGCAAAGAAGGCTCAAGCTCAGCCAATTATGTGAATGTGTCTATCTCAGTTGTGATAGCCAGAGAGGGTTAACTTAAATGAGAACTACTCTACTTGAAGAACTCTTTCTGTATTGCTGTCTAATGAAATTGTGGTGTACCTTTCCTAAGAAATGATCAAGGTCCATTTAGTGGCTTAACCCTATTTCTGATCCTTGCTCTGTATTCGGAGTTGTCTGATCACATTTGAGTAAGCAATTTGCAGCAACTCGCTGCCCAACAGAAATTACCAAGTTATAGTTTAAACTTGTAATTAGTTAAAACATCTTACAATAAAATGTTTGAAACAGAATTTGTAAGTTTCATACTCTGAAATAGCACTGCTTTATTATGAGTAAGAATTACATGATTTAAAATAAAATATCTTTAGCAGCTGGAGATAACTTAACAAAGGGTCTTGCCATGCATTTATGAAGGTCTGACTTCAAATGCCCAGAACCGTGTAAAAGCTAGGCACGCTAACAAGCATCTGTAATCCCCGAAGATGAGAGACACAGTTCCCAGAAGCTTGTGGACCCAGATGGTATACACAGCAGCAGACAAGAAACAAAGCAAGGTAGACATCAAAGCTTGTCTTCTGGCCTCCACACATGAACACAGAACCTCACATTTATGTACATATATGGTGAAAATACATTGACGTCATTGAACTAATTAATACCTTGTTTATGAAATGTTCCAGGAGAAAACAGTACTGAGTAAAGAACCACGGAAGATGCCAGTGTTCAAAGAGGTTCAGCAAGGATGGAAGAGGAAAGGGATTGTGGAGTCAGTAGACGTAGCAAGGTGGAGTGCTGTATGTAGGAAGGGTCAGTGGTAGACAAGGTGGAGTGCTGTATGTAGGAAGGGTCAGTGGTAGACAAGGCGGAGTGCTGTATGTAGGAAGGGTCAGTGGTAGACAAGGCGGAGTGCTGTATGTAGGAAGGGTCAGTGGTAGACAAGGTGGAGTGCTGTATGTAGGAAGGGTCAGTGGTAGACAAGGTGGAGTGCTGTTGTATGTAGGAAGGGTCAGTGGTAGACAAGGTGGAGTGCTGTTGTATGTAGGAAGGGTCAGTGGTAGACAAGGTGGAGTGCTGTTGTATGTAGGAAGGGTCAGTGGTAGACAAGGTGGAGTGCTGTTGTATGTAGGAAGGGTCAGTGGTAGACAAGGTGGAGTGCTGTATGTAGGAAGGGTCAATGGTAGACAGATTTTCAGATTAAGTTAAGAGAACTGAAAATGTGAATTAAGATTCATAGTTCAGAGATCTTTGACCAGATTTTTGTTGAACTGTAGATGACAGTGGGATTTAAGGATAAGTAATTGAAAATTAAACCGTGTAAGTATTCCTGATGTTAAAACGGAGATGAAGGGGCTGGAGAGCAGGCTCAGTGATTAAGAGAACACACTGATCTTGCAGTGAGCTCGAATTTGTTCCCATTCGCATTGGGCAGTTCACAACCACCTGTAAACTCCACTTCCAGGTAACTAATGCCTCTTGACTTCTATAGCACCTAGACTCAGGTATATATAACTGTACACAAACTAAAGCAAAGGCTTTTTTAAAGATTAATGGTGGGCACATCTATAAGTGATAAACTTAATCTAGTTTAGAAGCTCATGAATGTCATATAGTTAATTACATACAGTGGTATCTAGAGAAGTCCATGTTACACAAAGACCCCTTGATACACTAATGTTCTAGCCGTCAAGATTATTTCTTAATTCCAGATCCAGTCTGTTTTCTCCACTCCTCATGTTTGACCTCTAAGCAACACTGATACTTGACCACGTTTTTTTTTCTCCATCCCTCCTCTGACCTCAAATATCTATGCTTTTCTCAACACCCCCCTTTCCTCATCGAGTAACCTAACCTCTTGTTTTTTCTTTGGGGTCCCAGTCCACTGTGTATAAATCTATAAATTAACATCCACAACATTCTATCTTGCAAGCAATCTGGAACACTGTTTTGTACAACAAAAATACCAATAAGATTGCAAAATACCAGGCTGGAGAGATGGCTCAACAATTAAGAGCACTGACTGTTCTTCCAGAGGTCCTGAGTTCAATCCCCAGCATGGTGGCTCACAACCATCTATAATGGAATTTGATGCTCTCTTCTGGTGTATCTGAAGACAACTACAGTGTGCTCATATAAATAAATCTTTAAGAAAACTACCTTAAGAGCTATGTCCTGTTACTCTACCACCCTACAGAGCATGGGTTAGTATCTGTGTTCAGTACATGCTGGGTTATGGAACTGTCGCGCTTTAAGTCTTGTACTTCCACTGTTTCCTTTTTTGGGCTCTTAGTCTTGCCATTGAGTGATCTCTTTGGTCATCTGTTTTATTTTTGTTTCTGCTGCCGCTCTTCTGAACGCCTCTCAGATCTCTTTGTATCTCATCTCTCTACCCCTACCATTTTAGTCCCTGTTGCCCTCAAATGGGTTTCTGCAAGGATCCCAACTCGACTGCTCATGTCCAACCTGTTTGTCTCAATTTTAGTGACTGTTTATACACCCATTTCTCTCACTGTACAGACAAATGTTCCAAGGGATTACCTCTTCTTGCTTCTATAACTTTCATTCTCGTCTTTGATCTTCTTGCTCTCCTTCCTAGCGATTTTCAAATGGTCTGTTATCTGAACATTCCCTCCCTCCTATTCTAGAATAACGTTGAGAAAATTAGTGTTATTAATGAGAACTTTAGTCAGTATCGGTGTTTTCCTCTGAGAAGTTTCCCTGTGTTACAGATATATGTAAAGGACTCCGCTCCATCACAACACATGGAATCATTTGCCTCCTGCAACTTCTTACATTCAGAAAGTTTTACAAAGATAAGTAAAAGCCAATTTTTGCTCACTTTCATATCCTCAGTTTAGAACAGCACATGTTGTAGGCCACAGAAATATATAGTGGGTAAAGGTACACATCATCTAACCTGACAACCTGAGTATAATTCCTGGGACCCACAAGGTCAAAGAAGAGAACCAACTCTCACAAACTGTCCTATGACCTTAACACATATTCCACGGTCCATGTACACACACACAGAAATAAGTGCATAAGTAAGTTTTAAGTTTAAACTACTTAAAAGAGTGGCACATGGCCCTGAGTCAATGTCAATTGTGAATAAAAACACTTAGCCACTGAGATTCAAAAGTTTGATCACTGGCTCATCCTGTGTTTTAATCCCCATGTCCTTCAATCCTATTGTATTTATGGTTTTCTGCTGTTTCCTTAAAACTGTATTTTCATGCTGTGTCCCAATCAAAATTTCCATGTAGAAGGGAGGGCCTTGCAGTCTCCCACCCCTAGCCGAGGAGCTACTGATAACTGACAGGTTCTGGGAAGGAAATGTCAGTTGGCTTTAAGGGTAAAGCCCCTCGTATGCTTGACTTTGCTCCAGTGGACTGTCCATACCCATGGGAATGTGAACACAAATTAGACTAGATGGATTATTCTAAGAGAAAAGGAGGACTGGAGAGATGGCTCAGCGGTTAACAGCACTGACTGCTCTTCCTTAGGTCCTGAGTTCAATTCCCAACAACCACATGGTGGCTCACAACCATCTGTAATGGGATCCGATGCCCTATTCTGGTGTGTCTAAAGACAGCGACATTGTACTCATATACAATAAATAAAGCTTTAAAAAAAAAAAGAGGGCTGGAGAGATGGCTCAGCGGTTAAAAGCACTGACTGGTCCAATCCCCAGCAACCACATGGTGGCTCACAACCATCTATAATGAGATCTGATGCCCTCCTTTGGTGTGTTTGAAGACAGCTACAGTATGTTCATGCATGAAATAAGTAAAAAATAAAATCTTTGAAAAAAAAAAGAAAGAAAACGATAAGTTGAGAAGGGATGGGTTAGGGATAAAAGAAGTGATCAAAAATACATTGTATACATTATGGAATTCTGAACAAGCACACATTTTAAAATTCTTGAGCTGCAGAAATGTCTCAGTAGTTAAGAACACTGTCTACTCTTCCAGGAGTCGCAAGTTTAATTCCCAGTATCCATATTGTAATTCAACTATCATTTAATTCCCAGCACCCATATGGTGGTTCACAACTCTTCATAACTTCAGTTCCAGAAGTTCTTCACTAGATATAAATGCGATACACAGACATCTATGCAGGCAAAAGATCTATACACATGAAAATTTTTTAATCTGTGCATTTTTTATAAATGTTAAATGTAATCACGTAGGACAGATAGCCAACATTAGTTCACATATATTACATGTTAGATTTTAATGAAGCTGAAAATTCCTTTCATCCATTGACATTGGCTATGGTAATGTCATACGTTAGAGCGTTACTTACATGTTTGCAATGATGTCAGGGTAAACAAACCCACAGCAAAACTATAGCACACACATCTTATACAGCTGTGTACAGGACTTGAAAATGGTGAAACAGCCATGATAGATACTTGTAGCTTTGACCACAATTTCAGACCGTACTTCTACTTAGAAAGTTTAGAATAGTATGCTGTTTCTGCTGGTGGCAACCTCATTCAGCTCATGTTTCTCAAATCTAACCCCTCTCCAAAAAGGTCTGGCCCTTGAGAGCCCAGGCCCTCAAGCTTGGATGAGATTCATAGGAATACCACTACATCCAACTCTCTTGACTGCAACTGGAGGCCATACCGAGTGAGTGATACATACCATCTAGGTTTATGTGAGTGCAGTCTCTTCAGTGCAACTGTATGCTAATGACTGCATACAGGTTTAAATTTAAAGGCCTCCATACCCTAGCTCTAGCCCATCTGTGTTTATTCTTTAGTGCTTTTCCTCCTACCAGTACCCGCTCCTTGCGCCATGTCAAGATCCCAAATACACTGCCTGATCCCATCCTTCAATCCTCGGGTGGTTTATGGCATCTGCCGGATACTAGTTTACTAATAAATGCTTATAAATAAGTGAATCAATCTTCTGCTCCCTCAAAAGGTATTTCAATGCTCTGAACACACTTGAGTTCTCAGCCCATTGTTTAATTTTGACCCGTAACTCTTCATTTTTCTATTTCAACATGGAATTACAAAGTCTTTGCTGAAGGTGATGATGTCATACTGCTATCAGTAGCTTCCGGGAGGTTAAACAATAAACTCCTTCCTAGAAATGACCTTTCCTGGGTCTTCTGGCATTCATGTGTGAAAGTGTAAACAAGCAACCCTCATTGCTTACAGGACCTTTAGAAATGTAGCACGGGTGGGGCTATGGCTCCGGTGGTAGAGTGCTTCCCTAGCTTTCATGAAGATCTGGGATTAATCCCAATACCGCACAAACCAGGCATAGGGGTTCAGACTGTGATCCTAGCATTCAGGAGTTGGAGGCAGGAGGATCAAAAAGTCATTATCATCCACAGGAGGTGGAGACCAGCCTAGTCTCTGTGAGAAAAGAGTCAATCTAAAAAGAAGGAAACGAGGGAAAGGGGAAAAAAATATCATTGGCCTCAAAGAGGAAGTCAGTGCCTTGGAGGTTGAACATATCTTTGCAACACAGCTTGAGGGTGGCAGTGGGAGTAAACTTTGTTTCATCATCTCTGAAAACCAAGACTAGGAACAGAAAAGTCAAAGGCTAAGTCTCAGAGCTGCACCTTAAAACTGGAGCTTTCCTGAAAAGGTAAAGACCTTTCTAATTGCTCACCAAAGGACAGTTGAATCATTTGTGTAGTGGCTTCTGATGTGCTGCTTATTTGGGTGGGGGAAGGATTGCATTTGAATGGCCGCATAGCACAGGTCTCAGTGTGGAGTATGAGTCTCTCATGCCAGATCAAACTGCAAACAGCTTCGTTTCTGGTTCATCTTTCTGCTTCTGCCAAATGCTTAGATTATTATTCTTTGATGCTTGGATTATTGCTATTCTCTTTTGTGATTAAAAGGTGTGTGTGCGTGTGTGTGTGTGTGCGTGTGTGTGTGCGTGTGTACAGGTTTCTAGAGTTGTGGGGTAGATACCTTTACCTGCTGAGCTATCCCTCTTGCCCTAATTTCGATTGGTTAGTTGGTTTTATTTTCTTTTGTTTCGTTTAAGCAGGGTCTCACTATGTATCCCTGACTGGTCTAGAACTCAGGCTCTCCTTCAATTTAAAGAGATCTGCCTGCCTCTGCCAACTTGTGGGAATAAAGATGTAAACTCACCATGCCAGGCTCCCTTTGAATATTTTAGACAGATCCTGTGTAATCCAGGCTAGACTTGACCTCATGGCAAACCTTCTGCCTCAGCCTCCCCAGTGAGTGCTACCACACCTGGCTAGATTGTTGCCTTTGAAGGTAAATATGTTTGTTGCATTTTGTTACCTGGATTTGTAAGTATCTGTTTCTCTGTGGTAGTGGTCTAAGACTTAGTCTATCACAGTAGGGTGGCCTAGGATTTTTTGTGTGATATTTCTTTGGGTTGCTTCTTCATATAGATCCACTGCTGCAAAAAAGCAGAGGTTTTCAGTAGCTCTAAATGTAAGGTCTAGTGGTAATTCACACTCCTCAGGAAAAATACATTTTAATACTTTAAATATATTTTATAAAACATATAATGTATCCTATAATAAAATACAAGAAAATGTGCTAATATTTTATGGTGTTCTACAATGAATACCATTGACTATTTTATTTTATTTTATTTTATTTTATTTTATTTTATTTTGAGGTAGGTTCTCCCTATACATAGTAACTGGTCTGGCCTGGATCTCACTATGTAGACCAGGCTGATTTCAAATCCACAGACTCCACTTGCCTTTCACTCCCAAGTGCTGGAATTAAAATCATACCACCTCACATGGCCAACGTAAATTTCAAAAGGAACAGAAGAGTGATTAAAAGAAAGTGTTGCCCCTGCTCATCCTACATGGACCACGGTCTTCCTGTTCTCACGGATAAGACTTCCCACCAAGTTTTCTTGTCAGCACTTTCCACTTCAGATAGTGGCAGACACAGAAATGCTGACTGGCGAGCTACAGTATAATGTTGCCTTGCTACTGCTTTAATGGCGCTTAGGGACAGGAGTCCTCCTTAAAGTCCCCCTCATATCTAAGGACAGACATATTCACTCATGAAAGCTGACTGATTAAAACATGTGAGCCATTTATGGAATTTTTCTAAGTAAATTGCCTTAAGATTCAGTGAAATTTGTTGAACCTCGATTTTTTTTAAATTATGGATTTGCCTAAATTGAATTAAAGTTGTAGCCACAAAAAAAAAAGGTTGTAGCTGAAATTTTATATATTAAAGTACCTGTCTCGTTAATTATTAAAAACATTGGAAAATATTTGTATAAGCATAAGATTGATTAAGAGAGTTCAGTTCCAGGGCTTGAGAGATGGCTCAGTGGTTAGGAACAACTGGCTGCTCTTCCAGAGGACCCGGGTTCAATTCCCAGCACCTACACGGCAGCTCACAACCATTTGTAAGACCAGTTCTAGCAGATCAGACACCCTCACATAGACATGCATACAGACAAAACACTGATCCACATAAAATAAAAACCTTAAAACAGAAGGAGGAGAAAGTCGGTCCGGTCGATCTGAACTGAGTGGTGTGCTTTCACACAGGTCTGCTTTCCAGTTTCAGTTCTTCCTGGCCAGCTGTTATTTGAAAATATGAAGGAGAACTTCCAGAAATAGACAGTCCTATACGCAGGGGTTGGGGCTCTGGTTGGTCTCTGACACCTTTACAGTATCTTACAAAGTATCTTCTGCAAACACGGTGAGGAGGCCACAGCTCACAAAGGTCTATCGCCACTACAAGGGTTTTAGAAGTGTGCAAGAATGGACAGAAAATGCTGAGCAGAAGAGAGATCTGGCCTTGGATGGGAAGAACTGTTTCAGGCAGCTTTAATAAAACACAGTGAGTGACTGAAAGGAATCCACATAGCTAGCAATGGGTGCTAGGAGTCCAGGCGATGGTACTCTCCTGCCTTTAGATGCTTTACAGTTTTGTGGTTTGCCCGGGTGTAATCTGAGTACCACATGATTGTCTGGTGCCCAAAGAGACTAGAAAATGGCGTCTCATCCCTTGGAATGCGAGTTAACAGGTGGTTATGAGCTGCCAGTGGGGGCTGGGAATCGTACCTGGGTCCTCTGGAAGAGCAGCCAGTGCTCTGAACTGATGAGTCGTCTCTCCAGCTCATCTCTGCATTCATTTCAATAACATCTGTTCAGTGACAATGCAGACGTGTCTGAAAAGCCATCCTGCATCTCAAAGATGTTACTTTAAGGAAGCACCGTATGTTGTTATGTGTTACAAGGGAGGAGCCACCAGGTGTACCAAAGCAACACAGTTGTACTGCGTTCGTGGCCCCCAAGGTGCTGGATTTTTGCTTTGTGTTTTTGAGTGATTGAATCAGTGAGTGACGGGGATGGAGAGAGATGCTGAGTCTTATACAACCTCACAGCTAGTAGTTTTCTTGATTTTTTTTTTTTACTTATGTTTTACTAATGTGCATGAGTGTTTGCCTGCCTGAATATATATGCATGCAGTACTGGTGCATGAGAGATGGCGTTGGATTCCCTGGAACTGGACTTACAGATAGCTGTGAGCTACCATGTACCCTGGTCCTCTCTAGAGAAGCACCAAGTGCTGCTAGGCACTGATTCATCATCTCTCCAGCCCCTTAGTTTTGTTTGTTTGTTTGTTTGTGTTAGGGTCTCAAGTCAGAGAGGCTAACTTGGAATTTACTACATAGTTAAGGTTGAACTTGAACTCCTGATCCTCCTACTTCTCCTCCCCTGTGCTTGGGATTAGAAACACTTTCAACCACATCCAGCTGCTGATTATCTCTAAAAGCATAGAGTAAATGCTAAACTAAAGGGTTCCGATGTAACTTCTCTGGTCATTGAATATGTCCAGGTGAACAAAGTACCAATGACACACATCACTGTCCCTCCACAGAGGGATTAGCCCATTCTGAATTAACCCCACCCCCAACCCCATTGAGTGCCACTGTCATGCTCAGACCCCAGACCAAACTAAAAAAATACCTGTTTTATTCTCAGGAGAAGACAGCATGGGAGCTGCTCCTTCTACACCTAAACCCACGATCAGTGAGTTCGGGACAAAAATCATTTCCCTGGGTGCTACAGTGAATTAGTAAAAGGAAGAGTTATGTTGAAAGCCCCCATGGGGAGCAGTGTTGGCTAGAGTGTTTCTGAGGTAGAATTCAAGGGTACCACCACACTGCTGAAGCCAGTGCACACAAAGGCATCAGAAAGACCTGACCTGTCCCCCAAACTGAGTAGATCAGCTGGTAGTTTATGAAAATCTAATTCCTGTTTCTTCTTGTCCTTCCCCTATAGACACTGGAACACACACAGGCACGCGCGCGCACACACACACACACACACACACACACACACACACTGGCAGTTACGAGAAAGTAGGGAAGTACCTGCTGAAGTCAGAACCACATCTCCCCAGGGCTTCCCACTCTACCTCTGCTCCTTTATTTCGTATACCCTTTCAAGTACAGCTCTACTTCTCATTTTAAAGGTCTCACTCAGATATAGCATGTAGCTCAGTGGTAGAGGGCTTGACCCAGTGTGCAAACAGTCCTGGGTTCACTTGCCCAGCACCAACGAAAAGACTCACTGTCCTTCCCTCTGAAGAGTTGTAACCGGCTTGCAAGTTCCCGGGGGTAGTGGTCGCGCTCAGGGTCTTATCCTAGAGGGACGGCAGGAGTAGGGCAGAGATACTGATCCCCCCAAAACTGATACCTTCCATGTTCTCTGCAGGAACAATCTCCACGGCAGCCCCAGTGACCAGTTCTACACCCTATTCCTTCAAACCCAAGTAAAGGAATACATTTATCCGGTCTCTGTGGCATTTCCAGTCCATTGGAGGGCTTTTTGTTGACCATTTTGTCTTGGGGCCTTGGGAAGGGCAGTCTGAGTGGGAGAAGAGATCAGGAATGGTGAAAGAACTCAGTGTTTGATCTTAAGAGTATAATAGTTAGTTCTGTTTTGTTTTGTTGGCAGGGGAGGGGGATTGAGCACATCTCACAATGTGGCCCCGGCTGGCCTCCAAATTGCCACAATCTTCCTGCCTCGGCTTCCCAGGCGCTGGGCTACAAGCAGTATGAACTCAACATTGCCCAAGATTTGAGAGATCCCCACTCCACACTTCACACAGTGCTGGGGTGTGGGGTATTGGGAATGGGATTGAGAGAAAAGAAAGTCTCATGACTGTGGGCCCCAAAAGCAGAATGCCTCTTTTCCAGCAGTGGGTGGGAGCAAGCCCCGTCAGCCCAGCCCATGTGAGAGCCTACATAAGAAAGCTAAGCCTGTCTTTCCAGAAAGGCTTCACGGGGCCCTCCGCCAGCCAGTCATCTCCTCCCTTTTGTTTCTGCTAAAACAGAAAGGAACACTTAATCCTGGCCTTTTTTGCTGGGGTCCTGCTGACACTGCTCCTTGGGATCCTTACTCTCCTCATCAAGAGCTGCAGAAAATGTGAGTGGTCTCTGTGAGACGAGATGAGCCTTCTCTTGCTGTGACTGAGAGCAACGTGGGCAGTGAGCGCTGGGGAAGAGGAGGAAGGTTTGCTTGGCCCACCCTCTTTGCAGATCCACCTTGAGGTCCTTCCTTTCTCCTCCTTGCTGCTCTCCACACCCCTACACCCCTCCCCACTAACCTTCACCCAAGGTGAGAGGCTCCTCCAGTCACCCTGGTAAGAGGACAACCCTCTTCTTCCTGGTGTATGCTACAGGTAACTCCAGTGCCCAGACCCGGTACCCTCACTCAGAGCCTCCCACCAAGGTAAGACTATCCGGTGTTTTAAGGGTGCAAGAGGGAGACTGAGCATGATGGAGATGGTACACCAAATTATTTGGGGGAAGTTGGTTTATTCTGTCTCCTCTCGGAGTGGGATGTTGGCATCACTTTCTGGACTCTGGGCAAGTGGCTCTTTTATGAGTTCTTCTGTTCTCTTTGAGTCCCCACTTTTCAGAGTTTCTGGGTCACTTTTAAAGAGACATCTTTTGCTTCAAATTAAATTCACTTGTTTCTCCTCTTTCTCCTCAAAAGCTGTCATCTATATCAAAGGAGTCGCTCACATATGCCAGCATGACTTTCAAGTCCTCAGAAGAAAACAGCAAGGACTTGACTAGAAACCACTCCTCAGGCTTGGACCCCACTGTCTATTCTCAGATTAAAGTGACAGACCCATAGCTGCCTCTCCAATGAGGCAGAATGCAGGACCTCAGCTCAGCTCCTTCGACATGCTGCTTTCTGGTTTTGTTCCGTATGTTTGCTTTTGCTGTTTTCCACAAACTTGCGACCACAGTCTATATAAAGTTGCCACTGGAGTGACTTAGGCTTGATCTAGCGCAGTTGCTGTCAGTCATAAGGGCCAGTGGTTAGTGACTTTCCCTGACAGAGGAAAGGTGTCAGTCATAAGGACTAGTGGTTAGTGACTTTCCCTGACAGAGGAAAGGTGTCAGTCATAAGGACTAGTGGTTAGTGACTTTCCCTGACAGAGGAAAGGTGTCAGTCATAAGGACCAGTGGTTAGTGACTTTCCCTGACAGAGGAAAGGAGGCTGTTGCTTTCACTCCGTAGCAGCCCCTTTAGGGACAACACCCCTAAACTTTTCCAAATGGGGGATAGAGCTCAAGATAAAGAAGCTCACTGATGATAGCCATGGAGGAGCCAACCCTAATAAACAGTTGAAGAGTTACAAATAATGGCAGATCCTCCTCCAAGGTTGGTCCCTTCTTAGTTGTCATCCTGTCCCTTTATCTTCTCCAGAAATCAAGGTCAGAATGCTAAGCCAACACGAAGTCCATATTGTATAAAACACTGCTAAAATGTGGGTTTCTATCTCCTTTGTATGGTGTTAGAGCTTTGTGTCACAACCTTGGTTGAAAGTCAAAAGGAGAGATTAAACATGTTCATTTATTTCCCCCAAACAAATGGACAATCATATAGACTGCCCCAAGGAAAAAAAAACCAGCAAGATTCTTCTTAATTATGCAAGCTTAATCTAAAATGTAAGCACTAAGCAAGAAGAAAACATCTCTAAAATAAACCTAAGTACTATTGGGGTAGAGAAGGACATTTGCTACCAGACCTGACAACCTGAGTTTAATCCTGGGACTCACATGGTGGAAGGACAGAACTGACTCAAGAAAGTTGTCCTCTGGCCTTCACATTTACTCCGAGGTGTGTGTGCATAACATAGTACACAAACATGCATATATGTGTGTGTGCGGGTACACACACATACACACACAAATAATACATACATACATATATACATACATAAATACATACATACATAAGTACATACATACATACGAACCCATAACTATTATCACAGTATTAAGACCGGCGCAATCCCAGGCATGGAGAGATGAGTTGGGCACATAGTCCTACCCCTAGCTGAAGAATTATTAGGAATTATTAGACACTTTTCTCCAAGAATATAGTCCCTGGTAAATTGACTATGTATAAATTCAATACATGACCACTGGGCAAGACTGAAATTTGTCAGTAGCAGAAGGAGAATGCTTTGGTGGGGGCGGAGGGGGGGAGGTGTGTTTGAAACTCAAAGAAGAATAAAAACTACAAGGAAACATGCAAGTATGGCATGTAGACCCTTGCCCTTTCCCTCAGACTGCTGAGGTGCTTGGAGTTCCCTCCCTAGAGAAAGGAGTTGGGGCTGAACTATGGTCATCAGAGACATTTCAAGAGCCCTGATCTAATCTGACAGGATACCGAATCTGATCAGCACCCAAACTTCACTCCAACCCTGTTCACACAGGGCTGGGGGACTCGAGGATTCTGAAGGCTGAGCTTATTCCTTCCTAGAAGGGAGCATGGCATAGCAAATTGTGTGCTGCTGAGACTAAGAAAATGCCTCCATCAGTGAAAGGCTCACCTGGCAGGAACAAGAACCTGACTTTGATTCCCGGGACCCATGGGAAAATGTGGGGCATACTGGTGAGTGCTTGTAATCATACCGCTGGAGAGGCAGAGACAGGAGGATCCCTGGCTCTCATTGTCCAGCTAGCCTAGCTTAATCAGCAAGGTCCAGGCCAATGAGAGACCCTGTCTCATATAAAGTGGACAGCTCCTGAGGAATGGCATCTGAGGTTATCCTCCAGCCCCTACATGTCCAAGCACACACATGAATGCACTTCTCCCACAGGGTAGCAGGGTTCTTATGAGGTCAGTGATGTCAGTGATGAAACAGGAGGGATGCCATATGGGAAGATGGTCAGCTTGCAGGGGAGCACGTGCCATAGCGGCAATCCTGTTTGCTCCCACAGATGACGCCTCATTCTGGCCTTGCTCTTCCTGATTGAAAAACACTTGTCATTTGTCACCTTTTTGTTGCTCATTGATCAAAAGCAGCACCCACTTACACTGGTGACAGTTCCTCATTGGGGATGTGCTTTGGGGTCCAGAGTCTTTTCACCAAGAGAATATAAGAACCACAGACTCCATCGATCTTCTATTTTGGGATAAAACATTTGATACTGACTCAGAAATGCATTGGAATATTATGCTGTTTAGGAACATTTCAATAAATACTTTTCCAATAATAACTAGGAGAATCCAGTGATTCTCCTAGGGGTGAATTTTCAACAATATTCAGATATTTATTGGCTAGTAAATAAAATAAATAAGTCATTTCCCTTTGTCCCAGATTCTGTGACCTCTTCTTCACTGTAGCTAATCTAATGCATGAGAGCTAAGATTTGGAGAGATTATTCAATGGTAGCCTTCCTCCAAAGATCTTCCGAGCCTCACTGTTGCCATCGGCCGTGAAAGATTGCTGCAAGGTCACAGAGTCCTTTAGAAATCCTGAAAGGTCAGGGTCAGTCTCTGAGATGCAGACCAGTTGGCACGGAGAGTCTACTGTAATGATATCACTTTATTTAGGAGCTAAATGAAATAAATCTTCAGTCACACGCGTTCTGCTTGAGCCACTTCCGTGAGTCAGGACATGTGGAAAGAACTTCAAATCGTTGCCTACTTTGTTGGGAAACAGAAAAGGAAAATTGAGTCGAGGGCTCTTGCCTGAGTGTTTGTCACTTTGCTGAGCCTATTTTCCTCTCTTTTAAGTTGAAGATTATGTTCCCATACTCGGGAATCTTTTCAAGCAAACCTAAGCGTCCCCAGAGCTTCTCTAGGTGACAGAAGACAGGGATGTATGTAAGAGCCACTCCGGTATTCCCGGGCTGCCCGGGAACAAAATACCCAAGGCTTTTTTTTTTTTTAATTTATTCTCTCTGTCTCTTCTCTCTCTCTCTCTCTCTCTCTCTCTCTCTCTCTCTCTCTCTCTCTCTCTCTCTCTCTCTCTCTCTCTGTGTCATAGCACATGCGGAAGTCAGAGGACCACTTGGTTCTCGTTGACATCGGAGTACTGGGAATTACACTCAGGTCAACGGGATTGGTGACAAGCACCTCTACCTACTGAGCCATCTTACTGGCCCTGAGACCACCAACGTTTGTTTTCAGGTCTAGAGTGTGATGTCTTCCCTATGAGACTTGTCAGCTGTAGGAAAGCTTGGTACCTAGGGCTTTCTCCCCTCTCACTGAGTTTTGATGGTACAAATATATCTGGCTTCAAGGCCCAAGAATAACAAAAGTAGAAGGGATTTTAGTTCAGGATACTGTTTTCCCAAGGATGAGGGAACAGGTCATGGCTAAAACAGGTTGCTGGCTCCTTGCTAAAGAGAACAGCCTTGGATTCCATTGTCCCATCATTTATAGCATCATGTCTCCTTTGCTTATTCTAGTTGACAAGCTTACATTTGTGCTTGTGTCTGCCTGTTTGTACTCCTCCACCTCACCACCCCACTTTCTTGTTTGTGTATGAGACAGAGTCTCACTCTATAGTCTAAGCAAGTCTAGAACTCACTACGTAGTCCAAGCTGGCCTCAGACTTGAGATGCTTCTGCCTGGGCTTCTGGGAGTACCACAGCTGCTCAGCTGTTCTCCTCTTTCACAGCATGCACTCCATGAAGACAGACGCTATCTATTTTGTTTGTCTTTGTAACCTCAGCAACTAGCATGTTCCTAGTTTGCAAGATGAAGGGTGCATGAGTGAGGTGGGTGGGTCATGGGTGGGTAAAAAACTCGGAAAAGTATGGAAACAGAGTGTTTATATGGAGAAAAACTAGCTTGGAGAAGAGAAATGTCGCCCAGGGTCATATCTTTAAGAATAAACAATAGGTTTCTGAAATAAATATAAACTACAATTGTATCCTACAGAGGATAGAACCAGGCAAGCCCTGAAGGCCGTTGCTTTCTGTATATTCCTCACCTCCACTGGTCCCAATGCTTCTAAATGGCAAAAAAGGCAAGACTGCTGTGGGAGCCTTTCCTTTACCTTCTTATAGAGCTTACTCTACATCTGCATGAGACCCAAATCTCACAGAGCAGCCTGAGACCATGAAGCCTTATCTTCACATCTCAGCTCCTCGGGGCTCCCCCAGGCACTGGCCCACTGTGTGTCATTAACAGGTCTTTTGTCATTAGGGTGCTACTGGCATTTGGTGATGGTGGTGGGTTTCTGTTTTGAGGCTTTTGTTTGTTTTATCTTAATCATTATTTTCCTGAAATGATTTTCTGTGTTTCCAAACCCAGGTGACTGGAAGCTATCTTGTAATTTATCTCATAGCATCTTCATTGTCCAAGGTGTTTCCGTGCTTTCTGAACGCAAAAAGACAAAAGCAAACAGCATTGCCTTGGCTAAAAGGAGGCTTGTGGTATCCTTTCAGCGTCCTTTCAGTTCTGCAAATTCTTCAGAGCTTAGCAGAATGGTGAACTCACCACATGCTGACCTAGAGAATGTTCCAGATGATAAGGTCTGCCTGTGTCCCAGGCAGAGACATACAGTCACAGTCCTCTCTCTATGAAAGGGGAGAACTAAAGACAGGGCTCTGCTGGGGCTGAGGATGCAGAACTGAACAATTAAGGATGGAACTTACCAAGGGTATGGAGACCATGGACGGAGCTTGGCTTGCTTGTGGGTTTCTATTGATGCTTTTGCCAGTAACTGTCCAAGGGAAAACAGAGACACAAAGCTAATGGCTGAGATCTCAGGCCCACCTGCTCCACACAGATCCCTTGGCAAGGAGACCTTTGCAAACTTGCTGACCCAACTAGAGTGGTTAGAGAGGCTCCATCATTTGACAAGAGCCTTGTCCCCATCCCTACAAGTGAGTAAAATGTTTCAAACAGGCAGTAAGGATAATAGGCTACTATCCAAGGGTAGTGTGCTGGGGATACAAGTAGCCCTACAGATATGGAACCTGCATATGTTAGCTCTGTCTTCCTTCTTCCCTGTCTGCAACTACCTCCACTTAAGATTACCATGCTTCTTCCACCACCTTTCATAACGCCTTTGTCACAAGGAGGGTGGATTACATCCTCCTCAGCCTGTAGGCTGGCTAGCTGCCTTGGCACCTGAGTGACTAGGCAGTAAGAGGAGGGCCACATTTATTCACCTGAAAGATACTCCTCGAACTCTAGATCCAACCCCCCCACCCCCAGGCTGCTTACCTCCTCTGTTTCTTTGGCTTCGTCTTCCTCTGGACATATGACTGATTAAAAAGATGATCCCCAGCCCGCTAATCAGTACACAAACGATCAGAATGGACATTCTAGAAGAAACCGCATCAGATATCAGGTCCTTTGGAAGCAGACCTTTTGGTTTTCTTCCCACACCAGCCCCGGTAGCTCCTGACAACTACATTCTGGAAGAGTGGTCCTATTCTTTGGACCACATTATTTGGATCTGATAGGCATTTGACCAAGCTGGGCCAGTGATCCCTTCCCCAGAAGTTAAATGGGGACAAGGAGTGGAAAACCACAGACTTTGGCCACTCCTCAGAATGTGGGAGAGATAAACTGAGGAACTATAAATGGGTGTCACCTGCTATGGCAAAAAGAAAAGGAAAGCGGAAACAAAAGAGCAGATAGGAAGAGAGAGGGAGAAGGGAAAGACAGAGAGAAGACATACAAGCAGGAGGATAGTTTAGTTGGTGTTGAAGTCCAGCCTCCACACAGGATCGAAGTTCTCAACTGGAAGCAGGGATCTCTGGAAGGTGCATAATAAATAAACACAGGGGGTTGAGGATTTAGCTCAGTGGTAGAGCGCTTGCCTAGCAAGCGCAAGGCCCTGGGTTCGGTCCTCAGCTCCGAAAAAATAAATAAATAAATAAATAAATAAATAAATAAATAAATAAACAAACAAACAAACAAACAAACAAACACAGACTACTTTTCAGGTACAAACTGACAGGCAATTTTTCAAGGCTTAAAGATATTCTCTCTTCTTTCTCTCTCTGCTCTCTTTCTCTCTTGCTCGCTTGCTCACAGCTTGCGGCTGCACACACTCTGCATTCTCTTGTACACTCTGCTTTTCTCCTGTGCGTTTTTCTTTTCTCGAATCCCCATACTCCTACACACCTCTGTGAGTTCCCCTTTCACTCACACACACACTCTCCATACACACCTCACATTCTCTATTCACTCACTCTTCACATACTCTTCACATGCTTTCTCTCTCTCTCTCTCTCTCTCTCTCTCTCTCTCTCTCTCTCACACACACACACACACACACACACACACACACACATCTAATGCACACCTTGCTCTCACTCTCCACTTGCTCCTCACATGCTCACACATGCTCTCACATGCTCACACATGCTCACACATGCTCTCACATGCTCACACATGCTCTCTAGCCTTTTTCTTGCCCCAGTATTTTCTTGATACTGCAAAAGCAGGTAGAAAAAAAAGACATTGTATAATCATTGCTAAACCAAATTCAAAAGAATAACCACATCCCACAAAGAACTAAGAATTACAATTGTTATGTTCTCTTCTGGTGTCTGAAGACAGCCACAGTGTACTTATATATAATAAATAAATAAATCTTTTTTTAAAAAAAAAAGAATTACAATTGTTCCCCAAAGTTTCAAACTTCCCCCATTCCTAGACCTGTAGCTAAAACAATAATAATTGTAAATTTATCATTAGTTAACTTTTAACTTTTGACTTATTATACTTTAACTTATGACTTCAGAGCTCAGAACAAGGTCAGCTACTTTCATTTTCCTGTGAAGCTCGAGTGATAAATGACATGGGCAAGGTTGCCAGGCAGTGGTCAGAAAGAATCAAGTTAACCCTTGACTCAGTAGTTCTGCTAGCTTTCTGTTCCTTGCACCCAACGACTCTCGTAAGAGTTCCAGTATTTTGACTTAGGTTTACTAGTATATAATTTTATGCATTCTATACTTCCTTACCCAGGAACCATTCTCAAATGTTATACAAAACTTATTTCATAACTTCAATATTTGTTTTCCTTTCTTGGGGTCCCAATATTGGCTCCAATTCATTTTCTAATAATTTCTTCAAACTTTCTTTGCAAGTCAAGCATTAATCTGGAACTACCATTGTGCAGTTATTACATTGTTTCCGAGATGGGTACACACAGCATGCACCTGGGCCATTAGGGCTGGGCTGTGCTGTGCTCCTATGCCTCAATTTTTAATTGTTTAAGGATTGTTACATCAAGGAACATCTAGTTTCACAGAATTCACCAGAGCAGGAGGAGAAATAGGAAAGTCAGATATAATAGAATAATTATGTACACTAAGGCCAACTGAAAAGCAGTCAAACACAAATGAAATCTATACAGCTGTTGTCCAGGGCTAATGTTAGAAGAAATGGAAACAACTGCATATATACAGTTATATATGCATATATATGCATATATATATATGGAGAGAGAGAGAGAGAGAGAGAGAGAGAGAGAGAGAGAGAGAGAGAGAGAGAGAGCGCTGCCTCAGGCTACTGAGGTGTCTGCATCCCAACCTCCTGCAGGCAGGCAGTCCCTTATTTCAGATGTCGGTCCCCTGGAGGAAGGTGTCTCCTGCTTCCCAGGGTCCCAGACACCGTCCTTCTTTACAAGGAGCAGCCACAGGCTTCTGACATGTCTCCATCCCGGCCTACTGCTGGCAGTCCTTGTCATGGTATGCTGTCCCTGGCAAACTGGTAGAGTGCTTGTGAATTGGGTGTGGTAGCACACACCAATAATCCCTTTGCTCAGGAGGAGGAAGCAGAGGCCTCAAACGTTTAAGGCCCTGCCAAGGCTCAATGCCCCAGTGCAGGGGAATGTCAAGGTGGGGAGGTGACGGGTGGGGGAGTGGGTGGAGGAGCACCCTCATAGAAGCAGGAGGAGGGTGAATGGGATGGGGGTTATGGACAGGAATCTGGGAAAGGGGATAACATTTGAAATGTAAAAAAAAAAAAATCCAATAAAAAGTAAATAAAAGTTAAAAAAAAGTTTAAGGTCAATATGGTCAGCAACATAAGAAGTTGGAAGGAAACTTTTTCAGATCCTGTCTCAAAACAAAACAAAAAAGAGATGTTTCAGAAGTTAAGAGCACTTACTGCTCTTAAAGAGGACCTGGGTTCAGTTCTCGGGTGGCACATGGCACCCCCATGGCGGCTTAAAACTATCTTTACTTCCAGTTCCAGAGGACCAAACTCCCTCTTCTTGGCTCCACAGACACCGGGCACAAATACACATACACACGCACGCACGCACGCACGCACACACACACACACACACGCACGCACACACACACACACACACACACATGCAAAAAAAATCATACACATAAAATAAAAATGAATCAAACTTTTTGAAAAATAGAAGAGAACTAGGGAAGAGTGACACAGAAAGGTGAGGAGGCGGATGCACGTGCCAGCCTCAGATGAAAATGGGGCTAGAGGCGGAGAGAATCCTGATGAGTCCTCGGTGCCTGATCCCTGTCTCTGCACTTCAGACAGTTCTCTCCTTAGGATGATGCCCCCTGTTATAAACTAGAGGCTATTTTCTGCTGCTTTCAAACAAACAAAAAAAAAAGATAGTCTTCTTAAAGAAACCAAACCATTACAATAAAGATGACCGAGGTAGAGAAACACTACAGCTGAAAAGTAGACGTCGTAACCCAGTCACTACATTATATTGTGGTTCGCCCCATCCATACCCGTGACCCAGCCATCTCCTCAGATCCCGACTCACCGGGAACCCTCTGCCTTTTGAATAGCTTTGGACGTCTTACAGCTCCGGGTCCTGTTGCCTGAAGTGCCTGAATCAGAAAAAAAGTTGTTGGTAACAAAGCCTATTCGAAGACCCTTCCTTTGGTTCCAGCTGCATCCCCACCCGGCTTCCAGGGAGGACGGGCACTCTTGGCTTTTTGTGTAAAACAGCACTAGCTGTTGCATAAACGTGCTGTGGACAGGGGACAAGGCTGGAGTGAATAGGGGCTGAAATCCAACCCGCAGTGCACCTTTCCCAGATTTGCATAAAGACCCTGTGCAGGCTAAAAGCAGTTTGTGATTAGAGTCCCAGGCTAGATTCATTCCCAAGGGGAAAAGTCTTGATGTATCGAATAGACAGTCGCATCATTAGGAAATGGATCAACCGGTGACATAGCTCCTTCTGATAGCTGCTACCAACCCATAGGGGAGACCCACCTAGCCTCCTCTGTGTTTCTTTAAAGGAGCAGGTTTTGATAAGACTCCTCTTTTCCTGAGCCTAAACCTCAAGAGACACGCATGATTTGGAACTCAGCCAGCGAGGATGTTACCCCCTCGGTGGGTCACTTGTTGAATCAGTTACCGGTAGATTAAATGTAAGACTCTTCCCAGCACAGGACCTGGAGAGGTAGGTGGCTGTGAGGCTTCTCACAAGTCCTTCCAATGTGTTTTCCTACTGCCACTGGGCTCTAGGCAGTGACAGGAAAACACATTGTTTCCCAGAATAGGAACAATGAGAGAACAGGCCATGTCTTCCACTATTCTCTGCCTGTAAGACGGGGGCTTTCAGGTGCTAGAGAATTTTCCAGCCTCCAGAGAAGGCGCCTTTGAACACTGGGAGACCCCAAGAGTTAGCTACAGCTAAAAGTCGCAGTTATTTATCTTACAAAGCTTTGGCCCTCTGGTTCCAGTCCCTCCCAGTAGCCTCCAAGATACAATTACATTCCACATTAGTAAAACTGGGTGCTGGCAAATTTGACCACAATATTTACTTTATATAAATTATTAAATTCTTTAAGCTGCACGGTTACAAGAAACCCAAGTCTCTCTTTTGCAGCCTCACTCACTTCTTAAGGAGCCATCTCCAGGGTTCTAGACCTGCAAGGCTGAGCTTTCAAGACAGCCTCAAAGCCTTGACCATCAGTACGAAGATCTCAGGTCTATGAGACCTTCTAGCCTCTTCCAAGGTCTGTGAGCTGGGATGCCGGGAGGGAAGGGAGGTTATAAGCATACCTAGCACTTAGACACTCTTCTTTCCTACAAACTTCTACCTGAACCGTAGTCCACTGTGTTTAGTGGGATCAAGAGAGCAGGCTACCTCAAATAATACAAGAGGCACTTGAGTTGGTGACCACTTCCTTCAATGAGATTGTTTTGGGTTTTGTCTGGTTTTGGTTTTAGTTTGTTTTGACACAGGGTCTCACTTTATAGCTCTGGCTGGCTTGGAACTCACTTATATAGATCATGCTGGCCTTGAACATCTCTGCCTCCACACCACCAGACCTGGATCCTTCAGTGAGTTTTTACTACCTCAGCAAACACCCATTACCCTTCAAAGATCCCTTGCCAGTCTCTTTACCAGGTGAAAAGCCATTGGCCCCGTCTTCTCTGTTGTCAGTCACAATCAGCTTTGTAAAATCCATGTCATCTCTGGCAAAGTCCCGCTGGATACCACACCAGTACCAGCCTGTGTCCTCCTTGACCAGGCAGGAGACGGTGATGATGAGTTGGTCTCCTGTGTCTTTCAGGGCCACACGGTTGCTGCTATTAGGGGTGAAGGCAATAACGTTGCACGAGTCCCTGAAATAGCCACGGCACCAGTACTTGGTGTGGTCCTTGTAGTGGGCGTCATAGTTACAGATTGCAGAAGCTGTGTCCAGCTCAACGCCTGATTTCACCTTTTCATCCATGACCATGGCATCTGTGAACAAACACACACACACACACACACACACACACACACACACACACACACACACACTGCTCATTATTCTTGAAAACACACCAAATCTCCCCTGGGGCCTGGCAGATAATTAATAGGAATTTAGATTTTGCTCATTTATAAATGGTCAGTATTACGGTTTGAATTGTGTGTGTTCTTCATATGTTGAAACCCAATTCGCTATACAGAATGTGTTATGACTGCACTTGAAAGCAAGACCTTTAAGAAGCAATTATGTCATTGGGGTGCTCTCAAGTTTTTTAAAAAATTTTGTTATATTTCATGTTTATAAGTGTTCTTTTCCTGCGTTTATATAAGTGCACTAATCTCTACCCAGCACCCAGAAGTCAGAAAATGACATCTCCTGAAACTGAAGTTCCAGAGAGTATGAGCTACCTGCTGAACCATCTCTCCAGCCCCACTAGGGTACCTCTTAATCCAATATGGCTGCTGTCCTTATTTAAATTCTTGTTAGGTAAAGCCATGTGAAGTCACAAGAAGACAGCCATCTGTAAGCCAGAAAGAATCTCCAGAATGATGCCATCTCTGAAGAAACCTTTATTTGGGGATTTGTGATAGTTAATCTTGATGTCAGTTTGATTGGATTTAGAGATGCCTAGATCAATCAAGCAAATCTCTGGATGTTTCTATGTGGGTGTTTACAGAGAAAATAGACTAAGGGAAGAAGACAGACCTTCCTGAATGTAGGTAGCCCTAATTCATGTGCTTAGCTCCCAGCATCCCGTGGAGAAGTCTGTCCTCCAAGTCTGAGAATGTGTGAAATGTGGACATAAGGATCTTTGAGCTTGAGGTTTGCTGTGCCCCTTAGCTCTGCCCCTAGCTTCCTACCTTATCTTGGCAGCCACTAAAAGGAAGTGAAAGGTTAGGAGGCCTGTTCTGGCTGCAGAGGACTGAAAATAAAAGGATTCTGATTTTAGGATCTGATAACTTGCCATACAAGACCAGTGTAGGTATCTTTTTGTGTTTTTGTTTTTGTTTTCAAGATAGGATCTCTCTAAGTAATCCTGGCTGTCCTGGAACTTGCACTTTAGACCAGGCTGGCCTCCTGAGTTGTATGAATAAAGGTATTCACCACCACTGCCCAGCTTTAGTGCCAGTATCTTTATCATAGAAGGATATTTCGTAATGGGGAAGTAATGCATGCATTGTTCAGCTTCACTATGGCTTGGAAAATACCTGATAAAAGACGAGAGAGGACAAGAAAGCCCATCACTCTCAGCCTTCAAGTGTATGTTGCAGGATCCCTACCCACCACCAGCAAGAGGCTGCTTCCAGTGTCTTACAGGAGGTTAACACATTCCTACAAATCAAATTCATATCCTAAGTGTCAATTTCTTCTCATCACAACCAGACGAGAAGATCTTGTGATCCTCAGTTCAAGGATGCTGACCCACAGAGATCTGCAATAAATCTAAAGGGGGCACAATGGAGAGGCGACACAGCTTGGGGCAAGTCCAGTCTCTGACTACTGTCTTTGGTGTCAGGCTTAGACAGAACGGAGATAAGAAGGTCTACTTGTATCTTCGCAAACACGTGAGGGAAGAAATGGGGGAGGGGAAGATTTGAGGAGAGTGGAAAAAAAAAACTGCAGAGCCCTAATATTAGTGAAGGTTTTCAAGTTCCCCACAACTCCCTTATCAGAAGCAAGAACCTAGGACCTCTTGATAGGACCTGTTAAGATGATGTATTTTCACTTCTTCTTGTTCTCCCTTCAAACTGCTGATATGTTTCAAACTGCTACAGCAAGCAGCGACTTTAAGTAGACAGGAGGCTCTAGCTGCCTCAGAAGGTTGTGGCTTAGAGGGCTCCTCACCAACATCTTACCGGAAAAGAGAGCCAAGGAGAGCAGTAGGAGGGGCTCCATGCTGAGAAGTAAGTGAGCCTTCAGCTGGAATAACTCGAGGGAGGATCTCAGGAACCCTGGATCTGTTTGAGGGGAACACATGACTGAGTTAAAGTGGCTCCATCCTGTGTAAAGGGAGAGCCCCCAGTTATTCTGAGCAATCCTGCTCTGCAGGGCCATCTGGGCTGTGTGCGGTTGTGCAAGGGGAACCCATCGGAGGGCTGTCACTCATGAATGGAATGTTATCTCTGCAGCAACTCTGAAAATCTGAGCTCCCGTAAGAGCCCAAAGCAGCCAGAGGCCCAACCCTCTCATTGATGAAACCCACTTGACAAGTACACTTTATAGACATCAGAAGTCACACCACCACTGGCACAAGTTCGTGTGGGCAACTGTACCCCCCTCTTGGGCCGTGTGCTAAAAGAGCCCGTGCCTCTTGTTCCCCCACCCCCATCATTCTTAGGAGGCCCAGTTCCTATTTAGATGAGAGGATTCCCAGCAAAGAAATCCTTAGCTAACTTGAGTCCCAAACTGCAGTGAAGACCTAGGGAGCATGGTTAGAGGTAGAATGATGGCTGTCGGAAGCTAATGTGCTTGCAAGCTCGAGTACACGAGTGAAGCAGTCAGCATCCGGGGCTGGGGCTTCCAGATTCTAGAAAGCTTTTCTGAATAGAGCTGGGACTTCACATCAAGTAGGCAGTGGTGGCTCCTAATTCCTGATAGGTGCACACATTCTGACCATTAGCATAGGTGCACACATTCTGACCATTAGCCATGACAATTCTTGAACCACCTTAAGTTCTCAAATTTAAGCTGGATCGCTCTTCTTACACCCTAGAGCTAGCTAGTACTTCCCTCCAAGGCCCAGAAGTAGATTGCTTTTCTGCATTGTGCAATGGGAGCCTTTCTTGAAAAAGGGGCACCTTCCTCTAATTCATGGGAATTC
The DNA here is from genome assembly GCF_011064425.1 of Rattus rattus. Lineage (NCBI taxonomy): Eukaryota > Metazoa > Chordata > Mammalia > Rodentia > Muridae > Rattus > Rattus rattus. The sequence continues at coordinate 52,206,292 of NC_046156.1, forward strand.
AGCATATGCAGCTTGCATTATGATGGGGTTTTACCTACATTATATTATATTGTCTGTTCCTCATGGATTCTCTCTCTCTCTCCTCCACCTCCCTCCCTCTCTCCCTCCCTCCCTCTCTCCCTCTCCCTCTCCCTCTCCCTCTCTCTCTCTCTCTCTCTCTCTCTCTCTCTCTCTCTCTCTCAATCAATCAATAAATCGGGCGGACAAGAAGAAGACTAGAAAGAAGTCTCTATAGATTAAATAAGGCTGAGTGACATCTATTAGCAAATGGTAACATTAATACATTGCAGTGCCCGGATAGTCGATGCTATTAGCTATTTGTTTTAGGTGTGTTAATAACCTATTCTAGCTAGCCTCTCTGTTGCTATGGTCAAAACACTGACCAAAAGGAACTGGGGTGAGTAAAGGGTCATCTTTTATAAGAGTTGCCTTGGTCATGGTGTCTCCTTACAGCCATGAAAACCCTAACTAGGACAGCCTGCATGGTTAGAGTTTGGCAGTATGACGTGTGTCTTTCAAAGGTGATACAAACTTCCACCTCAGTCTTCTGTGCTGCTACCTTGGGGAAGTTGGCCATCATTTTATGAGGACTCAAGCAGGCGATGGGGAGCATGAAAAGGAAACATGAAAAGGAAACATGAAAAGGAAACAACTTGCCAATAGCACCTTATCACTCATGCCTGAGTGTGTCGGAGCCCACTGGCACGAGTTCAAACAGTGTCTGAGAGGGGAGTGAGGATGATTATAGGAAAGGTAAAAAAAACAGAGGGAGAGACGAGAGATAGATTTGGGAGGGCTGTTAGTGAACACCAAAGCAGCCTCCAAGTTTATTTTGCATAGCCTTTTTATACCTCACAGTGCAGTGGGAAACCAAACCATAAGCTAGCAGAAACAATTGCTTCTTTTCTAGAGGCCCCCCTGTTCCTTCCAGCAAGGTCAATAGAACTTTCCTCACCTTGCCTTGAGCTTCAAGTGTACCTCCCTCCTATGGTTCCAAGCCTCGGCAGGCTGGGAAATCTGCCAGGAGACCCTGACCAGCCTTGACGCTGCCTGACTTTTTACTCAGAAGCAAGCAAATGGCTCCCAACACCTGAGTCGCACTTTCAGATGTCTGATCCAGCAGTCAATCTCATGAGAGATCGAGGATGACCCTGAACCTGGGACCCTCCTGCTTCCATCTCCAAGGTGCTGGAATTACAGTGTGCCATCTCTGGGTAACACTGACTGGTTTCTATCTAGTATTGACAGAGATAAGGACTGCAGTTTTTAAAAATCAGTATTATTTTCTGTATAACATAGACAGTTGTAAGCATTTATTATCTCCTCCTGCTCTGTCTGGGTCACAGAGTCAGGGTCATCTTTTGCTATATATCAAGTTCAAGGCCAACCTAGATTATATGAGATTCAGTCTCAAACTGGAAAATCAAATAAAACAAAAAGAGAGGGGCATGAAGATGCCTATAGTCCGTGTTAGCTGGAACTGTTTATTCTGTTCCTCTCTCTTAAGGCTATGATTAATCTTTATGATTCAGGCAAGGAAAAAACAAATAGTTACCAAGAACCCCACATGGGTAAATGGAGAGAACCACCTCCACAAAATTGTCCTCTCACCTCAACATGTGTGCTGTTACAAATGCCCTGCCACACATCTACACATCCACATGGCATGAATGTGTTACAAACAAGGAGAGCAGACAGTAGTTTAAGTAAGTGGGCCAAGTTCACAGACTTAGAGCCAGTGTGATCTGATGTGAATTCTAGCAGAGTTGGAAAATAACAGTAATAAAAAATCTCTTTCCGTTGCAGTATCTCCTCTCTCTCTCTCTCTCTCTCTCTCTCTCTCTCTCTCTCTCTCTCTCTCTCTCTCTCACACACACACACACACACACACACACACACACACAGAGCCATCATACTGCAGAAATGCAGAGCACTTTAGAATTACTTTGTAGAGTCATCAGTCATCTGAATAAGCAAGGCTTCTCACTCCTGTCCTACCAGCTGTAGTAGTTAGGGGCAGTGGTTTTTTTGTTTTTGTTTTTTTTGTTGTTGTTGTTTTGGTTTGGTTTTTTTTGTTTTTTGTTTTTTGTTTTCTACAAAACATGCCTGGAAGGTATGCATATGGGTGATGATATCAGCATAGGATTCTTATTCACAACCTGAAGCAATCTGCCCAGGAAAACAGCCATTGATCTATAACACACAGTATGCCAGCCAGCAGTCAGTGGGATTTTTAGAGAGTCGAGCTATTATCTCTAGCAATGATCTTCGGAAGGCAAACAAGGACCCCTCTTCACAATTCTCCTCAAGTTACCAGGGTTGTCTAATAAGTGGTAGCTTCCTCAATTTTTGTTCTCACTGCAGCTTAGGACCAATCATATGTGTTCCCTGTTCTGTAGCATCCAAAATGGCCCAGTGCTGTACCCTCCCACAAGGACACAGCTCAAGCCTTTTCTTGTTCTCTCTTTTGCTTCAAAAAACGTAAAGGGCTGACATAGCTCCAATATGTAGGGCCTCTTCATCATCAAATTGAAAATCAGCTCTGTGTGTACTGAAGAATCACCTATAAACTTAACCAAAGTCAATTAACCCACTGCCGGACAAACCCTTTAGTAACAATAGACTTAGCACTTTGGCCAATCAAATACACTCTTTGTTGGGCTTCCGCAAAGACTTTGTTAAAAGCCTCTCCACATCTCTCTCCTGTAGTACAGAGCCATTTGCAGTCTACAGTCACCCTGTTCATGATTCTTCCAACATTCAAGACAAACTCATTAACATTTCAGTGTATTTTGCTTATTCATTCTTTTATGAGAGGGGTGGGGACTTTCATACAGTCTGGTCTCTCACTCTCCTGCCTCAGTCCACTGAGTACCTTGATTACAAATGTGCATTGCTACACCTAAGTTTCTCTTAAACGATAAGGCTTCCCTACTCTTCTGCTTGCCTGAATCTGGGCCAAGTGCTACAGCAAATTCAGAGTAAAATAGGTGTGGAAGGTCATTCCTATAATCCCACTACTAAGGAGGCTGAGGCAGGAGGACTACTATGAGTTCTCATGAGTTTTAATGATAGTGTAGGTTACATAGTGAACTCTCTCTCTCTCTCTCTCTCTCTCTCTCTCTCTCTCTCTCTCTCTCTCTCACACACACACACACACACACAAATGTAATAAAAATGGAAGAGGAGAAAAAGCTTTTTGCTTACTCTTGGTAAGCTAGTGTCCATTTCCACTTGATTTATATTTTTAAAAAGCAAAGTAATAAACCCACGTGTTTGGCATGTACATTTGTTCAGTGTCTTCATAGGAAGAGGAGGAAACCACCCCTATGATGTGTGTCTCTGTACCTTTTCTTTTTAGAGAACGCCACCCCCCCCCCCACTTAGCTTTCCTTTTAGGATGAAAACTTGCTGGCCAGAGGCCACCTGAGAGCAGAGCGGGTCTACTCTGTAGAAGAGACTTTGGGCTTGCCTTTGCTAAATACTCTGTGCTAAAGGAATATTTTTCACACCTCAGGTTTCAGCTTCTAAGTCCTAGGGTTTGGCTTCTTCCAAGCTGACAGAGCTCTTTATCTCAGGAGATTCTCACTTGGCAAATGAAACCACCCAGATCCCAGCAAGCCACCAGTGACAGTCAGAGGGGCAAAAGGAAAAAAAAAAAAAAAAGCAAAAGTACTTCTCAGAACCTCATAGCCATGGTCAAATAATACTTGCAAGCCTGGTCCTGACTGTCCTCCTCACTAGAGAGAAGTGATCACATCGAATCAAGTCTCTCAAAAAGGGGGGGGGGCTGGGTGCTGATACAATAATGGGGCTAGAAGTTAAAACTCAAGAGTGCAGTGTGAAGAGTACCAGGAAACCCAGACTCTGCAGCACTTCCCCCTGACTCTCCGGCCAACTTGAGCAGAGGTTGTGACACCCCAGAGCAACCCCAGGGCCTCTTCCTGAAGTGCACTTGGACTAAATCAGAGACTCAGCAAGGGGAAGCCCTGAGTTCTTGATTCTTCTGGGGTGACAGAATGAGAAAGAAGGGACCTCTGCTGAAATGATGACAAGAGGAATCAGATGACTGAGTTCTGGCCTAGGACGAGCCCTCAGACAAACTTCAGGAATAGCTGGTTTCACTTTCAGGTCCCCATTTCTCTTTGCTTACTTGGAGGCATTGTCTCGAGGTTACAGTCAAGTCAATATGGTATCTCAGGAGTGAGACTCCCTGGGTAGCTTCAGACTGAGATAGGCAAAACAAGGGTGAGTGCTGAAGGGCTCCAGTGCTGTGACTGAGCCTCAAGTGCACTGTGATCACCCATCTTCCTTCTTCCTCCCCCGCCCATCCTCTCCCACCAAGGTCTCATTATGTATCCCTGGCTGGCCTAGTCCTCACTACATAGACAGCGTTGGCCATGGACTCACAGAGTTCTCTGCCTCCCCAGTATTGGGATTAAAGGTATGTCCGTCCTACTTGGCCAGTGATCAACTTTTGTTTTCCAGACCACAGAGACAATGTGGCTGGGTGCCTCACCCTCACACCATCATGCCTTAGCCACTGTGACTTCACACCTTCGCACTGAGATAAAAATAATTGCAGTACCCACTTCACAGAATTTCAGAGCCAAGGGGGCACTTAAAATCTCAGTGGCTGGAAAAGGATTGCTAGGGCTAGGGAGAGAGTCTAATCCTTGCCAGCCTAGACTAACTGTGGAAGGTCGGTTAAGAGAATCTGTTTCAAAGTCAACAAGGAGGGCAGTGCCCACCAAGGAGTATGTGGTGGTTTGGATTAGAAATTCCCCCCACCCCCCAACCCCTGCTGGTCCTCAGTTGGTGGCACTGTTTTGGGTATTGTTTGAGCATTGAGCAGATGCAGCCTTGCTGAAGGAGGTGCAACACTGAGCGAGGTTAAAGCTTTGGAGCTGTTTTCAGTTCTCTCTGCTTCCAGCTCAGGCTGCCATGCCTGCCTCTTGACACCATGCCCCTCCCTACCATCATGGCCCTCTTATCCCTCTGGAACGAGAAGCCCAAATAATTTCGTTCTTCTACAAGTTGTCTTGGCCATGATATTTTTTTAACAGCAACAGAAAAATAACAAATACAGAGTATTTGTTAAAATACTTGTGATACCTAACTTATTTCATTCCTCCACCTCGGCTGAAGCCACAAATGTGTGTGTCTTGGTGTCAGCTTTCTCAGATGTCCTGTTCCAGACACTGAAAGCACACCTAAAGATCTCCAGCTGGAGCCAGGGGGTGGCACTGCCTGCCTTCAATCCCAGCACTTGGGAGGCAGAGGCGGGCCATTTGAGACCAGCCTGGTCTACATAGCAAGTTCCAGGACAGCCAGGACTACACAGAGGAAATCCTATCTTAAAAAACAAAACAAAACAACAACAACAAAAAAAAAAAAACAAATAAATCTCCAGTTGTCCTTAGCCTGCAGTTGCCTTGGATTTCAAGGACATCAGAACTTTGCATAACAGTCCACCCCTCCCTCTGAGAGAGGACATCTACGATGGTGAGGCTGCCCCCTTGGACAGGAGTGGTTGCATTCCAGAAGCAAGCAGAAGGAACGCCAAGAGCAGTCAACTGTGCCTGCAAACCCCATGCAATCCCAGCAAAGAGCTACACACGTCAGTTGGGCGTCATCTTTTATTTGCTCAAATGCACCCACACAGGTGAAGTTAGCCCTCTTTAAATTCAGTTCACTCCTTGTGTTCCCCACACCCTAGGGATCCTTCAACGCAGGTTCTGTACATCCAGCCCCGCTAGAGTCTTCTTTGGTGAGCGGAGACTCCCTCGACACTCCATTACTTCTTGTGTCTGGGAAGGAAGGGCGGAGTCTGTGGTAACCAGGAATGCATTGCCTTCATGTCAGACCTCCACAGAATTGAATGAGAGAAGCTCAAGAAAATAAATGAAGCAGGAGGGAGGAGGCGGAGGGAGGAGGGGAGGGAGGGAGGCGGAGGGAGGGAGGGGAGGGAGGAGGGAGGAGGAGGAGGGGAGGAGGGAGGGAGGAGGCGGAGGGAGGAGGGGAGGGGGAGGAGGGGAGGGGAGGGAGGGAGGGAGGAGGAGAGGGAGGGAGGGGAGGGAGGGAGGAGGGGAGGGAGGAGCGGAGGGAGGAGCGGAGGGAGGAGGGAGGGAGGGAGGAGGAGGGAGGAGGACTGGGAGGGGAGGGAAGACTGGAGGGAGGGAGCGGAGGGAGGGCGGAGGGAGGAGGAGGGAGGGAGGGAGGAGGGAGGAGGAGGGGAGGGAGGAGGGAGGAGGAGCGGAGGGAGGAGGGAGGGAGGAGCGGAGGGAGGAGCGGAGGGAGGAGGGGAGGGAGGAGCGGAGGGAGGAGCGGAGGGAGGAGCGGAGGGAGGAGCGGAGGGAGGAGCGGAGGGAGGAGCGGAGGGAGGAGCGGAAGGGAGCTCTGTGGCAACCAGCCCGATGACCCCACTGCACTGGAAGGAAGCAAGAACGGCTGTTAAGTCCTTATAGTGTTTACCGATGCGAACCGTGAGGGTAAATGAGCTGGCTCTTTATCTGTCATGGGAACTACTCAGTAGTCTGTTCAAGGTTTGAGTCCAAAGAATCCGAGGTCTGACAGAGCCTGCAAGCTCTGAGGATCACAAAGTAGGTTTCTTTGAACTTTTTTATTTTGCAGGCGTAGACAATAGGGTTCATCATGGAGTTCGCATGGGACAACAGGATGCCCAGGCACATGGCAATCTCTGGTATCTTCACATTAAAGTAGGACACAAAGTTGATGATGGACAAAGGCAGCCAGCACAAGGCAAACAAGAAGAGAACCAGAAACAGGGACTTCGCGGTCTTGAACTCCCGGCCGTAAAACGCACGCGTCTCTCTGAAGCCAGTCAGGTTTTGACTGAGTTTGTTTCGGATGATGTAGAAGATGTCCAGATAGATGATGCACATGACAACCAGGGGGATGAGGATCCAGGTGATGAAGCTGAAGAAGACCATGTAATCCAAGCCGACCACGGTACGGAAGTGGCACGAGAGGGTGGAGCTGTTTTGAGAGAGCTCTAAGGTCACTTTTCTATTCCAGCCAAACATGGGGGTCAGTCCCACCAGAAAGGACACTAGCCAGCAGAGGCCCAGGAATAGCCATATTCTTCTTTGAGTGGTAACCGTTCTATATCTGTTTGAATGGGGGAGGAAAACGGTAAGTTCACAACAAGAAATGACAACCTGGGAGAAAACGAGAAAGATGGAGTAAGCTCTCCCAATTTCCCTGATCTGCTGAAGTAAAACACTCATGGTGTAATGTCACTCTGACTAAATTCCACTAGATATAAAAACAAAACGAGACTAGAATGATCAGAGGAAAGTCCAGAAACTCCTCTGGAGCACTTTTAAAACACAACTGAGAATTATCAGCAGTGTCCGAGAATCAGGCTGCCTAGCTGCCTCCACTCAACCATGGCTCCAAGAAGTGGTTTTTTTTGTTTTTGTTTTTGTTTTTTTAGATTTATGTATTTTATTTTATGCATATGAATGTTTTGTTTACAGGTATGTCTGTATACCGTGTATGTGCCTGGTGCCCAGGGAGGTCAGAAGAAAACACTGGCTCTCCTGGAACTAGAGTGATGGGCAGGATGGGGGCTGGGTGCTAGGACTGGAACCTGAGTCCTCTGCAAGAATAATAAACACTTTTATCTGCTGAGCCACCTCTCCAGCCCTTCCCTCTCCTGTGGTGTAAGCGTTACCCTAAGTCCTGGGAGCCCCAAGCTGATGAGAATCTCCTCTAAGCCTGCTGGAGTGCTGTGCTCTGGGTTGTTGGGAGGGGGGTGGGGGGTGGCTATTGTACCAGAGCTCACAAGCTGCACTGCACCCCTACACTTCTCTCTACCCGTACCTGCCCCATCTCCACCTGGGCATCTATTCTGGTGTTTCAGTTTAACCAGAGTTTTGTTAAGTTTATGTTGAAGTGTTTCAGAGCCCTTAATCGTTCATCCTGGGGAATCATCATTTCTGCTTAAACAATCCTTCCTAAATAGCCCAAAACAGACTACAAAAGGATGAAACTAAGACTTATCTCAACTGACCCTCAGAGCTCGCTAGAGCTGTTTCCTGACAGCTGTTTTATTGATGGCAGTGGTAGAGCTATCGTTTACCAAACACAGGCTCTAGGCAGGGTTTTTCTGAGGACTTTACATTTATTGGCTTTATTTACTTAACCTTATAATGGTGAAATTATTATCTTCACTTTATAGATCTTAAAGCATGTAAAACAGCACTAGGTAGTGTACAGAGGGCTGGGAGTGTAGTGCTACAATTGAATGGAGGTGAGCCTGGTTCAGATGCTCAGAGACACCTAGTGAGGTGGAGACTGAAGCCCAGAAATAGTGGAGAGGAACCCAGACTTGTGTTCATCCATAGCTCCTTTGCAGTTAATATGCTGCCAGAAGAAAGCAGGGAATGCGATTTGTCATTGGACCTCTTTGCAGGGTCACAGAAAGTGATACTACCATGTTGCAAACGAGAACATCTTTGTCTCAGGAAGGTTTTACTTTTCATTAAAAGAAAAATATACATGCTAGGAATCCTTTTTCCACATTAGGGCAGTCTCAGACAGAAGCGACGTTACAATCTAACCTACGTCTGTGAAGCCACTCGTCCATCTGCTGATCTCCTCTTATGCCTGTCTTCTACTTCTAAAACAAGATACCCTACTGAATAGGTCGCTGTCCCTTTGAAAACTTGAGATCAGATTTTGTTTATATATAAACTAAAAGATATATCACATTTTCATCATCTTTTCCTACCACAGCCAGAAAGCAGACGCCCATGTTCAATGGAGAAGGGCTTGGAGCACCCCTGCTTCCTATTCCCGTGTCTCAGCTCCTCATGTCCAATGTCTTCACACACCATGTAGTGCAAAGGTACTCACTGCCCTTTTGAAATGTCAAGGGCCAGTTTTTGGCTGGTTTCCATGGAAAGGGTCTGGGAACCAAACTCAGTAGCTCTAGTCTCCAGCGTTCTAACTACTGTCCCACCACTTCTCCCACACGGTTACCTGACTGTCAGCTTGACCCGCAGGTATCGGTCTACGGCAATGGCCAGCAAGGACATGATGGAGGCGTGGGTGAAGATCAGAAGCACACAGGACATGAAAAGGCAGGCATAGAAGTGCATCTGGACCTCCAGGCTGACAGCAATAGCCACGGGTATGACCAGCACCCCAACAGCAATGTCAGCCAGTGCTAGGGAGACGATGAAATAGAAGGTGGTGGTCCTCAGAGTGCGGTTCAGCTTGACCACCCAGATGACCAGCATGTTGCCCACTACAGCACAGAGACCAATGGCAGCCTCCATGGTGATGTAGGTGATTTGCAACCACAAGGCACTGGTCGTGGTATTGTCGGCCTTCATGCTGTCTCACAGAAGCTTCAGCTGGAAACTTCTGCTGCTTCTTCAGCAGGATGTGTATGGGCCAGTGGACCTAGCTCTTGACAGACATCTGCCCAGAAGTTAGAAGGTAGCAACAGTCCGGAGAATTCATGACTTGCTTATTCCTTCTGGTGTGATGCTCTTTTAGAGACTCTTCTCAGAAAAGGTCCTTGACAGGATCGTAGACCTCAGCCACTTAGCCCTGCCCTCCTGATAACCTGGAGGACGCAGTTCTGTGCAGCCAAATCCAAGAGTGCTGCTGTTCTTACTTCCCTGGGCAGACAGAGACGGGGCTTCTGCTGTCCCTGGGCCCCAGAGAGCTTTCAAGCTCCATCAAGATAAGCACCCCTCTTTACAGTGTTTCAAGAAGTGAGATAGTCCAAGAGGAAGTACAGGGCCAGGAACCCTCAGAAGAAGAAGAAGAAAAAAAAAAAAACAGATGGAAAGAGCATAGGAGGCTGCCCTGAGTCACATGGAGGCTGCTCAAAGAGGAGATTAGAGCCAGAGTCCGTTAGTGAAAGCAAACTGTCTCAGCTACATGGACGGCTAAGGCAGGGGGATTACAGGTTCTGTCTTGGTTACAGAGTTGAGGCCATCTTAAGTAACTTAACAGTATCTTTAAAAACCACACACACACACACACACACACACACAAAACAAAACCTCAAGTCAGGGTGTGGGAAGCCAAAGATATATCTCAGTGGTAGAATGATTGATTGGCTGGCATGCATACATCAGGCTCTGAGTACTGCACCCACCACTACAGATAATACACCACACGCAACGCACACATGCACGCACGCACGCACGCATGCACGCACACATGCACGCAGGCATGCAAGTGTCCATGCATCTTGGGGATCATTCAGGAATCAGATAAGCTATGGGTAGGACTGAATAGAAGGGATGGAAACACTATGTAATGTTTCCACCCTCTGCCTGCTTAGCACAAAGATCTTGTGATAGAGAAAGAAAATTGTGGTGCATGCCTTTAGCCCCAGGACTGGGGAGACAGAGGCAGGCAGATCTTTGTGAGTTTAAGGGCCCCCAGATCTACCTAAAAATTTCAAATCAATCAAGGACAAACGCAAAACGATTTTTACACACATATATGTTTGTATATATGTGTTGACGTGTATGGTGTCCACGTGTATGCACATTTGTGTACAGGTGCCAATAGGGATCAGAAAAGGACATCAGGTCCCCCTCTGCAAGAACAGCAGGTACACTTAACCACTAAGCAATCTCTCCAGCCCTGGTGTTTATGTCAGTGTTTTGTCTTGTTTATTTGTTGTTTAATGTTCCATCAGCCTCCCAAGTGGCCCTTCCTCTTACTTCTGCTGTAATTGCCTTCTTTCTCTCTTCCTCAGAGGGGAAGTTACAGAGAACAATTTCTACCAAGAGGCAAGAGTCTTCCTTACCAAAAAACAATCAGAATCTTGCTGGGTTTCTACAAAAAAATCTCCATCATTTGCCACAGACAGAGTGGCAGGACAGGAGCTCAAGCTTTCTTCCCTATTTAAAGCTTGTTGGTCAGGCAATGGGCAGCTTCTACATTAACAACAACAGAAACACGATGACAGTCCATGCTTTGTTACATGGAAAAGCTAGGCGGACAGACTGAAGAGATGGCTCAGCTATTCAGAACAGTATATGTTCTTCCAGAGGAACATAGCCACCACCCCTTCTCACCCAGCAACATCACTCCCAGAGTTCTCTGCAATGCCTTGGGAGTTTCTTTTCTTCCAAGGAGAAAAAGCCGTTTTGTGTCTTCTGAATAAAGCATCAGTGCTCAAGGGCAAGTTTGAAGGGTGGGAGAGAGGTTGCCACAGTCCCTCACTAGCTTGCCTCATGACTGTGCCAAGGATCTATTCAATGAGGATTGAAATCCAAAAGATCCAGGAAGGCAGAGAGGCCAGGATAGACAGCCACCTTACAATCCTGTTTCCTCATTCTTACCCACGGACCCATTCTCTCACATCTTCTGTTACAAGGTCCTGGCTTCTGATAATAACTTTCATTATAATTCCCAGGTTAGTGGGGTTTGAGCCTGTACAGGCTCCTGCCATCTGCTTCTTTCTCAGAAGCCATATGCCCACAGCTCCCAGCAATTCATGGCTCGGTAATTCCCTTTCACTTCCTCTCCTGTGCACACTCACTTGGTCTAGCTGGAGGAGCTTGGCCCACTTAGAAAAATAAAAGTCTCCCTTCGAGACAGTTCTCTAACAAGATCTTGAAGAAAACTTCCTACACCACCTGTGATGATTTGTATATGCTTGGCCCAGGGAGTGGCACTTTTAGAAGGTGTGGCCCTGTTGGAATAGGTGTGGCCTTGTTAGAGTAGTGTGTCACTGTGGGTGTGGGATTTAAGACCCTCATCCTAACTCACTGGAAGTCAGTATTCTACTAGCAGCCTTCAGATGAAGATGTAGAACTCTCAGCTCCTCCTACACCATGCCTGCCTGGATGCTGTTATATTCCTGCCTTGATGATACTGGACTGAACCTCTGAACATGTAAGTCAGCGCCAATTAAATGTTGCCCTTTATGAGACTTTCCTTGGTCATGGTGTCTGTTCACAGCAGTAAAACCCTAAGACAAAAGTTGATACCAGGGACTGGGATATTGCTGTGATAGGCCTGACCATACTTTGTAAGAATGTGGGTTTGGGGACTTTGATTTGGAAAGCACTGGAATGATTTAAATGGGACTTACTGGGCTATCCTAGTAAGAATATGAAAGATTTTGTTACTGAGAGTGACTTGAATTGTGAGGACCTGGCCCAAGAGGTTTCAGTGGAGAACTTCAATATGTGTCCTATAGACTCTTTTGTGGTATTTTGGTGAAGAGTGTGGCTATTTTCTTGCCCTTATCTGAAGAGTCTGCCTGAGGCTAAGGTGAAGAGACTCAGATTTATTGCATTGACAAAGGAAGTCTCATTGACAAAGGAACACCCATCATAGACTTTGTTCTCTGGTTAAGTCTCATGAAGAGCATTTTAAACAAGCATAGCAAGCTGAGAAAGGAAAAATGTAAAATATGTGGTTTGAGAATTAAAGGGGCACCAGGAAGTGAAATGGAGCTGAGCCCTGTCATCAAGCATATTAAATTGAATTCCTTGAGGCAAGATCCCATCCAGCTAAATTTAGGCCCAGACATGGTAGTACAAACCTTTAATCCCAAGAGACAAAGCCAAACAGATCTCTGAGTGCAAAGCCAGTCTAGAACAAATCAGGTTCTACCAAAAAAAAAAAAAAAAAAAAAGTTTAAATCCAGGCAGTGTGGTATAGGCATTTAACCCCGAATTACAGAAGACAGAGCTATGCACATCTCTGAGTTCAAGGTCAATCTACAGAGAAGTTCTAGAGCAGCCAAGCTTAGGCAGAGAGAGAGTTGGAAAACAAAGCTGGTAATAGAATAAAGGGTGGGGGGCATGGTCCAACCCCAGCAAGCAGCAGGACACACAGCTTCAGACATATGGCTCTGACTTTAGAGTGAAATATAGAAGGGACCTCTGGGACAATTGATGCTGGTTAGCTAGAGCTAAGAAATTAATGGTGATTAAAAAGAGACTAGCATCACTGAGGTGCATATTCAGAAATGTTTTCTGAGAGCACAAAGAGGCTATGTTCCAGAGATAGCCAAGGTTGTAGCTTGTGCTGCAGCTGGACTTAATAAGGTGTAAGAGTCACTCAGGTGGTACTGGTTTTTAAGGCATGGAGGGGTCATGAAGAGCAGATGAGGCTTGGCACTGTGAGAGACCATGGAAGGCCATTGGTGAAGGTGCAGCCTTAGTTGCAGTTGATGGCCCAGGACTGAAGGGGTCATGCAAAGGACTTGAGACTTGGCAAGAGAGCCTGTGAGAGGCTACTGGTGAAGCCTAGTGGCAGAGGAAGACCCCAGAGGATTGGAGATGCTGGTACCATGGGATGATCACCAAAAACAGCAGCGGCAGTGTGTCATGTGTGGATCCCAGACATCGAAACAAAAAACACTGAAGTTGCCTTGGAGACCCCAAGATGTTTGACATGCCACAGCCGTGGGCTATCTGCTGAGGAAAGCTGCTAACAGGGAGTGGAGCCAGCCCAGGAGAAAGAAGTTTGTTGCAACCAGATGAAAAGGAGTTGGAGATCTGAAGGCCACTTTGACATCAGCCATGGAGATGCAGAGTTTGGAGTTTGCTGGTTTCCTGTCTTGCCCTGGGGATTACAGTTAAGTGATTGGATGAATCTCAGAAGAGACCTTGAACTTTGGATTTTTAACATTGTGGAGACTGCTATAGACTATGAGGACTTTTGAAGTTGGACTAAATGTATTTTGCATTATTCTATGTTTAGGTATGACCACCGTAGACTCATATGTTTGGACAAGCCTATGGGGGCCAGGGAGGAGAATGTGATGGTTTGTATATACTCGGCCCAGGGAGTGGCACTGTTAGAAGGTGTGCCCCTGTTGGAGTGGATGTGTCACTGTGGGTGTGGGCTTTAAGACCCTCATCCTAACTCCCTGGAATCCAGTATTTTGCTAGCAGCCTCCAGACGAAGATGTAGAACTCTCAGCTCCTCCTGTACCATGCCTGCCTGGATGCTGCCATGTTCCTGCCTTGATGATACTGGACTGAACCTGTAAGCCAGGCCCAATTAAAACCCTAACTAAGACATCACCTCTCCCTCCTGTGGGTCCACCAAGAGACCCTAACAGCCTCCTACCCAGACCCTATAAACCTGCAGTTCCCTGAGAGCAAACCAGATGCCTGGCAGACAGCGGTACACTATTGCTCGACGGATGACTAGATATGCTTCTTATAACAAGCCAGGTAGGTGACAGAAACCTGGCACTGGGTACACAGTGACAGAAACCCCTCAACTAGGACCTATTAGGTACTCTCCAGGACACCAGAGTGTCCTGGAGTTTTATAATAACATCTTATTATCTGTGGTCTTGTCTAGTGTCTTCTGAGTGGAATGACAGTGCTTGCTAATTGTAAGCAGAGTCCCTCGAGGTTGACTCAATTGGCCGAGATAGCAGGTTAGGAAGCGATAAGCTGACACTCAAACCCATAAGGCTGGCTTTGGAGCCCTCAGAAACGACCAACCACAATATGAAGCCCTCACAGGTACAAGCAGCCCCTCTGCTTGATGTCGCTATCTGACCACTAGTAGGAAGAAAATAATACTATAAGATGTGATGATTAGGCCGCCAAGACTGTGAGACTATAGCATACATATGAAATAGATTCAGTGCCTGCTCTGAAATTGGAAGAGATAGTAAGACCAGAGAAAGGGCCCCATAAGCAGGCCACTGGTGGCACACTGGATCTCACAGAAGACGTTTATAGGCTCAGGGTGGGGAAGAGAAAAGGTCTCCTTAAGAACGTTTTTAATTGTGAATTGAAGATAAGTGAACCATAGCTTGGGTTTCCCTGTCATTTTTTTTCCATTTGAAAGGAAGACCATTTTCAGTTCTACTGAGAGAGCAGATTTCCAAGGGAGACAAGGATGGGCTCTGAGGAGTTTGCAGTCTGACAAAGTGACCCCAGTCCAGGAAAAGACCTCCCAAGCTCAGGCCTGGAGCACCCCAGCATAGTTCAGCCACTGGCTGCATAACATCTTGAAAAAGCTGACCAGAGAGAGGACACACACTAGCTCCTTTGTAGCTTCTCAGAAAAGCCTAGAAAACCTCAACTGCCAGTCTTCGACAGCGAAGTGTATGAGCGGGAGACTGGGAATGCAGCTCCAGATCCCAGAACTGCACAAGCCGCAGCCAAGACAGGATGCTAGGCAGCTGGGCGGTGCAGCCTGCCGCTCAGAGCTGACACGATGCTGTGGGCATACTTGCACAGAACCACGTCTACTCACTTCCTCTTGACAGCATTACCACTTCCCCCAAAGCCTTACGCTTTTACAGAGCTTTCTATATGCCAGTCAACAACATGACCTTAGAAGGAACCAGTGCTCAGAGTCACCTTTGAGGGTGTCTTCTCCTTGCCACCTCTTCTACATGCTCCCTTCCCATTCTCTGTCAAACTACAGGTAAGACGCTAAGACTTGAGGCAGTTTCCCATGCTCACAGACCTGGGATCCCAGGCTTTCCTTAGGGCTAGTCTGAGGCCCTTTCAACTTACTGGGCCCAAGACTCTGAACATGCAGAGCTCTCTCAGTATCAGTAAAAATGAAAAGGATGGTAAGACCCAGAAACCCAAGGTCCCTGTAATTCGGGTTACAGGAAATCCTGTTCAGAAAGGGAACTGCTCGTGACTAGGTGCCCAAACTTTAGCTACCACGTCTCAACCACACCCAAGTGAGCCAGGCCTCCAAGCCCAAGAGAAAGTCTAGTGCAGCAGTTCTCAGACTGTGAGTTGCTCACCACACACATAAGACTGCTGGAAAACCTACGTTTTTACGTTACGATGTATAATAGTAGCAAAAATTAAAGTGATGAAGTAGCAATAAAAATGTCACCACATTTGTATTGTATTAAAGGGGATTGTATTAAAGGGTCATGTTATTAGGAAGGTTGGAAACCACTGCTCTAGAGGATTCAGCTGTCCCCAGCATTCTTCCAGATTATAGGCTCTCAAAACATGAGTATGTCTTTGAACTAGCTGTGTCAGTTTGTGTTTTGAGCAATTGAGGTCTGGCTAAGGTGCTGTGCTCAGACATGGACACCAGATGGCAGCACATTTCCATCGTCCTCTGAAACACAAGCTGCCACCAGGGAAAGAAAATGCACTCGGACTTGCATGGGAGGCCAGGAGCTAGGAGGGTAGGTTAAGCTGTCTATGTTCAATCCAGTCTAGTCCCACAGAATATTCTGGTCCTCTGGACTCAAGAAGGCTGGCAAGCAGCATGAACCTCCTAACAAAAGAGTTGTGCTCTTTGCTCCACAAAGCAGGAACAATTACTCTTACCAAACAGAGGAGGAATCTGCTTAAGTCTGTTCTGGTAAAGAGCACGTTCTGCACTGGAAACCAGCCCAATCTGGTCTCCTGACTTAAGGACAGGGCTCTGCTACCATAAGATGTCTGCTGAAAGGAGGTCTCACTAGGTCGTGCATTGTTGGTCCTTCCCCTGTTACCCTCCAATCCCTAACCCATCCTCCTGTGGGGCACAGGACCCTCTGATCACTGTCCTGACCTTTTCAAGAGAGCATCCTTTCAAAGCCCATGACTTATGCAAACTTCTGTGAGCTTCTTCATATCCCAGCCCCCTCAATCCTGCCTCAGGCCTTCAATTACCCACCCTGGTATTTTTCACTCAAGTCTCTGAGGCTCATCTTCTGATTCCACACAGGTCAACTGTGGCTCCTGATGTCACTTTCAGTGACCTTTATGTAAACACCAACTAGACGGTGCTGGAACGAACCTGGGATAGAGCACCGCCAGTCGTAGATGATTATAGTGGGGTTGTGCCTTGGTCTGCTTCTTCTCAACCCACTCTACCCTTAAATGAGTTGGGTACATTCTCCGATATAGCAAGAAACCAGGAACCTCTACTACTTTGATGACATGTCTTTCCTACTTACTCCCTCTATCACGTGTGTGAACCCTGCCATGGGTCAGGCTCCTTCCTTGGTGTTTTATACCTGTCACTTACAATCACGTGCCAAACTTAGTCGAGGAATCACAGACGAGGAAACCAAGGCCTGGTGAGAGGTGACTTTCCACCAGCAAGTGGTGGAGCCAGGAACTGAACCTGCATTAGTTATTTCTAGAAGTTGACAAAATCTTCAACAAGGATAACTTAAGGAATGGGGGTGGGGGCAGTTTTAAGGTCCAGTCAACCACGATGGGGAAGGAAAAGGCTGGATGTGAATCACATTTCACCCACACTCGGAGAACAGAGGATGATGGATGCCCATTCAGTGCTCTTTTTACATTTTTGTCAGTCTGAGACCCCAGCCCATAGATCTGTGCCTCCTACAGTTAGAGTGGAGTCCTCCCATCTTGATTAACCCAATCTAGAAACTCTCTCACAGATGTGCCGAGAGGCTTGTCTCATAGGTGAAACTGGAATTCTGTCAAATTGACAGTCTTAACTTTCCCAGAGCCGAAACTATCTTAGTTTCAAACCTAAGCCCTTTCCAGTGAATTTCACAAGAATAGGCCAAATCAATTATACCAAACCTAAACTACCATTGGGCAGAAACTCTTCAGTATCCGAATGGGTGTGCGTGATCCATGGGTTGGGCCAGCTACTGAAACCACGGTAATTTTTTTTTTTTGTCAGTTTTCTGGTTTCTGGCTCCTCCCATTAGGCTGCAGGGTAGTGGAGGGCAGCCAGCCAATCCTCCCTCAACCCTCTCCACCCCACACCCCTGCAGCTAGTCCATGGTCAGACAGCATAGGAAACAGCATCACTTACTGCTGAGGGGTTCTCCCCAACAACTTTGTTTCCCTTCGCTTTTCATTAAAGCTATTATCATGCAGACTCTCTCAGCATCTCATCATGATTCAAGATGCTATATTGTTATTGCTTATACAGAAGTTTAAGAGATCAATTTCCCTGAGGAGTCTAGTTCTAGGAAGGATATGCTTTTCTAAATACCTCTCCTGCTCTGTTCATCAGCTCAATAGTATAGGTTGCTTCTGCAGGGGGCAGCCAAGAGACTCAGAGTGGGTCAGCCCAAGCCAGGCTTGTCTCGGCAATCATGGTTCACTTAAAAAAAGACTTTCTAGAAAAGCTACATGCACCATCTCAACTTCAGGCTCCTAATGTCCTTTTAAACTTTTTTTTTATTTTTAAGTATGAGAGGCCAGAAGTCATCATCAGTACACTTGCAGCTGGAGCTACAAGGCATTCAGAACCACCTGGCGTGAGTGCTGGTGACTGAACTCAGGTCCTCTGAAAGAGCCGTGTCTTAAGGTTTCGATTGCTGGGAAGAGACACCATGACCACGGCAACTCTTGTAAGGAAAACATTTAATTGGGCTGGCTTACGGTTCAGTGGTTTTATCCATTATCCTCATGGTGGGAAGCATAGCGGCATGCAGGCAGACGTGGTGCTGGAATGTTAGCTGAGAGTTCTACATCCGGATCGGCAGGCAGCAGGAAGAGACCGTGAGTTACTGGGCCTGGCTTGAGCTTCTGAGACCTCAGAGTCCACCCCCTAGTGATGTACTTCCTCCAGCAAAGACACGCCCACTCCAACAAGGCCACACCTCCTAATACTGCCACTCCCCTGCGAGCCTAAGGGGGCCATTTTTATTCAAACCATCCCAAGTGGCAATTGCTTTTAACCACTGAGTCAAACCTCCAGCCCGGCTCTGGTGTCTTAATTGTTATGCTGTTCTTTTTTTTTTTTTTTTTTTTACGAGCACATGCTTTTGGGAAAAATGCAAGTCACAAAGAGTACATAGAACGGACATTGTTGTTGTTATTTCCTATGCACCATAGGAATTTGTAAAAATAAAATATCCAGCCAGATACAGTATACATGCCTGTAATCCCAGAAGTTGGGAGGCTGGGGCAGCTTGATCTCTGTGAATTCAAAGCCAGAGTGGACTGCCAAGGTTACAAAGTGAAACAAAACGTCCCAAAGCTCTGTCATTTTAAGTGAGTGTCTTGGAGAGGACTCAATACAGAGCTTGGGGTACTGATGCCCAGAAGTATCCGGGATGGTGCCATGGCCCTCACTGGCAGAACTCACTCGTTATTGTATGTACAGCCCTGTTCTCGTCTTCCTGATTCTTCTGTAAGGCCAGAACTGCTCCTGGCAGTTAGTGGCTTCACCTGGCCTGTTGCTAATCACTTTTCTTGTCACAAATCAATGTTCACCGTGAGATTTTAGGGCACACGTGTATTAGAAGCAGAACTGAACATGAGAGGAGGCTGGTGCCCAAAGTAGTTGGTTCAAGCTCAAAACTGGAATGCAATCAGGTTTGCTGGCATTGAGCTTCTTTCTCATTCTGGTGCCCACCTCACTGAACCCTCAGGTGAACACCCTAGGACCACCCACCCAAACAGTGACTCAGGCATGTGTGCTTTGTGGCCAGTCTCCCTGTCCCGTCCATCCAGGCTTATGTACCCACCAGTCACATCACCTCCTACTGGCAGCACCTTCAAGCCTGGGCCAGAGTCCTCAGACTCAGTGCCTGCCGAGAGCCACCGCAAGTCCCACTCCACGGCACAGTCCACTCCCTGTGCACGCTATGCTTTCTGCCTCCGGGTGTCAGGCCTGTCCCACTGTATTTATGCCCTGAGGCCCGGCCCGAGAAGAAATCAATATGGGCTGGCTGCCAGCGTGTGACTCAGAAGTCGAACGTGCCACGTCCTTCTCATTTTGTGAGCCCTGTTTCTAAGTGGATAACACTGGCCACATTGCCCAATCTTCCATGTCTTAAATTCCTCTTTGGGGAAGGAGGGAGATTATTCTCCCGGGCCTGAGTGAAGGGAAAAGGACCAAACGGCTGGAGCAGGGTCTGGCCCACTCTGGTAGTTACTAGAGTCCTGCACCCATGCTCAATGTGAACCTCATGGGCACCCAGCCAGCGACGCCTCGTGAGGTGCTTGGCGGATGCCTAACCAACAGAAAGTATTTCCATACCTACGGACCCTCTGTGAACCGTGGGCTGTAGGCTTGCTGAGGACCGGGAGGCGGGAACTGTCTCGATTTGGCTTTCCTTGGTACCTATCTCTCATCTTTTGTTGAAGAAGCTTTTTGCTCCAAATCCTCTGTTGATTTTCCTAGCTTCAGAAACTGGACCCGAAGGCGACGGCAGGAAGGCGGTGACGCCTTCTCCTATCTTTTCTACTTGCCAGGAAGTGAGTAACTTGACAGCATGAAGAAGCTTGCGCCAGAGTTCAGCAAAATGACATCCCCCACACACACACCCTTTGTGAGCCATGGAGAAGGCCAACCGTGGGGGAGAGGTGGGGGCTCTGACTGCAGGCAGTTCCTAGACAGGCAGGATGGAGGCCCCGCAGCTGCTGAGGCCTCTCGGTTGACGCAGGTGAAGCCTGGCTATCTCAAGAGCCAGCTCTATTCAGAACCACAGTCACAGTTTCTGTGTCTCACCTGTCACTCACTCTGGAGGGCCTGGCAGAGTGCTTGGCACTCTTCAGTGCTATAAAAAGGCCACCTTCTGGGCAGGGTGTGAAGGTTGATGAATATTATTATGGTCACCTCCTGCCAAAACAGCTACTTGACAAAAGTGAACCGCACAGCACACAACTTGAGATTTATTGCGCATTTATTGTGTTTGCTCTTGATCCCGAATACCAAACACCCTTTAACCTTTCATTAACCCTGGACTAGATCCTGATGGTGAAGCGGGCAAGGAACCAGAATGTTTTGTCCTCAGAGCCAGACTCTCTAGTCACTCCCGGGCCTTTAGGAGAATGCCTCTTTCTGACCTGGGCCCTCCAAGATGATTCAACTGACCCATGCTGGGCCCTCCCAGAGGGAAGCCAGATAGATGCTGTTTCAGTGACCATGGTTGCAGCAGAGGCCAGCAGAAGTCTAGGTCACTGCAGATGGTCCCGTCTCTGGTCCTTTCCACCCCCTACCCCTTCTCTGTCTACCCATGACTGGGGCCTTTTGTGTCATCCTGAGGTTGGCACTCTCTCACTTCCTGACAAGAATGTTGGCTGTTGTTTCTGAGCAAATGGAACAAATGACTGACGAGAACCCCAAGCAATCTGCAAACTGGAAACATCTGCAGGGATGCGAGAGCAGCTGCTGGCTGGGTGGGGCTACAAGGAACTGCCGGAAGGCCGGCCTGAGGGGAGGTTGCTCCAGAAACCTACAGTCAAGCAGGGGACGTGGCCTAGGAGAGGGAAAGTCAGTTTTCTTTAAGGGCATGGCCCCTGGAAGGTCAAACACACTACAGTGGGTGGATCCACACTCTAATATGTGGACATCGAGGAGTAGACTCAATGGGTTATAAAAATACTTTTTTAAAGGGCATGAAATTAGGAGGGGTTGGGGGATGGGAGTACACTTGGGAGAAGTTAGGGGGAGGAGTAGGACGTGAATATGATCAAATGCATTGTGTGTAAGGGTGTGTGTTTGTGAGTGTGTATGTTTGTGAGTGTATGTGACTGTGTGAGTGTGTGACTATGTGTAAGTGTATGTGTGTATATGTGTGTGTGACCCTCAAAAAATTAATAAACATTTTTAAAGGGTTACCTCACAATCCTCCTCGCCTTCCATTTACAGAAGATAAACTCTTTGCCATTCCCTAACCAAATCAAAGAAGCTGTGTTGTCGCTCTCCAAAATTCCATTTAGATGTCAGATGTGGCAAAGCTGAAGTGGCTCTCATTTCACAGATGACAGGAAAGACCCAAAGAGGAAGCAGGTGCGGTGACTGCCCCACCCACGGCAAGTCAGTGAGGGTGCAGGTAGGAGGGACTCATGGTCATGCACACACTTACAGCACCACGTCACCTTCCTTAAAGGTTAAGTAGCTTGCCCAAGGCTTGGCTAGCAGCTGCCAGAGTCAGGTGACCCTAGGCATTCACATCTCTGACCACTGTGCCTGTCTGCCTGGAGCAGATCAATTAATCCAACTGCAACATTGAGAGCCGGATTTTCTTCAGTTCCACAGCAGCTGAAGTTGAGCGTCGGAAGCTTGAGCTCAACAGAAAGGTAGTGCAAAGCCAGCTCTTTGTCTGCAGGGGAGGAATCTCAAAAACTGAATATCTCTTGACACGGACTCTGAATTAGCGTCCCATGTGGGTTACTGTGGAAAGACACAGACTAGCTTATTCTGCCTGATTTCACAGGGGCTACTCAACCAAGACTCCTACCCATTAAGACCTGAGCTGTGTTCTCTTGGGCCTTGGCAAGGTAGTACTAATTTCTAAAGTATTCCCTCCCAGGCCTCAGCCTGCATGTATGATGAGCCAGAAAGAAATCTTTGAAATCAGAAGAGGGTGTGGCTCTGTGATGTGATAGGAGCTGGGGGACCATATCCATCTCCAGAGAAGACTAAGGAGGAGGCCCTTCCAGGACATGACCAGCCATTGAACAAGAAGCCACAGACACGTATTATTGTAGGCGGCCGTTGGGCACCAGCTGCACTTCAGGGTCTCTACTGTATACTGAAGTCTAGAGGAAGTGAAAGGGATCAGCAGGAACTCTGAGGAGGCCATCCCCCATCCCCAAGAGCCACAACGATCTCCACTCACTTCCTTTGTTATGGAGAGTGAAGAGACCGACAGGTTGCTGACTCATGAGCCACACAGTTTGAGGGTGCTGGGGGTGCACCTGGCCAGACACACTCCCCAGGAACCCAGTCAGATGAGAGGACCTGACGGGTGTCCTCAGAGACTCAGAGGGCAGCCCAGCCTGGTTTCAGAAAGGGGAGCTCCTCAGAGGACAGACCAGTTGAAGACACGGTGGCATCCCTAGATTTATCTGGACACTGTGGATAGGGTCAGAGGATTCCAAAGTGGATGCTATGGGCTACGTCCACACACTGAGATTAAGACTTAGGCCTGAAGCTAGGACTCCTCTGCACTGTCGGCTCAGGAGCTGGGTCGGGGGTTTGTGTTCAGCCTGACAGAGTCAGCACCTTTGGGCTCCCCACTCAGCCTTTGCCATTTGCCCATACAAAGACAGCCCTCGCCTCCCACGGCCTGTCAGGCTGTGCCAGAATTGGACTACCAAGGAAGCAGAGGACACAAGTCAAAAGGAAGTCACAAAGATCAGCTTAAAAATAACTCTCTTGTCAATCATGAGGAGGAGCTTGCGGAGAAGGCGAATTCTGAGGGAGGTACAGCCCAGGGTAAAAAACGGAAAGGCCCCACAGCAAATCAGCAGAGGTTAGGCTTCAAGCCCCACCCCCAACCCACTTCCGCCCAGCCAGCATCTGTTTCCTTTCCTATATTTAAACAACCAGGTTAGTGAACTTTTAGTACTTTTTTTTTCTGGTCAGAGCAGAGCAGGACTTTTCACAGAACACATGGGCCATGTTGATAGTGAGTTCTTATAACCTGTTTTGTTTCTGCTCAGCTTCCGCTTTATATGTGGGGCCCGAGCATCCCAAGACAGCTTCTAGCTCTGTTATTTTTGTGCCTCAAGAAGAAGAACTGGGGGTGGGGTGGGAGGAGGGTGGTTGGAGAGATGGCTCAGTGGTTAAGAGCTCTGACTGCTCTTCCAGAGGTCCTGAGTTCAATGCCCAGCAACCACAATCATCTGTAATAGGATCTGATGCCCTCTTCTGGTGTGTCTGAAGACAGCTATGGTGTACTCATACATAAAATAAATCTTAGGAGGAGGAGCAGAGGTGGAGGGAAGGTGGGCAAGCAGGGAGATCCACCCAGATGCTGCGTGTGATACTTTTGATTATGATTTGAATTTGAACTATGCCTCGACCAGCTCAACTTTTAAACCCTGTTTTCCCAGCTTTTAATGATAATTTTCAGGCCATAGAGGAAGCCTGCTTAGCTTCAGGAAATGTGTCAGCACGGGAGACCCTTTAAAGGTTTAATACATGCCAGGTCCCACATAGACAGTACTTCATGTAAAGAGCATTGCTCCTGCCAAAACCTCCCTGCTGCAATAGCCTGAAACCCTCCCGAAACCATGCGCCAGGACCACTGTTGGCTCCTTTAAAGTCTTATGGTTCAGTATTTTGTTGAAATGATGAGAAAGGTAACTAATGCATTTGTATAAGACCAGGCGAGGCAAAGGGGTCCTTCAGGACACCAGAGATGCTGACATCATCATCTGCACCAACTCTAAATGCTGCTAGGACAGTCTCTTCACAGTTAGGCCCTCAGGACTCCACACTATTTCCAGCATTCTCTCTCTGCCAGATAGAGCTGCATATGGGAAAGCTATGGTGGTTCTCCAGTTTACAGCCTAGGTTATTCAGGTTATGACGACCCTACCTCAACACACACGCGCGCACACACACACACACACACACACACACACACACACACACACACACAAAGCACACACAACATACACACAATACACACACAGCACACATACACACACCACACACACCACACATACACACACACACACACACACACACACATACAGCACACACACACACACAGCACACACATACACAGCACACGCAGCACACACACACAGCACACAAACACACACGCATACACACACACTACACACACAGCACACACACACACACACACACACACACACACACAACCTACTTGCTAGGAATTGTCTCAGGTCTCAGGAATTCTCTAGAACAGTGGTTCTCAACCTTCCTAATGCTATGACCCTTTAATACAGTTCCTCATATTGTGATGACCCTCCCTCATCATAAAATTATTTTGTTGCTATTTATAACTGTACTTTTGCTACTGTTGTGAATTATAATGCAAACATCTGATATTTACTATGTTCTTAAGAAAACCTTGTGGAAGGGTCATTGGACCCCAAAGGGGATGAGACCCACAGGTTAAGAGTCCTGAAGACCTCCCCTTCTGGTGGAAAAGAATGCTGAATAACAACCTAAGAGCCCATATTCCTTCTTTGGCCAGCAGGTCTCATATTCACTAAGAGATTCTCTCTATGGATGACTCTGTGCTGACATTGCAGGGCAACTTGACTGGACCTAGAAGCTATCGTTGCAGTAAAGCAGAAAGGCCCCTGCCAGCAGCCTTCTGCTCTCAGCCTCACATACCCAGGCTGCCAGGAGACAGAGGCTAGGCTTTCACACTTCCTTTCCCTGAACATAGAAACCCTCCTAACTTGTTAATGTTCTGGAAATTTGCCCTGAGTTGAGCAGTGCTCAATTCCAGCCCACAAAATCCCAGGCCAGAGGGAGTCACACTGGGGATTCGAAAGCCCAGCTCTGCCCCTCTGCAGCTGTGTGATCTTCAGCAAGTGACTATTGTGAGCTCACTTCCACAACTGTCAACGAGACTCAAATACAAAGGGGTGTGAGAAGTCACGGAGACGATAGTTATCAACACCTGGCTCCTTTCCAGCAGGTCCTCTAGTGGTTTCTACCCCTGGTTAGATTCTCTGTTTATGTGGTCGGTGTCCCTTTCATACGCCATATTAAATATTTTAGAGGTTCTTGTTAAAATCAGTGTTCTTCTGGGCGGACAAGAAATATGTTCAGCAGTAACAGCGCTCACTGTCAAACCTAACAAGTGGAGTTTGGTCCCTAGAACCCACACAGTGGTAGAAGAGAACTTACTCCTGCGAGTTGTCAATGACCAGTACATACGTGCTGTGGCATAAGCACGCCTACACACACACAACTACAAGTAAATAACAAATGCTTTTTCTTTTTTTAAAATTCCTTCTAGTATTCTCCCTAACCACTCCTCTGCAAGAATAGCAAGTGTCAGTCAAATGCTTGCTATGCTATGCAGACTGGCCCTGCATGTGCCTTAATGTATTTCCTATAAGACAGGTATTATGGAGTCCGGGGCAAGCGAGCGAGCTAGAGGCTGTTGGACGGCTGGAGCAGAGCAGTGCCTAAATCAAAGGAACTTGTTTCTTTGATCTCTTCAGGCAGTGATTCTGACAGCGAAGTTGGAAAACAGTTAAAGAAGAAAAAGCAAAATAAAGCAGAGAAACCTGTGAAGAAGCAAAAGCCTGGTGAGAGTTCTAGAGCACTGGCGTCCTCTGAGCAGAGTAGCAGCAGCAGAGAACGTTCCAGATTGGAAAGGTGAGATATGTCAGTGTTCAGGACTTTAAAGGAAAAATTCTAATGGCATTAGAGAATATCGGATGGACTCAGAAGGTGAAATGAAACCAGGGAGAAAAGGTGTTTCTTTAAACATGGAACAATGGAGCCAGCTGAAGGAGCAGATCTCTGACGTAGATGATGCAGTCAGAAAGCCGTAACGTCTGAGCCATATCAAGCCTGTGCTGTTATAGCTGTTTTAATCTGTCTTTTCACATTGGCTTTTGTTTTCTAAATGTCGTTTTCCACGCTGTTGTATATTTGGATTGCAGAATGATTTGTAAGACAAGTGCTTTTTTTTAATGTGCATTATTAAAATGTTCTAAGTGAAGCTAATTGTCAACCTTATTAAAGAGGATTGCTTTGTGCCCCCTGCCTAGTGTAAAATAAAGTCAGATCATTACAATCTTAAAAAAAAATGAAAGACAGGTATTATGATGGCCACTTTACAGAAAAGAAGGCTGAGTTAAATGATATCATTTGATGTGTGTGTGTGTGTATGTACATATATATGTATACATGTATATATATGTACATATATATATATATATCAGTAGTCTTCCTCTACTCAAAGAATAAAGAGACTTAGAAAGAAATTAGGAAATGACACCCTTCACAATAGCCACAAGTAATATAACATACCTTGTGTGTGTGTGTGTGTGTGTGTGTGTGTGTGTGTGTGTGTGTATGTATGTATGTATGTATGTATGTATGTATGTATGTATGTATCAGGCTCCAGAGCCTCTCCTTGAAACCTTTTGATTAGGTCTGTGTTACAATTGGATGGGCTGCAGTTACCACTGTTTATAAAGAATTTTCTGTCCTTCTATGAAGCCACAATTACTCTTATACCTAAACCACACAAAGACCCAACAAAGAAAGAGAACTTCAGACCAATTTCCCTTATGAACATCGGCCTTAAAATACTCAACAAAATTCTGGCAAAACCCGAATCCAAGAGCACATCAAAACAATCATCCACTATGACCAAGTAGGCTTCATCCCAGGCATGCAGGGATGGTTTAATATACGGAAAACCATCAACGTGATCCATTATATAAACAAACTGAAAGAACAAAACCACATGATCATTTCATTAGATGCTGAGAAAGCATTTGACAAAATTCAACACCCCTTCATGATAAAAGTCCTGGAAAGAATAGGAATTCAAGGCCCATACCTAAACATAGTAAAAGCCATATACAGCAAACCAGTGGCTAACATTAAACTAAATGGAGAGAAACTTGAAGCAATCCCACTAAAATCAGGGACTAGACAAGGCTGCCCACTCTCTCCCTACTTATTCAATATAGTTCTTGAAGTTCTAGCCAGAGCAATCAGACAACAAAAGGAGGTCAAGGGGATACAGATCGGAAAAGAAAAGTCAAAATATCACTATTTGCAGATGATATGATAGTATATTTAAGTGATCCCAAAAGTTCCACCAGAGAGAACTACTAAAGCTGATAAACAACTTCAGCAAAGTGGCTGGGTATAAAATTAACTCAAATAAATCAGTAGCCTTCCTCTACACAAAAGAGAAAACAAGCCGTGAAAGAAATTAGGGAAATGACACCTTCATAATAGACCCAAATAATATAAAGTACCTCGGTGACTTTAACCAAGCAAGTAAAAAGATTTGTACAACAAGAACTTCAAGACACTGAAGAAAGAAATTGAAGAAGACCTCAGAAGGTGGAAAGATCTCCATGCCCATGGATTGGCAGGATTAATATAGTAAAAATGGCCATTTTACCAAAAAAAGCGATCTACAGATTCAATGCAATCCCATCAAAATACCAATCCAATTCTTCAAAGAGTTAGACAGAACAATTTGCAAATTCATCTGAATAACAAAAAAAACCCAGGATAGCTAAAACTATCCTCAACAATAAAAAAAGGACTTCAGGGGGAATCACTATCCCTGAACTCAAGCAGTATTACAGAGCAATAGTGATAAAAACTGCATGGTATTGGTACAGAGACAGACAGATAGACCAATGGAACAGAATTGAAGACCCAGAAATGAACCCACACACCTATGGTCACTTGATTTTTGACAAAGGAGCCAAATCCATCCAATGGAAAAAAGATAGCATTTTCAGCAAATGGTGCTGGTTCAACTGGAGGTCAACATGTAGAAGAATGCAGATCGATCCATGCTTATCACCCTGTACAAAGCTTAAGTCCAAGTGGATCAAGGACCTCCACATCAAACCAAACACACTCAAACTAATAGAAGAAAAACTAGGGAAGCATCTGGAACACATGGGCACTGGAAAAAATTTCCTGAACAAAACACCAATGGCTTATGCTCTAAGATCAAGAATCCACAAATGGGATCTCATAAAACTGCAAAGCTTCTGTAAGGCAAAGGACACTGTGGTTAGGACAAAACAGCAACCAACAGATTGGGAAAAGATCTTTACCAATCCTACAACAGATAGAGGCCTTATATCCAAAATATACAAAGAACTCAAAAAGTTAGACCAAGAGGGAGACAAATAACCCTATTAAAAAATGGGGTTCAGAGCTAAACAAAGAATTCACAGCTGAGGAATGCCGAATGGCTGAGAAACACCTAAAAGAAATGTTCAACATCTTTAGTCATCAGGAAATGCAAATCAAAAACAACCCTGAGATTTCACCTCACACCAGTGAGAATGGCTAAGATCAAAAACTCAGGTGACAGCAAATGCTGGCGAGGATGTGGAGAAAGAGGAACACTCCTCCATTGTTGGTGGGTTGCAGACTGGTACAACCATTCTGGAAATCAGTCTGGAGGTTCCTCAGAAAATTGACATTGAACTGCCTGAGGATCCAGCTATACCTCTCTTGGGCATATACCCAAAAGATGCCCCAACATATAAAAAGACACGTGCTCCACTATGTTCATCGCAGCCTTATTTATAATAGCCAGAAGCTGGAAAGAACCCAGATGCCCTTCAACCGAGGAATGGATACAGAAAATGTGGTACATCTACACAATGGAATATTACTCAGCTATCAAAAACAACGACTTTATGAAATTCGTAGGCAAATGGTTGGAACTGGAAAATATCATCCTGAGTGAGCTAAGCCAATCACAGAAAGACATACATGGTATGCACTCATTGATAAGTAGCTATTAGCCCAAATGCTTGAATTACCCTAGATGCCTAGAACAAATGAAACTCAAGACGGATGATCAAAATGTGAATGCTTCACTCCTTCTTTAAAAGGGGAACAAGAATACCCTTGGCAGGGAAGAGAGAGGCAAAGATTAAAACAGAGACTGAAGGGACACCCATTCAGAGCCTGCCCCACATGTGGCCCATATATATACAGCCACCCAATTAGACAAGATGGATGAAGCAAAGAAGTGCAGAAGTGTAGATCGCTCCTGAGAGACACAGCCAGAATACAACAAATACAGAGGCGAATGCCAGCAGCAAACCACTGATCTGAGAAAAGGACCCCCGTTGAAGGAATCAGAGAAAGAACTGGAAGAGCTTGAAGGGGCTCGAGACCCCATATGAACAACAATGCCAAGCAACCAGAGCTTCCAGGGACTAAGCCACTACCTAAAGACTATACATGGACTGACCCTGGACTCTGACCTCCTAGGTAGCAATGAATATCCTAGTAAGAGCACCAGTGGAAGGGGAAGCCCTGGGTCCTGCTAAGACTGAACCCCAGTGAACTAGATTGTTGGGGGAGGGCGGCAATGGGGGAGGGTGGGGAGGGGAACACCCATAACGAAGGGGAGGGGAGGGGATGTTTGCGGAAACCGGAAAGGGAATAACACTCAAATGTATATAAGAAATATTCAAGTTAATAAAAAAAAAAAAAAAAAAGAATTTTCTGAACTCTACCAAGAAGTGAATGATCCTTACTTTTTCAGAAGCTGGTTTGTGTGTGTATGTGTTTATTTGTTTCATTTTCTTTGTTTTATGTTTTTTAGTCAAGCCACATTAAACTGATCGTTTGCTGATGACAACACCGTTGATGTGGCACCTACGAAATCTTGTGTCAAACTCTAAATGCTCTGCCCCTAAGCCAGGGATATTTTGGTTTTCACTCCACTGCCAGTTTGGTAACTTTTCATTGTGAGGGTAGCCATCTATTGTGCATTACTGTGTTACTAGACATTACCATCACCCATGCCTTCTACCCACTGAATACCAACAGCAGTCCCTACTCCCCAAATCATGACAATCCAAAATGCCTCCAGCTCTTGCCAAATATTTCAGGGTGGGGCTGCAAAATCCCTGCTGGTTGGAAAGTTCTTGCTGCTATGAACACAAAGTCTGAACTTTTATAGAGGTTAGGCTATTTTCCCAAGATCATAAAGACTGGCAGGCACAGCAGAACTGAATCTAAACGAAGGCCTAAATGTTTACTCTGGAACCATGTCCTTAGTTCCTAAATAAAGAAAGCACAACCTTGATACCACAATGTAGTTGCCAAAAGAACAGTAGTGTCAAGACACCATGACTCCCCTCTCCCAAGACTATTTAAATCCACAGGCTCTGGCCATTTCTTATCAGAATATGATCTAATTATAAGATATCAAGAGGGATAGCATGTATGTACTTTGAGTGAGGCCATTCTGCCATGCCTAGGAGTTTAAGCTGTCATTTACAGTCTTGTGTCCCTTGTGCCAAAGATCTGGCACAGAATCCATCTGTGGCTGAGAATCCATCAATCCTACTGGGTTTTTTTTTTCTTTCTTTTTTTTTTATTGCATAGTTTAAGTATTTACATTTCAAATGTTATCCTCTTTCCAGGTTCCCCCCATCCCCCCTCACCCTGCTTCTATGAGAATGCTCCCCCTCCCACACACCCAATCCAAACTCAACACCCTGACATACCCCTACATTGGAGAAACAAGCCTTCCCATAAACAAGGGCTTCTCCTCCTAGAGCCAGACAATGCTGTCCTCTGCTACATAAGCAGCTGGAGCCATGGGTCCCCTCATATGTACTCTTTGGTTGGTGGTTTAGTCACTGGGAGCTCTGGGGAGGCTGGCCGGTTGGTGTTGTTCTTCCTATAGAGTTGCAAACCATTAAAATAAGAAACTAGACAAGGCTGCCCTACTATTCAATACAGTACTTGAAGTCCTAGCCAAAACAATTAGACAACAAAAAGAGGTCAAAGGAATACAAATTGGAAAGGAAAAAAGTCAAAATATCACTATTTGCAGAGGATATGATAGTATACTTAAATGGCCCCCAAATTCCACCAGGGAACTGCTAAACCTTATAAACAACTTCAGCAAAGTGGCTGGGTATAAAACTAACTCAAACAAATCAGTAGTCTTCCCCTACTCAAAGGATAAAGAGGCTGAGAAAGAAATTAGGAAATGACACCCTTCACAATAGCCACAAGTAATATAACATACCTTGGTGTGACTTTAACCAAGCAAGTGAAAGATCTGTATGACAAGAACTTCAAGTCTCCAAAGAAAGAAATCGAAGAAGATCTCAGAAGATGGAAAGATCTCAAAAACTCATGGATTGGTAGGATTAAAATAGTAAAAATGGCCATCTTGCCAAAAGCAATCTACAGATTCAATGCAATCCCCATCAAAATTCCAACTCAAAGTTTAATAGAGTGAGAAAGAGCAATTTTGCAAATTTATTTGGAATAACAAAAAACCCAGGATATAGAAAACTATTCTCAACAATAAAAACTTCTGGGGGAATCACCATCCTTGACCTCAAGCTTTATTACAGAGCAATAGTGATTTAAAAAAAAAAAAACAAACCCCAAAACCACATGGTATTGGTACAGAGACAGGTAGGTAGATCAGTAGAACAGAATTGAAGACCCAGAAATGAATCCACACAAAAATGGTCACTTGATCTTTGACAAAGAAGCTAAAACCACTCAATGGAAACAAGATAGCATTTTTTAACAAATGGTGCTGATTCAATTGTAGGTCAGCATGTAGTAGAATGAGAATCCATCGATTCTTATCTCCTTGTACAAAGCTCAAGTTCAAGTGGATCAAGGACCTCCACATAAAACCATATACACTCAAACTAATAGAAGAAAAAGTGGGGAAGAGCCTCAAACACATGGGCACTGAGGAAAATTTCCTGAGCAGTCTGGCAGTTCCTCAGAAAATTGGACATAGTGCTACCTAAGGACCCAGGTATATACCACTCCTAGGCTTATACCCAAAAGATGCCCCAGCATATAACAAAGACACATGCTCCACTATGTTCATAGCAGCCTTATTTATAATTGTCAGAAGCTGGAAAGGACCCAGATGCCCTTCAACAGAGGAATGGATACAGAAAATGTGGTACATTTACACAATGGAATACTACTCAGCTATCAAAAACAATGACTTCATGAAATTCATAGGCAAATGGGTGGAACTAGAAAATATCATCCTGAGTGAGGTAACCCAATCACAGAAAAACACACATGGTATGCACTCACTGATAAGTGGATATTAGCCCCAAAACTTGGAATACCCAAGATACAATTTACAGACTACATGAAACTCAAGAAGAAGGAAGACCAAAATGTAGATGCATCAGTCCTTCTTAGAGGGGGGAACAAAATAACCACTGGAGGAAATACAGGGACAAAGAATGGAGCAGAGACTGAATGGATCCAGAGACTGCCCCACCTGGGGATCCATCCCATATGCAGCCACCAAACCCAGTCACTATTGCTGATGCAAAGATGTACTTGCTGACAGGGGTCTGATATGGATGTTTCCTAAGAGGTTCTGCCAGAGTCTTACTGATACAGATTAAGATAGTTACAGCAACCATCAGACTGAGTATGGGAACCTAATGGAGGAGTTAGAAAAAATCCTACTGTTTTTTTCTAGGATCACTATGAATGTTAACATCTTTGGAAACAACAACAATTCTTAACTTTCACATCTTCAGCCACTGTTTTTAAAAAGCTAAGGTATTCTGTGACAAAACCAAATTTAAACAATATCTGTCTACTAATCCAGCCATACAGAGGATACTAGAAAGAAAACCCCAACACAAGGAGGGTAATTATACCCACAAAAACAGGAGAAATTAAACATCTCATAAATTCAAGAGAAGAGAATCACATAAACATAATATCACTGCTGACAACAAAAATAACAGGAACCAATAATTATTGGTCTTTAATATCTCTCAACATCATTGGACTCAATTCCCTAATAAAAAGACACAGTATAACAGATTGGATACATAAACAGGATCCACCATTTTGCTGTATACAAGAAACACATCTCAGTGACAAAGACAGATACTACTTCAGAAAAAAGTTTTCCAAACAAATGATCCCAAGAAACAAGCCAGAGTTGCCATTCTAATATGCAATAAAGTAGACTTTCAACAAAAAGTTATCAAATGAGATGGGAAAGAACACCTCATATTCAACAAAGGAAATCCACCAACCAGAAGTCTCAATTCTGAGCACAAGCAAGAGCACCCACATTCATAAATGAAAATTTACTTAAGTTCAAAACACATGTTGAGCCTCACTCCTTAATACAGGGAGACTTCAACACCCTACTCTCAACAAGGAAAGGTCACTGAGACAAAAACTAAACAGAGACACAGGGAAACTAACAGAAATCATGAGCCAAATGGATTTAATAGATATCTACAGAACATTTCACACCAAAACAAGAAAATAAACCTTCCTCTCAGCATCTCATGAAACCTTCTCCAAAACTGACTGTATAATCGGACACAAAACAAAACTCAACAGACACAAAAGATTGAAAGAATCCCATGCATTCTATCAGATCACCATAGGCTATGGCAGGACTTCAATAATAACAAAAACAACAGATAGCCCATATACTCATGGAAACGGAACAACTCTCTCCTCAATGATAACTTGGTCAGGGAAGAAATAGAGAAATCAATGACTTTCTAGAATTCAACGTAAAAAAGAAAAATAAACCACATGCCCAAACTTATGGATCACAAGGAAAGCAGTGATAAGAGGAAAATTCATAGCACTAAGTGCCTTCATAAAGAAGTTGGAGCGATCCAACACAAGCAATTCAATAGCACATCTGAAAGCTTTAGAACAGAAAGAAGCAAACACACCCAAAAGGGTAAACTGCAGGAAAGAGTCAAACTCAGGGCTGAAATCAACCAAGTAGAAACAAAGAGAACAGTACAAAGAATCAACCAAACTAAGAGTTGGTTCTTTGAGAAAATCAACAAGATAGATAAACCCTTAGCCAAACTAACTAAAGAGCACAGAGACAGAATCCAAATTAACAAAATCAGAAATGGAAAGGGAAACATAATAGAAACTGAGGAAATTGAACAAATCATCAGAACCTACTACTAAAGCCTATAGTAGACAAAACTGCAAAATCTAGATGAAATGGATGATTTTCTAGATAAATACTATGTACCAAAGTTAATCAAGATCAGGCAAACTATCTAAACAGCTCCATAACCCCTAAGGAAATAGAAATAGTCATTAAAAACCTCCCAACCAAAAAAGCCAAGGGCTGCATGGTCTTAGTGCAAAATTCTACCAGACCCTCAAAGAAGAACTACTACCAATACTCCTCAACTATTTCACAAAATAGAAACAGAAGGAGCACTACCTAATTCATTTTATGAAGCAATAGTTACTCTGATACCTAAACCTCACAAAGACTCAAAAAAAAAAAAAAAAAAAAAAGGAGAATGTCAGGGCAACTTCACTTATGAATATCATTGCAAAATACTCAATAAAATATTCACAAACCAAATCCAAGAACACATCAAAACACCATGATCAAGTAGGCTTCATCCCTGGAAAGCAGGGATGGTTCAATGTATGAAAATCTATAAAAGTAGTTTACTATAGAAACAAACTCAAGAAAAAATTTCATGATCATCTCATTTAATGATGAAAAAGCCTTTGACAAAATATAATACCCCTTCATGTTAAAAGTCTTGGGAATTCATGGCACATATCTAAACATAATAAACCAGCAGTCAATATCAAATTAAATTGAGAGAAACTAAAAGCAATCTCACTAAAATTGGGGACAAGACATGGTTGCCCACTCTCTCATTATTTATTCAAATTAGTACTTGAACTTCTGCCTAAAGCAATTAAACAATAAAAGGAGGTCAAGGGGATCCAATTTGAAAGGAAGAAATCAAAGTATCACTACTTGCAGTTGATATGATAGTATACTTAAGTGACCCCTAGAATTCCTCTGGAGACATCCTACAGCTGATAAACAACTTCAGCAAAGTGACTGGATATAAAATTAACTCAAACAAATCAGTAGCCTTCCTTTACACAAATGATAAGCAGGCTCAGAAAGAAAATTAGGGAAACAACACTTTTTACAATACCCACAAATAATATAAAATATCTTGGTGTAACTCTTACCAAGCAATCGAAAGATATGTATGGCAAGAACTTTAAATCCCTGAAGAAAGAAATTGAAGACCCCAGAAGATGGAAAGATCTCCCATGTTCATGGATTTGTAGGATTAACATAGTGAAAATGGCCATCTTACCAAAAGCAATCTACAGATTCAATGTAATCCCCATCAAAATTCCAACACAATTCTTCACAGACATGGAAAGAGAAATTCTCAACTTCTTATGGAAAAACAAAACAAAACAAAAACCCAGGATAGCCAAAGCAATTCTTATATTTTTGGTTGTGAGCCTAGCCTTTAACGGCTGAGCCATCTCTCCAGCCCGCCAAAGCAATTCTTAACAATAAAAGATCTGAGAAAATCAACGTCCCTGACTTCGAGCCGTATTGCAGAGCAATAGTGATAACCACATGGTATTGGTACAAAGACAGACAGGTCAATTAGTAAAATAGAATCAAAGACTCAGAAATAAACCCACACACCTATAGACACTTTATCTTTGACAAAGAAGCCAAACACATACAAGGGAAAAAGGGAAGCATCTTCAATAAATGATGCTGGTCTAACTGGCAGTCTATATGTAGAAGAATGAGAATAGGACAAATTGGCAACCTACAGATTTGGAAGAAATCTTCACTAGTGATACATATCATAGAGGGCTAATATTCAAAATATATTAAGAACTCAAGAAGTTAACCTCCAAAAACCCAAATAACCCAATTAAAAATGGGATACAGGGCTAAACATAGAACTCAAAGCAGAAGACTCTCCAATGGCCAAGAAACACTTAACAAAATGTTCCAAGTCTTTACTCATCAGGGAAATGCAAAGCAAAACAACCCTGAGATTCCAACGAACACCAGTCAGAATGGCTAAGACCAAAAACTCAAGTGGCGCACATGCTGGCAAGGAAGTAGAGAAAGAGGAACACTCCTCCATTGCTGGTGGGATTGCAAACTGGTACAACCATTCTGGAAATCAATCTGGCAGTTTCTCAGAAAGTTGGACATAGTACTTCCTGAAGACCCAGCTATACCACTCTTAGGCATATACCCAAAAGATGCCCCACCATACCACAAGGACACATGCTCCACTATGTTCAGAGCAGCCTTATATATAATAGACAGAAGTTGGAAACAACGCAGGTGTGTCCCTCGGCTGAAGAATAGATACAGAAAACGTGTTTCATTTATTCAATGGAATACTATTCAGCTGTTAAAAACTAGGACATCATGAGTTTTGCAGGCAAATGGATGGAAATATCCTGAGCGAGGTAACCCAGACCCAAAAGAACATGCATGGTATGTATTCCCTGATAAGTGGATATTAGCCAAAAAGAAGAATACAAAATACCAAGCTTACAACTCACAGACCTTAAGAAGTATAACAAGCAGAAAGACCCAAGAAAGAATGCTTCAATCTCACTTACAAGGGAGAGTAAAATGATGATGGGAGGCAGAGGGAGAGAGGGACCTGGGTGGAAGAGAGGAGGGGGAGGGGAAAGGGGAACAGCCTCAGGTGGGGGCGGGGGCAGGATAAAGCCCAGAGGGCCAAGAGAATGAATGGAAATATTCAGCCTCTGGGGTAGGAGGTGGGGGGACCCTTTAGAAAGTACCAGAGAGCCAGGAGGTAAGAGACTCTCAGGACTCAGTGGGGTGACCTTAGCCAAAATGCCCAACAATGGGGAGAAGGAACTCCCCTCCACCTCCAGTAGACAGCCAGGGCCACAAGTGGAGGGACAGGGCTACTAACCCAAAGTCAAAAGTTCTGACTCAGAACTCTTCCTGTCTAAATGAACTGAAGGGACAAGAATGGAGGAGAGACTGAAAACAGGAGCCTAGCATGGCTGTCCTCTGAGAGGCCCTACCATCAGCTGATGGGACAGATGCAGATGCTTACACTAACCATTGCACTCAAGTTGGGGATGCCTATGGCTGAATTAGGAGAAGGACTGAAGAAGCTGAAAGAGAAGGTGATCCCACAGGCAGACCAGCAATCTCAACCGACCTGGACCCCAGGGAGCTCCCAGAGACCGAGCCTCCAACCAAGCAGCATACACAGGCTGGTCCGAGGCCCCCACTTATGTGTAGCAGAGGACTGCCTGGTCTGGCCTCAGTGGGAGAGGATGCTTTGCCTAATCCTTGAGAGACTTGAGACGCCAGTGAAGGGGGGTGTCTGGTGAAGGAGAGTACCCTTTTGGCAAGGGGGAGGAAGAGTGGGATGGGGAACTTTGGGAGCTGGGACTGGGAGGGGGACAATGCCTAGAATGTAAATAAATAATTTTTAAAAGTCTGACATGAAATGATTTTTTGGCAGAATGGAAATCTGAACAGGTCCTACCTTACAGCCAAGTCCTTCTGCCTTTTCCTGCCAAATGCTAGGACTACAGACATAAGCCACCATGCCCAAGCTAATTCGGATCTAATGTGCAAATTACACCACTGCTTGTGGCACAGAGAGATGTGTAATTGAAGAGACCACTAGGCACATAATTATCAAGTTACAGGAGCACTAATTCATGGTAGAATGAGGCTATCCCAAGCCTAGGTTTCTCTCACTGCTTCTTTCGTTATTCTCTGCTACTTTCCAATGGCTTCATGCGTTCTCTCTTCTTCAGTGGACCCTACAGCCACATGCCGTACATTAAGCTAGCCAGATCTTCTTGTACTCCATCTTCAAATATTTAGGGAAAGACTAGCAACAAGTGCAAATAAATTCTCCAGGAAACCAATAGGTTATGTCAGAGGTAGGATTACTGCTGGAGCTGGCTTGCTTTCCTTTATGAAGGAACAGCCAAGATCAAGCAGGTGGCTGAAGTCTGAAGGCCTTGGCCGCCTTTAGTAACTGTGCAGTCATCAATCTGGGAGCCAGCACATCAGTGTTCCCCAAGGAGCACTGATTCCTCATGATGGAGAGCTTTCATTACGGAAGCATAAAAGCGACGATCCCTCACACAGGTCAGACAGCAGCAAGAGAGTCTGTGATCCAAGAATCTGAAAGGCCGGGACCTCTAGGAACGGTAGGGCTCGATGATGCCTCAACAACGTAGACAGTAGAAAAGAGGAAGCTTTGTGCTAATGACACACAGACTACCTCTGTAGGCCTTGCTCCATGAAGCTAGGAGGCCGCTTCTGTGGAATCTTGCTTTCCAGATACATCCTAACACAATGATTTTGAACTGCACGTGCTGCATTGTTGAACTGTGAAGTCAACCCCGTGGTTCACGACCATGGAGCATTCTCAGTTGACGTGGAAGAAAATGGGTATGTCAGGCTCCGCTGCACATAGGAAGGGCATTATTGTTTGGGTTGTCTGATTATCAGTATCAGTCTAAAATTAATTCCCTTTTGTTTAAACTTACATTGAAGTGCAATGCAGCACACGTGAAGTACACATTTTTGGTAAATTGTGGCATATGTTCCTGTGGATCAACCACTACAACCACCAAAGCATGTCTGGGTCTCCCAGAGTCGTCTCCTTCCTCATCACTCCCTCGCCCTTCCTCACTGCATTCTCTAACTATGGATCCATGGTCTGTCAGTATAGACTGATACATTTTCATGCTCTTAACTTTGCATTCATGTCTATGTACACTTCAAGATGGCTTGCAGATGGGATAAGGTAAGGGTTGAGCTTCGCTTGATTGCTTTCAGCGCTGTTGGTTGGAAAGATTGTCCTCTGCCCATTCAGGTGCTTTGACACCATTCTTAAAAATCGGTTAGCTGCATGTGTGGGTCCGTTTCTATGTGTGTTCCAGAAAGCCTCTGTAATCCTCCGCTCTCTGCCTCCCCAGTGCTGGCATTGTGCAGGCAGGCCACCATACTCTACTTGTACATGTACTTGTACATGAGCTCTGGGGATCCAAACCCAGGTCCTCGTGCTTGCACAAGCAGGCCCTTCATCAACTGAGACACCTCCCCAGCCCCTGAAAACGTCGTTTTTGAATGATATTATTGCTGCTGAATTATGCTACGCTGAATGTGTTCTGCACTGCCCATGTGCAATGGTGATAAATGAGACCATAAGGGAATGCCCTTATGAGGTCATGAGGGTGCCCTCATGACTGGATTAGTGCCTGGACTGTAGGGATGAGTTCCTAGTAAAAGGATGTTCCCACCCCCACCAGCCACCCCGCCACCCCGCCACCCCGCCACCCCACCACCCCGTCACCCCTCTCTCGCTCTCGCTCTCGCTCTCGCTCTCGCTCTCGCTCTCGCTCTCGCTCTCGCTCTCGCTCTCGCTCTCGCTCTCGCTCTCGCTCTCGCTCTCGCTCTCGCTCTCGCTCTCGCTCTCGCTCTCGCTCTCGCTCTCGCTCTCGCGCTCTTCTTCCTACCCAGGCCTCTTGTAAACAAGAAAGCCCCCATAAGCAGGAAATTCTTCACATATGCAAACCATCCCATTTTGGGTGTTCTTTTATAGGCCCATAAAACAAATTTTTGTGTTTCTTTTCTTGCTTGCTTGTTTTACTTTTGATCGTGGTTTTATTCTCAGTGGGGAGGTGGGGGTACCGTGGTATGGTAAGGCCCAGTCTTGCTTTGTAGCTCCAGCTGGTATGGATTGCTATGATGATGGTTAGTGTTAATTATCGACTTGACAGAAGCTAGAATTACCTGAGTGACAGGCCTCAGGGCAAGCCTGTGAGAGACAATCTTGTTTATGTTAACTGAGGTAGGCAGACATGCTCCAGATTAGGATAATTAGGTGGGGAAGACCCTCTGTGGGTGGCACCATTCCCTAGCTTGCTCTCTGTAGGTGTCTTGCTGTCTTGGCTTTCCTGCCAAGATGGACTGTACTCTAGGAGCCAGAATAAACTTTCTCTTCCTTAAGTTTTTGGGGTTTTGTTGTTGTTGTTGTTTTGTTTGTTCTTTGTTTTGTTTTTG
The DNA here is from genome assembly GCF_011064425.1 of Rattus rattus. Lineage (NCBI taxonomy): Eukaryota > Metazoa > Chordata > Mammalia > Rodentia > Muridae > Rattus > Rattus rattus. Next base: position 52,246,538 of record NC_046156.1, read on the forward strand.
TTTTTTGTTTTGTTTTTTGTTTTTTTGTTGTTGTTTGTTTTTTGTTTTTTGTTTTGTTTTGTTTTTTGGTTTTTTGTTTTTGTTTTTGTTTTGTTTTGGTTTGGTTTTTTGTTTTTGTTTTGTTTTGTTTTTTTGTTTTTTTGTTTTTGTTTTGTTTTTTTGGTCGAGTATTTTGTATCACTAGGGCAGGAAGAGAAACAAAAAATTATGGAGCTCAGGCTGCATCCACTTTGAGGCAATCCCTCTGCCTCGACTTCCCAAATTTTTAGAATTACATGTGTATATAGCTCACCACACCCAGCTAACTTTTTATAGTCTTCCCTCTCTTACAAATGCTCAATCTTTTTGCTTTCTTCAGCACAGAGGATACATTACTACCACCATTTAAACAACTGTAAGGAGGGCACAGACCAGCAAACTCAACACTTCAGAGGACACAGGAGGATTGTGAGTTCCAGGCTAGCCTTGATCGTAGGAGATTCTGGTCTAAACCAAAACCGAAACAACACAACCTTTATCTAAGAATTCCATCAACAGTGTCGTTTCTGGTCTCTGTTTGGGTGGCCCTCATCCTTAGTTGTATTCCTGTTTCTTTCCATTCCAGATATGTTTTGAATTGGATAACAGGTCTGGTAGACTTGTCCTGTTGGTGTATTCTCATAAATACACTTGAGTGTTGTTCTAGAGCACAGCTAAATTACTGGGGAATAATTCTGTCCTTCCTAGGCTTGTGGTAATAAGGGAAATCACAGCCATCTTTCACCTAGGGATAATTCTGTCCCATGACTAAGGAACCTAGCAAGACAGGCATGACCAGAAAAGAATGTGAAAGAAATTCTGCAAGAATGCAGAGGAGTGGCAGGATCTTAGGTGGAAAATTGAAGGTGGGACTGACTGAGGGATCTATGCTGATAGGGCTAGGCCTATGTGGCAGGGCACAGAGGGCAAGATGGCACTGGGGCATTCCAGCTTCCACTGGCCAGGTTGCCGACTGGCAGGCCATGGCTTGGTGAGCTGCCTCAGGTTGAGTCACTGAGAAACTAATGTCCTTCTCAAACGACTGCACTTAAAACATGTCCCTGACAGAGCTGGCTTAGGCTTGACCCCAGTAGGATGGGGCAAAGTGACCTCTCTTTTCCTTCCCCAGGGATGCTGTTAGCCTCGGGGAAGCTACTAAGGCTTGGGCAGAGCCTTTCAGGAAAACTCAGCTGCCTCGTCCAGGCATTAAAGACTTTAAAAGCTGTTTTTACCAACTCTTGTATGGGGGTTTGAGGACCATCCTCAGCCTTTTTCTCTTTTTTTAAAGCTTTTTCCCTCCGAATATCTGGCCAAGACAGAGAATAAAGTGAGTAGCAATGATCCTGTCTCCCGCTGAAGAGGCTGGGTCTAGGTATGGGACATGGGATCACGAACTTCTGTAATCAATTTAGAGAAATGGGGCTGGAGAGATGACTCAGTGGTTAAGAACACTGACTGCTCTTCCAGAGGTCCAGAGTTCAAATCCCAGCAACCACATGGTGGCTCACAACCATCTGTAATGGGATCCAATGCCCTCTTCTGGTGTGTCTGAAGACAGCAACCGTGTACTCAAATACATAAAATAAATATTAAAAAAAATTTAGAAAAATGACCGGATTTTTGTCTGCCTGTTGTGCAATTTCGCAGAACTTATCAAAGTCAACAATTTTATTTGAGACTGACTCCATACCCTGAAGGAAGCAGCAAACCATGAGGTCCCTCCTCTGGCGGCCATTTTTACCTGGCTGGCGATTCCAGTTGGGTTCTGTAGTTGGCATCTCCTTGTTACCCACAGGGTAGGTCTGGTCTGTATACTGCCTGAACCCATCCATGTTCCTTAGGAGTAAGGGTGGAAGCCTGTATGACATGGTCTGACAAGGTCATGCCAAGTTAGGTCATAGGCCTGGCAAAGGTAGCAGAACCCTTTAATATAGGCAGATGGGTTGGCAGAGAAGAAACCTAGCCATTTTCAACCTGGGATAGGTCCTGTAGGGAAAAAAGGATGGCGGACTAGAACAAACCCCTTACCTCCTACCACCTCCCAGAGGGTGCAGAGGAGAGCAGAGGCCTGCTTGGCCCACTGTGAGATGCCACAGGAGAGACTCCTGTGAAGCAGGCCAGTGTGCGGATGGAGACCAGGGTGTAGGTTGTGGGGTCGAAGAAGAGAAAGAGAACAGAGTAGGCACTGAGGAGGGAAGAGGATGGGGAGGAGATGGGTAAAGGGGAGGCAGCTGACTTTCAAATGGTGCCTGTGAGGGTGAGGAAGGGGGAGGGACAGTAGGAAGAGAAACAGAGAAAGAGCTGGGTGGGTAAGGGAGAAGAGGTTGGCCCTTGGCCTGTGTCTCAAGGGATGGGGGAGGGGGAAATCTATGAGGCATGTAGGGAAAGAAGATGGGAGTCAGAAGAGGTTATGGGATCCAGAGAGAGGGTGATTCTAAATCTGCCAAGGAATCCTTGGGGCCAGGGAACTTGCCCAAGAGCAGCGTCCCAATAAACCTGCCTTTAATCTAATCTAATCTTGCTTGAATTGGCTCGTTTCACCAGTGCAGAAATAACCTATCAAATGGGAAACTCCCCCAATAGTAAGCTGGCTAACTGCAGGGCCCACTTCCTCTGTTTCCTCTTCCTTAGGAAGCACTTTCCAAAACAGCCTGATAAGATTAGCATCAGAATATTGTTGTCTTACATATTTTGTCCAGTTTATGATTTGGAAGGTAAACTTGGCTCCCTTTACTCTGTCTTGGTCAGAAGTAAAAGTCTCCAGTGTGTTCTTTGTATGTCTGGGGGTGTGTCGTAAACAGTGCTGTCTGTGACATACCCACAAGCAGTGCATTTCCACCCACGCGAAGGCTCAACCAGCCGTGAACTGCCTTTTCTCAGAATCTTCCTAATTTGTCCTTCTAGGGAACTCTGTAGCTTAAATAAAGATGAGGCTCGATTCAAGTAGCTTAAATAATTTAGATCCCACACTCAAGACAAGGAGAAATCACGTCCAACCCTTACAAACACACAGATCGGCTTTACTAGGAGTAGATGCTATTGGCAGAGATGCACGTCTCAGGTGCCCATCAGCTTGATGGACAGCAGTGCTCAGGCAAGAGGACCTCTGGCTTGGCACGGGAAAGAAAGAAGGCTCAGCCTGGCACACCTCACAGACCTCTGGACCCAACTGGCACGAATTCAATTCTAGAATGGGAACATACGGAAGGAATGTTGAGGCTTTGAGTCTTCTAGGACCTCATGGCACTTAGTAGCTGAGTGAGTGTCTCTTCTAAGACACATATACAAGTGACGTAAGACAGGGAAGAATAGACACCAGGCCCTGTAACGTACAAATGTTTATACTACAGTCTGCTCGCCCATTAGAGGGTGCTTGGCTCAAAAGCCATTCCTATCCATGTTTGAAAGGACCATCTGGGGAAACACAATGTACAATGTTACGAGATTTGGAGCAGGACAGACCCGAATTCAAATCCTACCCTGAAACAAATAAGTGGGACCCTGAGCACCTCTAAGTCTCTGTTTTAGCATTTGTAAAATAAGGTAGCATCTTATTGTGAAGCATGCTCTATAGGAGTCTCGACGCATAATAGCCACTCGGAAAACAGCTGTCATCGCTATCCTAGCAGCTATTTGAGGAAGACATGGTGACAGAGGTGGTACCTCTTTTCTTGTCAAATGAAGACACGTCATGTCCTAAACTGAAGTTCATCTGAGCCTGGGGTTGTCCATACTCCAGAAAGACCCCAGTAACTAGACTATTGTAAGCAAGGAGGCTGTCCTTGGACCAGCTGACGGTGCTTTCAGATTTACCTTTCCCTGAAGACTCAGTCTTTCCCATAACAGTGGCCTCTGCCCAGGCCCTGGAAAGCAGGGTGAAGGTAGCTTTGGCTCACTTTTCAAGGCTGAGCATTGCCTGACGCTGTGTGTGCCAAGGGCCCTTCCTCCAAAGCCCTCAGCCTGGTTGAAGGTGGTTGAGCTGGATAGCAGACCAGCAGAAGAGCTACTGAGATCTGCTGGCCTGGGGCCAAGTCAGAGAGGCCTGTCAGCAGGGCAGCTAAGTGTCCCAACAGCTGAAGCATGACCCCTGCCCTGACGGGCTTCTGTGGCCATGGGCAACCCTAGTCATCCATAATAATCAGCAGAAGGGAGATCAACCTTCCTTCCAAAACAGCACTTGGCCTCAGTGGAGCCAAACCTGTTAGGACTGGAATTCTCCAAGGGCCTTCTGACCACCCTCTCCACCTCACCTAGAAATTTACAATTACTGATTAATTTTATTAATGTGCTAAGCATTTAATTTCTGTGAACCCCACACACAGATCTCTCTCACCCCAAGACTTTATATTGAAATGTGGGTCCTTAAAGTTGACGGTGTTAAATATCTACTTCTTGGCCACACATCAACTCACAGATCCATCCCCACCCCTTCTTTGCTGCCTCTTTCGGCTGCTCAGTTCTTTCTCCTTCTCTTCACGTTCCTCTTTCCCTTTCCACTTATCAACCTGACCCAGTTCTCATTCTTCTTACTTAGAAACAGATCCCATGGGTTCGCTCCCTTTGCCTAGTTCCACTGACTCCACAGCCCTCTGTATCCCTCAATGGCAGCATAACATTGTAAATAAGCCATAATCTCATTTCAGAGTAATTCCTTCAGTGGAGTTCTGGGTTCTATCTCCAGCACTACGGGGGGTTGGTGGATTATATATTGTAAAAAGAAAATATCCCTTCCTCTCCATCCAACCCACTTCCATACCTCTTAGCTAGTGACAGTTAGGAGTTTGTTGTCTAGATTTTGTTTACACTTACACATCACTTACAGGTTAGCCTGTTGGCTAATAGTAGACCCTTGATGATACAGGCAGAGCTGAGAGTTCTATATCTTCATCTGAAGTCTGCTAGTGGAAGACTGACTTCCAAGCAGCTAGGGTGAGGGTCTTAAGCCCACAGTGACAGACCTACTCCAACAAGGCCACACCTCCTAATAGTGCCACTCCCTGGCCCAAGCATACACCAACTATCACACCTGGGAAAAGTAACACCTGAGACTGAATTCTGATCTTGTCATTTACTATTTCAGGAATATTTTTAAAAAGTCACAAACTTTGTATACATTAGCTTATCCATATAAGATTGATATAATAGTAATATCTACTTCATAGAGTTCTCTTTTATAAATTACATTTGAAAAAGTGTGTGTGTGTGTGTGTGTATGTGTGTGTGTGTGTGTACACGCGCGTGCGCACCTGTGGAGGTCAAAGGAGTGAGTGTTTTCCTTCCACAATGTGAAACTCGGGAATCAAATAATCAGGCTAGGGGGCAAGCACTTTTACCACTGAACTACCTCGTTGACACCCACAGAGTTCTTTGGGAGACTAATTAGTTAAAATAATGCCCGGTATATGGTAAGTACTATGTAGGTGTAATCATTATGCATTGTATTGTTATTTATGCATTTTTATCTTTGTCACACAAATGGGACCACAATAGGAATGCTGCTCTACAAGTGTATGTCATCTAATAATATTCCAAATGTATCCTTGAATACCAGTACAACCTCATACAGCATAATGACAGCATGGCATTCAATTGTCTTTGTGTAAGAATTGGATCTGCTTTTAAGTCCCGACTATAAAATAGTATAAAAGGATTCAGGCAGGGCTGGAGAGATGGCTCAGTGGCTAAGAGCATTTACTGCTTTTCCGGTGACCCAGTTTCAATTTCCATCACCTACCTACAGATGGGTCAAACACTCGTGCTACTCATAAAGATAGCATATGGGTAAATGACATGGCCAGAGAGGGTGGTACTGGGGCCCTAGATATCTGGTTTTTCCAATGCTGAGTTCCTAAAGGGCAGGGCTGGTCTCCCCCTATACCCTAAGGCTGCCGAGGGCACCCTATCATGCACAGAGGACTGGTAAACTGTCGACTGTTCTTACTGATCAATTTTCATGTGTTCCTTTCCAAGCATGGTTTCCTGACAGGCCCTTGAAAAGGAAGTCTTCTCCTTCTTGCCCCTTCCCATGACCTGGAATGGGAAAAACTGATCCCTCGGGGAAGGGCTATGTATAACCTGCCGAGAAAGTCTCAGGGAGTGTGGAAATGACGTGAATACAAAAGAGTCAGTGTTGGGCATGGCTCTTGGACAATGTGGGCAATCCCGGCTCATGGAGACAGAGCATCTCGAGTTCAAGGGTAGTTTCAGCTCTACAGCAAGTTCCAGGCCAGCCTGAGAACCTATCTCAAAGGAACAGGGATGGTGCAGTCTATAAAACGTTAGCCTTGTAAAAGGCAAAAGACCAGTGTTCACTACCCAGAACTTATGTTTGGAAAAGAAAGGAAGAACTTTAAAAAGTTAGGTGTGTACATGGGCTTGTAGTCCCGGCACCGAGGAGGTGAAGATAGATGGATCCCTGAAGCTTTCTGCACAGCTAACCTAGCGGACTTGGTGAAGTCCAATCCAGTGACAGGTCCAGTTTCAACCAGAATGGAAGAGAAGGAAAGGATGACACCTGAGGTTGACCTCTGCCCCCCCCATGCACACTTGCATACATATGCACATGCACACACACAGTCTTTAGTGAATGATAAATATGTACGTGCACATGAGCACATGAATGGCCAGGTGTGTGCTCTCAATGACATGGTTACCCCTTACTTTCCACCCTGTTTCTTCTCCCATTATTTCCTACTTATGCCTGGGGACCAGAACACAAAGGTGAGGAAGCGTTAGGAACTATATTCAGGAGTAGATTCATGGTTACACTGAATCCAAGAGGCATGAAAATTAGGGAACACCCCATTCACAGTAAATCAGTCCAGCATTTGGCTGTAAGTAATGGATTTGAGAGCCAGACTCAATGATCAAGCCACTTCCTGACTTTATTCTTCTGTGCCTCCGTTTCTCCATTTTTTAAGGTGATGACGATTATAACAATTAGCGTCACACTGAGTGTTATATGAATTCAATTCATTAAGTACCTTTAACAGGCACCTGTCAGAGACAAAACCAAATAAATGTCCATTTCATCATCACCGTGGCTAAATGCCTCTGCTAGCCCTCACCGCCAAACCTAGTTTCTTCTGTACCAACTTGCTTAATATTTGGTGTTTAAGGAGAATTCAAAAGAAATGCACGAACACATACACCAGCATGCACACAGGGGACAGGAGGAGGGAGGGAAGGAGGATTACTCAGAGGTTTGGTAGGGAGAAAATTTATCACTTTCGAAATTATTCCCAACAAAGGGGTCAGGGCCATTTCAAGAACCATCTGATTATATCTGTAAGCAGTAGGCACAGAAATCCCTCTGGACTTCAAAAATCAGATGGGCATCTAGTCAAATAATTCCTGTAGGGAGAGCTTACAAATTTAAACTGACATAGCAAAAGGAACCAAGCAGTCCAGGAATTCCGTCATCGAAAATGATTGTTGAGGGCAGGGCAAATGTTTAAAAGCAGAATAAAATGTTTAATGGCTCTTGATCTTTTGAATATCTTTATTACCTGATTGCTCTGTCACTTTCTGAAGCTGTGTGCTGACAGGGTTGACACCCCACTCCTGAGCAGTGCATGTCCTGCTTCCTAGAGCTTACAGTAGGATGGATCAGAAGTATGAGTGCCCTGTGAGGGACTCCAACAGAAGGAGAATCAAGAGGAAGCCCAAAAGGTGCTGGCTGTTGGACTCTGGAAAACCAGTGGCCTGCTCCAGCCTCTGGCCATACAACAGCTTCATTGTATGAGGACAGAAAACTTAACTGAGGCTTGCCTGCAAGCATATTTGAACTTGGACCTCTGGAGCGAGGGCTGGCAGCCAGCTTCCATGCCCAGACACGCCCCCCTCCTCTCCTTCATTCTCTCTCCATCTTTGCAAAAGCATTTAGATCCATTTAAGTCCAGGAGACCTGGCAAAAACAACACTCCAAACGCCACTTCCATTTATGGCAATGGGACCCTTTATGCCAAGGAGAGACAGCTTGTCAGCTCCCGAATCCCTTAGACTCTGTGCTTCAGGCGTCTGTCTTCTCTGCTTACAACAGCAAAAGGGCCAGGCCTAATGGGTAGGCTTTTTTTTTTTAATTGTTTATCTGTTTATTTCTTTTTAGGAGAATGACTTATCAGCTTCAGCAAGATCACAAGTCAGGTGAGGATACCAAAGAACCCCTTTGAGAAGGTCATCTCCCACCGTACCCCACCCCACCCTCCAACCCTATCCTACCCCACCCTCACCCCACCCCCACCCTCTTGCCAACCCTTCTTACTCAGTGTTGGCTTTATTAACATTTGCTATTCTATTCAGTGGATGCAACCAAGTCCTGAACTGAGAAAAAAAAACAAAAAACAAAAAACATGTTTTTATCCTGCAGCCTCTTGGTCTTTGAATCCACATCATCTCTCACACCCCGCAGCCTGTCATTCCTTTTTGTCACTGGGGTCCGAATTCTTAAGAGTGAAGTCGAGTTTCAGTTCTAACCTGCAGTTAGTTTTGGTCAGCCTGACACAAACCTCAACCAACATAGGTGGGAAGAAAGAATTACAACTGAGGCATTGCCTCCATCCCATTGGCCTGCGGGCATATCTACGGGGCATTTTCTTACTTAATGACTGATGTGGGAGGGCCTAGCCCACTGTGGATGGTGCCACCCTGGGCAGGTGACCCTGGTTGTATAAGAAGCAGGCTTCTTACAGGATTCCTCTGTGGTTTCCCTAGCATTGAACTCAAGTCTTCGAGCTTGGGAGCAAGTTCCTTTACCTGCTGAGTCATAACCAGGTTCTATTTTACCATAAACCCCCCTCCCTGCTTCTCATCCTTCCCCTGCCCCCAATCTCTCTGACAAGCCCACGATGGATGAACTTGAACTCATGATTCTCTGCCTTGGCCATCAAGTGCTGGGATTACAGACATATAACATGACAGACACCAGTTCCACACCTTCCTGGTAAAGTTAAACTGATCCCTCCAGGTCTAGAATCAGGGACAACCTAACCACTTCGAAATTATTATACAACATTGGAATGATGTCTTCTCCTAACTCTGATAATTCACTTCCAGTTCAAGACTGATCGAAGGGCTGTAAGCACCTTTGTTTGCTGTCTCTGCTTACCTGGATTCTGAGCTTTTGGAGCACGAGGATCATACTTTGCTCACAAGTGTCTCCTAGCACATTAACCTAACACAGAGCTCTCCACGTGTGCTTGATGGAGCACCTGAAGGCAAGCTGATACCAGACATCCTCCCGTGATGCGGGCTGCTATGTCAGCAGCAATTATGACACAGGTGTCTGTCTGTGATCAATTATGATCACAGAGCAGGTTTTTAAAGGGGAGACGTCTCTCTGGGGGGCTATCGAAGCCAAGTTTGCCAAAAGTCCATGCAGCACCATGAGCCCTCTTATAGCAAACTGTCAGAGGACCCTAGGCCTTTTGTGATGACTTGGAAAAATTTAGAAAGAAGGCAATCTAAAACTTACAGTGTCTAAAAGAGCAATTACAAAGAAATCGATTTTACTTCACCGTTAAGGAAGACATGTCCGATTGGGAATTCATAAATCTTAAGAAAAATAATTTTTTAAAAACCAATATAATAAGGAATATGAGCCACATGGGGTCCATGATAACCAGGATGAAAACAGGGGTGATCTTTAGGATGTATTCAAGGTAATTCCTCTAACCATGTACCCTTGCTAATATTAAAGTCATCGTTTTTTAAATGCTTGATTATTAAAGTGTTCTTAAATCCTTTGATTAAAAAAAAATAAACCCTTCAGACAGTTTCCTTGTTAGTTCATGTGGCATTTCCACAATTTTTTTTTTTTTAAAAGAATGGCTGGCCAAAAACTGAGCGTGCCTGGTTGATACTGGTAATTAGAAATTTACTGCTGGTTGTGGTGGCACACACCGGTAGGATTTGCTGAAGGAGCCAGAGGCAGGAGGATCACGAGTTTGAGGCCAGCTGGGCTACACGCTTGGCCTGGGGAGGTGGCTCAATGGTTAAGAGCACTGACTGCTCTTCCAGAGGTCCTGAGTTCAAATCCCAGCAACCACATGGTGGCTCACAACCATCTGTAATGGGATCTGATGCCCTCTTCTGGTGTGTCTGGAGACAGCTATGGTATACTCATACACATTAAATAAATAATATTTATATATATATATTTATATTTATTTATTTATTTATTTATTTATTTATTTATTTATTTATTTGAGCTGGGGACTGAACCCTTGTGCTTGCTAGGCAAGTGTTCTACCACTGAGCTAAATCCCCAACCCCATAATAATATTTAAAAAAAAAATTTACTTCCTGGGCTGGGAATGCAGCTCCATTGGTAGTGTTTGCCTAGCATGCATAGAGCTCTGGATTTGATCTGCAGTACCACATGCACTACACATAGTAATACAACCTATAATTGCAATGCTTAGGAGGTAGAAGAAGGAAGAACAAAAGTTCAAGGTCATCTTTTGTGGGACAGTGGGCCATGCTAGGAAAGTTGGTAAGGCAGAGCAGATCTGAGACCCCAGTACTTGGGTACACATACCTGAGATGGTAGACGCCTCCCTGCTCCCAGATTCCTGGCCTGGAACATGTGTCCACACTCCCCATGTTGGTCAAGCAGCCCAATACAGAGTTCTTTATGCTAATGCTACGGTAGGTACCTAGAGACTGTGAGGGTTAGCCAATAAGTTTCCCTTCCTGGACATTCCTCCTGCAAATGAAATTTAATCTCTTGCCTACCCTGAGAAGTTGGTATGTATCCATTTTCCATGATGAACAGTCAATAAATAGTATGGATAAACATGGACTGTCTCTTCCATCGAAACAGCAGTGGGAAACATGGAGAAGGCCTTCACCTACAAAGCTGCACAGCCTAAGTCTCCTGAAGAAGGCCTCTCTGTGCTTCCAGACAACCGTTGTACCTTCACTGATGTGCTAAACTGGAGTCCCCCATTTCCTCGGCCCCAGTTTCACGGTCATCGAAGTTGTGCTCAACCCTCAGACCCCCAACGGTCCCGGCCTCTTCAAGGGCCCACGGACGCCAATCCTTCGTTCGTGACTCTTCTGTGCAACACCCCAGTGGCGACTGGGTGCCTGAGAGTCAGGGAACCCCAACTTTAGCCTCCTCCATCCTAGACTGTGTCTTCCCACCCCCTGAGCAGTGTCTCAATGCTTCCCTAAGGCCCAGCAACAGACAGTGGTGACACAGGGAGACACAATCAAACACTCCCCACATTTTACCTCCTCAACAGCTGTGCCTAACACCCCAACGGCCAACAGTGGGGTGAAACGTGGACCCATGATCCTTGGTTAAAGAGGACATTAAAGGTCATCATGAGGGCTGGAGAAATGGCTCAGCGGTTAAGAGCACTGGCTGCTCTTCCAGAGGTCCTGAGTTCAATTCCCAGCAACCACATGGTGGCTCACAACCATCTGTAATGAGATCTGATGCCCTCTTCTGGTGTGTCTGAGGACAGCTACAGTGTACTTATATATAATAAATCAATCTTTTTAAAAAAAAAAGTCATCATGAGATTCATAACTCTCCTGTCTTCTTCCTTTACATAAAAAAGAGCACTTCTTGCCTTTAAGTATATTCTAGAACTCTTGTCTAGAATGCACAGACCTGATGTCAGTCCTAGCTGAAAACCAAAACACATACACGCAGGCCTACCATGTTTATGGGATGATAAAACTTCACTGAAAAACACAATCATTCTTGCTCTCTCATTTACCATATATGGGAGGGGGATGGTGGCCTGGGAAAGTCATCATAAATGGCCCGTGGAAGCTTCTGTACTACCACCTCCTTTGCATACACCCCTCTTTAGCCTGTGACTAATAGATCCCAGCAAGGGGCTGAGGAAATTTCCTGCTAAGCATGTCTCTCTTTCATCTGGCTGCTGGGACAACCTACTCCCTTCATCTTTGGGCTAGACACTTGCCACCATGCAGTATGTTCTACATGTATCTTTTTCACTTTGGATGTCCCAGGAACCAAGCCCACTGGGTCTGCTTCAGTTTTAAGGCCATTTCAATTTGTATGACAATCACAGTATCTACATTCTCAAGAAGTAAAATTGTACAAAACCATGTGTCCACTGTCTAAATGCACTGGAGAATGAAAAGGTCTTCAGGGCCTCTGGCATTCCTCCAGGAAAAGGCGACTAAGCCACAGAAGACTTGGACTGTTGCCCAGTGGCCTCTGGAGAGCCTTGAACTTTACATAGGTTTTCTGAATACAAGTTCTGTGTAGTGACCTGGCAAGAGGGAAACTTTCCAAGCCTACTCTATAGAAGTCAGCTGACATGGCTGTTCTGTAGCAAGGGTTGGTACATTCTGAGTCCCAAATGTGCCTGATCCCTAGAGTACCACAGGGTCTCTCCCACTTGTCCTTCCTTTTGCCCATAGCAGAGACACCCACTCTTAAGTAGCAGGGTGACTCCAACTTCTTTTAGTTCTGTTGAGTTTAACAGAAGTTATTTGTGTACCATCAGTTGTGTTTATACATTGGGGGGTGGGGGGACATGAAAACCCAGCTCCTGCCTTTGAAGAGCTACTGAAAATTACCACATAATATTTATTATCCACACAGCACGGGATGGGGGCAACAGAAACTAGAAGGCAGGATCTTTTCAGAAACTAAGGCTGCTGGGAGAAAATGACATGTAACCTAATTCCTACAGGAAGAGCCAAGGGGGATGTGAGGCCTAGAAAGCCATGGGAAGTGTTCTCAGCAGTGAGAACAGGAGGCAAAGACACGGGGAGGTGTGGAGAGCTAGGCATGATACTCTCCAGAGGTGGGTAGGTATTAGTGGAGAAGTTAGAAAGCAAGGGTCACAAAGGGAAAAGGAAGGGGTGTGGCGAGGAAGAATAATACTGCACGGAGAGCTTGAACCACCTGAAAGGGGGTGGGGATTAATTTGGTACAAAGTAAGGACTTGGAAAAACAAAAGAGTCATCATTAGTAATGTAGGGAGTCCCTTGGCTCAGCTTTCTATTAAACGTGTCCTTTTAGTAGTTTGTTACCAATAAAATTAATATTCACTTAATTTTAAAAGCTAGAAACACCACCACCTAAAAATGGTAACCCTGATAGCCAAAATAGTCCTTAAAAGGGAAAGAGAAACTTAACAGGTTTCACAGTTCCTGATTTTCAGATGTTACTGCAAAGCTGTAGCCATCTGAACAATGGAGTACTGGCCTCAAGACAGACATCCGGACCAATGGGATACAACGCAGAGGCCAGAAACAAATTACCATGTACATGGCCAAAGTATCTTCAATGATGGTACCAAGGTCGTTGAAGGGATGGGAGGAACAATTTTCAACAGCATTAGAACACTGAATATCTCAGCAAAAGTTAACTTGAATGGATGAAAGTCTGAAATGGAAGCATTAAAACTTTAAATCCCTTACATGAGAAGAGGGAAAGCATCCCTTGGGCAGTCAGTGATTTTTTTTATATGACACAAAAAGCAAACACAACAAAAGGAAAAGTGGATAAATGGTGCACTTCAAATTGTAAGCATCCACGTACAAAAGGACACCAGCAACTGTGTAAAAGAAGCAGTCCATGGGCTAGGAGAAACTATCTGCCGATCATATACTTAGTCAAGGGCTAATACCCCCCAACTCAAGAACACCAACAACTCTCCAACAATGGATCTGATTGGAAAATGGGCAGAGGACTGAAACAGACGTTTCTCCAAAGAAAATTCACGTTTGGGGCTGGGAGAAGTGTCTCGGTGGGCAAAACCACCTACTGTGTGACGATTGTGAGTTCAAGTCCGAGAAACAGGATGTGGAAGTAGAAAACTGACTCTTCAAAGTTGTGTTTTGACCTCCACACCTGCACTGTGGCATGTGTGTACCCACTGGCCCCCCATCAGACACAGACACACAATTTTAATAAATAAGAGTACACACACACAAACACACACACACACACACACACTCACACACTCACACACACATCCAATAGATGTTCAATACCATCAATCTAAAGGAAATACAGAGCAGGCCCACCAAGTAAAACCTGCTGTATAAATCAAATAAGATCCAGCAAGATGACATTTGCCACCAAGTCTTGTAATGCATGCTGGTAAATATGTGGAAGGTAAGGATTAACCTTCACTGTCAACTGGAGTTAGAGTCCCCTAGGGGATGAGTGGGCTGTATCTCTGACTGTGTCTAGGAGGGTATTTTCAGAGAAGATTGACTGTGGGGAAAAGACTCACCCTGATGGCAGGCGGAACCATCCCACGAGCAGGGGCCTCAGACAGAACAAACAGGAGAAAGGTGGACAGTCAAGTGAGTGCTTCTGTGCCCTGACTCCGCTTCCTGAGACTGAGTTGGCAAATACCTCTTCCTTTGCTTCTGTATCTGATGTTTTACAAACAAGACACGGAGAAAGTGGAAGCTGTGTGCACAGTTGGTGAGGCTGCATTACTTGCTTTAGACACCAAGAACCTGTGGAGGCACTCTGAGGTATTAAGAATAGAATTGCTGTAGGATCCAACATTTCTAGTCCTGGGAATAAACCCAGAATAATTGAAAGTAGGAATTCAAATAGATTCGAGTTCATGGTACAGACTGGAGGGATGGCTCATAAGAGCCACTCTTACAAAGGACTTGAGTCTTATTCCCAACACCCACTGTCACTTAGATGCTAGCCCCACCCCTTGGCATGTATAGGCCACAGTCTATAGCTGCCCATCTCCTTAGAGGCCTTCCTGGGGCTTTCCCAACATCAGAAATGGGCAAGCACTTAGTCCCTGGGGTTACCACTCCAGCCTAGCTGGGGACAGTGAGGTACTGACAGTTTTGTGGGTTCTAAGTGGTGGCCTGGCTACCTGTTCACTTTACACTCATCTCCTCTTCTAGACTGCTTGCCCTGCAAACCTCACATCCCAGCACCAGACAAGAACAACACACCTCGAAGTCCTGTAATATCAAATTTCAAGAGGTTTTGCTTCTTTGATGTAACCCTGATAGGGAAATTTGACATCTGCTAGGAATCCAGGAACCTTGAAGAAAAATGATCTCTGTCAACAGGTTTGAGGTTGAGTTAATTTATTCTTTGCACCAGAGTCAAAGGCACTTACAGTCCTGATTCCAGTGGCAAAGAGGGCACTGATACTGCACAGTTCGAGGTGGTGAAAGACTGACACCTTTGATCAAATGCCTGGAGACCAAGACAGGACAGCGTCTTCTAAAAAGAGACCGTAAGCATGCGAGATCTTGTCAGCCAGATGGTCTCTGTGGCAACTATTCACTACTATGATTGTAGCATAGAAACAGCCATCGACAATATGTATGTGGACAGACATGGCCATGTTCCAATACAACTTTATTTTCAAAAATGGGAAGGGAGCCAGATCTGGCCCAGGAGGCATAGCTTGCAGACTTCTGCCATAGAAGGTAAAGCCGGGGAGGAAGAAGCACTTGCTGCTGTCGGGTATTTTAGTGAGAATATGAACTGTAATGGGATTGATTAATCACTTCTGAGAGTGCTGGAGAACTTGAGGCAGGAAAGTGATGAGCTCAAGACCCATCCATATATGGATCTGAGCTCCCCTGTGAGTGAGAACCCTAAGTAAAGATACAGTGAAGAGAGAAACGAAGTGAGCAGATAGTCTGCAGGCTGCATGGAAAGAAGCAATGCGTTCACGGAAGACGCAACCCATGGCGTGTCGAGTAGGAGGCGTCTGAGCGCAGATGCACGTCAGTGTGGAAAGCACCTGCATGCACGTGCACAGTGGTCACTGTCATAAGAATGGAAGAGAGACACAGGAAAAAGAGAGGAACTCGTAAGTAAAAGCAGACCCCGGAGTAGGGAGGCCAGTGCAGGCTGGTGAGAAAGCACCCATAAGAAGCCTGAAGCTGAAAGACTCCTGTAGAGAATGGTGTCACCACAGCCAAACAAACAGCAACTACAGGAGCTAAGTGACTGCTGTAAAGCTGGACATGGTTTGGGCATGGTGGCTCGCGCCTATAACCTGAACACCGGGAAGGCTGAGGCAGAAAGAGTCTGAGTTTAAGACAGCTTAGGCTATTCAGAAAGACCCTATATCAGAACAAATGGACAGGCCTGGAGAGATGGCTCAGTGGTTGAGAGCACCTGACCGCTCTTCCAGAGGCCCTGAGTTCAATTCCCAGCAACTACATAGTGGCTCACGACCATCTGTAATGGGATCCGATGCCCTCTTCTGGTGTGTCTGAAGACAGCTACAGTGTACTCATATATAATAAATAAATATATCTTTTTTTAAAAAATGGACAAAGATCTCAACTGTATGTGGAAGATGATAAATGAAATGAGTCAAAACTGAAAGGGATTTTAAAACACCCACCCGAACATCTGGAAAGGAGAGCAAGGTGGGGAACCTTGGGAGGTGTCTGTCAATAGAGACAGCTGTCTGTCCGCCAGCCCTCCTTTTTTTAGACAAGAGAACTTCTTTGCTTGGGGCTCTTTAACTTGGGGATAAACAGTACAAGGAATTTAAAAAGTGTTCTTTTCCATGAGTGTGGGAGACTGTGCTGGCTGAGGGTGGAAACAGGAAGCTGGCTGATGCCTCCATTTCCTGGATGGACCACCAAGCAGTTGTTCTGAGGGGAAGATGATGGCTGAGGAAGAGAGTCGTTTGGGGGTGGACACAAGAGTCCTGTAAGGGTGGGGCATTTGACTGGATGACGCACAGCCACATGCATGCCTTTTATCCTGTGGTAGGAGCTTTTCTCTGACATGTAAAACTTAACAATATTGAACACTTCGAGACCAGTGATCCTCAACCTGTAGGTCATAACCCCTTTGGGAGTTCATAGGGAGTTTCATAGGGGTCATATGTTAGATATCATGTGTATCAGATATTTACATTATGATTCATAGTAGTAGCAAAATTATAGTTATCAAGTATCAACAAAATAGTTTTATGGTTGGGAGGGTCACCACAACATGATGAACTGTATTAAAGGGTCGCAGCATTAGGAAGGTTGGGAACCACTGTTCTAGACCATTCCCTTAGATTTAAAAATTATTGTGTCTATTTTTCTATAACCATATATAACAAATGAATAAACAACCTTTTTTTTTGTCATGGTTTTTAGCATCTCTGAGAACATCCTTTTAAATGTCTGATTCTCTGGGGACAAAGTCTAAACATTGTGTGGAGAGCTAACCAGACCTGCATGGATACAGCACAATCCAGTGTCTTAGCAACTTGCTACTGGCAGTTTGCTGTGCACTTCACTGTAAAACTTCATGGGTTAGGGTGACAAGCTCAGGCCTGCAATCCCAGCACACAGAAGGCTGAGAGGCAGGAGGATTGCCACAAGTTTGAGGCTAGCTTGGGTTGTGTAGTGAGACTGTCTCAAACAAACAAACTTCGTGGAAATTTGTTCCAGCACTAATACAGTCAGCCCTGCTGAGGGTCAGGAGCCTGGCTGGGTAACTACATGTCTGTCTACTGCCTCGCAGATGTGAAGGCTATAATTTGGAAGATGATGAGACACTGACACCAATGTCTACCTGTAGACACAGCAGAGGGGAGAGTTCTTTGATCCAACCATGAAACACAGTTTGTATGGGCATTTTCACCCAGGGCCTAGCAAAGAGTAAACTACAGTGATCTCTTGGGAACTCAAATATAGGTGCATTTTTAACCCTAAAATCAGAGGCAGGGAGAAGTTATCTAAAAGAAAAACTGTGAGATTTTCTCTTGTTTGTTGTTGTTGTTGTTACTATTTTGTTGTTTCATTTGTTTTGTTTTTATTTTGTTTTTGTTTTTTGTTTTGTTTTGTTTTGTTTTGCAAGGAGAGCCACCGCCAAAAGGCAAAACACAGAAACAAAAACTACATGCCACCATCTGGTCTCAACAAACCCCTTTCCTATCCATTTTTGACTCTGCAAACACAGGCATCGTGTTGAAACAAACGTAATTGGGCCGCATCTGTCTTCTGCTTTAAACTCCCAGACGCCATGTCTTGATGTCTCAGTGCTTTAGGGAAATGGAAAGTGGTTCCATCTCATTAAAAGATTAGGCACAGCCTTGAGGAGAGTGGGAAGTCAAAGTACTAGGTCTAGCTCTGAATTCTCATGAGGCGTCTATCAGAGATCATAATTATCAGCCAAACATAGTCTTCAATTTGAACCTGCCATGCCCAAAGTCCATTTGCCATTTGTCCTCTAATGTCAAGACCCCCTTCCTAAACTTACTCTAAGAGAAGGTGGTGCTCTAAACTGCCTGTGCTGGAATCCTCGCGTTGATTTACTCATTTCAGTGTGTCCCCTCCCGTTGTTTCTTGTCCAGACACTCGCTATGTAGCCCACAGTAGCTTTGTGGTTCGGATCCTCATGCCTCAGCCTCTTGAGTAAAGGGATTTATAGGCCTGAGCCACCAATATGAAAATCAAGGCCAGGCCTGCCTTGACTGTATTTGGGGCCAGCACGGGATAGATACTTAGAGAGCCTGTCTGAAAAAGGTAGGGTTAGGGAAGGAAGCTGGACCTGTTCAGTGACAGAGTCTTGCCCAGTATGTAAAGGTTCTGAATTTTAAGCCCTGATCTACAGGTCCTGACTTATGGCTATACCACACCTGTAGCATGTTCTGTACTGACTTCTGTGAGCTCACATGTGCAAACACTAATGTCTGTGTTGTGTTAATTTAGTGGTCGGATAATGGTTGGACAAAGATTTCCACAAACACCCTGGACAAAAGAATGTCTCCCAGTCTGTTCACAGGACTTCCGTGTCTTTATTGAGGCATGCGTTCAGCTCCCAGGCAGTTTGCCACACTGCCTTCACTTCCTGTTCTTCACTTACTCCCCAGAGCATCGCACCCCACCTTTCTTCCTGAGGTATTTGCTTAAATATGTTGGCTTCCCCAACTGTCATCATGGCCTCAAAAGTTGCGACATTTGCCTGTTTCAATAACTGACTCTTGGTGTTGGCTTCAGGTGTGGGAAAGGCAAGGCAAGATAAACCGAGCCATTTGAGCTGATCCTGTAGGGTGACCAGAGTCAGAAGGCTTACCAAATGAGGGCAAACAGTAGCATTCATTATACTCTCTCTGGTCCTGGTCTTAGCATTGAAGCTGTTATTTTCAGGGCCACCACGGGGCTGGGGGGATGAAGATGGAGCTGTGGATAAGCAAGAGGAGCACTAAGGCTGAGAGGTGGCCACGAGGAGGACACACGACCAGCACCAGCTCGTGTGAGGTCCTGGCTTCCATGGCTGGGCTTGAGTTACAGTTTGGTAGAAGACCCTGCACGGGGCTCTGGGTTCTGTTTCCGCTTCTGAGCAGTTTTACAGTTTCGGGGCGTTGGCTTACTTTTTGAGGCAAAGAGTCCCAGTGGAGCTCAAGTTGCATAATGAGTAGCCCAGGCTGGATTCAAACTCACAATTCTCTGGTCTCTGGGACTGCAGACCTAATCTAGCACACCTAGATTCCTTATTCTGATTTTAGGCAAAATGGAAGAGTGCTGAGTACACAGCAGAAATAGATATGGCTGAAGGCCATGCTTAAGCATGCGTCCACTGATGCTGTGTTTCTCAGATTCAAACACCTGCCACGTACTGACCCCAGCCCTGGGCATACGACTCCACCTTTCTATGCCTCTATTTTCTGGCCTTTAACAAAGGAACAGGTTATTATGATAATGCTGATCTCACCTGTTTGTTAAGATAACTAAAAGAATGTTGTAAAATATAGTCAGATTATTTCGTCAGACATGTTACAGGATTCAGAAGCCTAAGGGCTTGTGGACGTACATAGTACAGAGTTTCACCTTTCTTATAATCTCCCAAACTATGAGGTGAACCTCTACAGACATCTTTTCTTTGGCAAGAAAATGAAGGAAATATACAAAAGTCAAAAAAAAAAATAAAAAATAAGCCCATAGAACAAGCCAGAAGGATAGGGAAAATGTTAAAACTGCTGTCTATTCTAGAATATTTTCTGGTCCACAGTGATCCAATTTTTTTTTTACCGAAAGACAGGATATTTTCAGATCCACATAATTTCAAAACTAATCTTAGAGACCCAAACATTTATTCGTGACCTTCAGAGGATTATAAACCCAATGTTAAAAGAAAAACACATGTATCCTTAAAAGAATATACAGGGGGGGAAATCATACATTGGTCATGGCACTCAAGTCATTCAAAATGTCCACATAGTCTTGGAGAATGTTAGTTCACAACAAAACAAAATCACAGGAAAATATTCTGGGGCATGGAGGAGAGAGACAGCACAATAGGCTGAAGAAACTTGACGTGCAAAGACTTTACATGTAGGTATTAGTGACTATAGAATATTAAATAAGCTAGAACTGCTGCCAAAGATCAAGCTTGCCCCCCAAAGAACTATTGCCGACCAGATCCTCTTCCCCCATATCCTAATAACTTTTCTCTTCCACTGCCTCTGCTGGATGGTGGGCTAGAGGAGACGCTGAACCCTTATTAAAGGTAGGTTGCAAAAAGCTTATGGTTACAAAGGAAGGAAGGAAGGGAAAGAAAGAGAAAGAGAGAGAGAGAAAGAGCAAACAAACAGGCAAGCAGGCAGGCAGGCAGGCAGAGGTGGTGGGCAGTGTACTAACTAAAAGCTGGTGCACCTATATTAATAGCTGACAAAACAACTTTATGGAAATAAATGAGGCACTATATAACCATCATTTCCTTTTCCTAAAGATACATAAACTTCTAAATTATTATATAACCAATAACAGCTATAAACTATATAAAGTTAAAAAGGATAGAATGATATAGCAAATTAAATAGCAGCAACAATTTCTAGCATACAGATTTCATTAATTGACATAACAGCTGTCCAAATATCAATAAGGGATTAATTCAAACAGCATAAGTTTCAGGCTGACTATATATAAACATAGTCTTTGCTTATGTAGATTACTCTTAACAAAAACTGGAACATGTTTGAGCGTATTCCAGATCATCCACTCTGTTCTAGTGCGCTCAGAACATTTCCACTAATCAATTTATCTAAGCACAAAACAAGCTTCACATCAGTTGTCTTCAGGATGAACATAGATTCATTAAGAAAGAGTGAGAAAGAACTTCTAAGAGTGGGAAAGCCTCCAAGGGATGAATACCACCCACATCACATTTTATAGGTCTATTTACAAGGAGCCTTCCAACTTTAGAGCAGAGAGAGGCTGGGCGATTATTGGATCTGCTCTTGTGTATGTCTTGTGACTCTGAACAGTGGTATTTCCACAATGCTGAAGCATTCTGTCAGATGTCCTCATTTCAATGCTACGATTTGTTGTCACATCAAACACAGAGGCCAAAATCAACCCTCAGAACAGCCTAGGTTTTCACATAACACTCCTTTGCTGAGCATTTCTTAGTAACAGCCCTTGCACTGGAAATGCAAAGACTACAATTTAAGGGGTGAGGCCGACAGAGGTGCCTGGCATTCTCTCACCACACTTCATCATGTGGGAGTCATAAAAGACAATGTTTCCACCCCTGCCAGGCCCTGCCTTGTCTTCCTAGCCTCACAGCTGAACTAGCAAAGAAAATGAAGGCAGAAGTTGACGGTGCTGACCTCATTTCCTGTTTCATATTCTTTGGACCCTGGAGGCGGGTGCAGATATGCAATGGGTTCTTAAGAAACACTTCCTGAAAAATGAATAAATGGTTTATCCTGAAGAGAATTAAAGAAAGCCCTGGTACAGGTACAACTCACCTGAGAGACACTGTTGGTTGCCTAGCCAACTTCCCTGCATCCTCGCAAACCCTTGTCAAGTTCTTTCTTCTTGCCTTGGGGCACATGACCCAATTAGCTCCAACCTGTGTACCTTCTACAAAGACCATACCCATCTCTGGCTAGTCTAGAAGGAAGATAAATTCTGCCACCTTGAGCACCGGTCTTCTACTAGGTTGGATTTAGCCAGTTTTGAAACACACCCAAGGGACTTTTCAAAAATGTCCTGGTAACTGTGTTACACTGCTACATCTGTCCCTGTGGTCCCAAACAGTCTCATCAACATTTTGAGACTAATACTGCCAATATTCCCTCTCTACATAAACCCACCGCCTATTTCAAATGAGATTTATCACTTGCCAAACCAAGAAGATAAAGTACCCTTTTACTGCTGTTTAAGTTTCTGCCTGGGTTAGGGAAGCCATAAACCTTTCTGTTTGCATTGACAGCCTAGAAACTAATGCCAGATTTGACTTGGAGTCACTCTGCTTTCTTCGTTTTACTTCTCTTTCCCAATCAAGAATTTGAGGAAACCCAATTCTAGCATTATCTGGCTTTATGCTATAGCTCTTGTTAATAAGGGATCATTGATTAGTGTCCTGTCTTACTATGTGCTAGGTCTAGGTCAATGCTTTAGATGTATTGAATACATCTTTGAATTCTTACCCTACCACTTTGCAAAGGATATTATCCTGTCGATATTGTAGATGAGAGGATTAACACTGAGAGATTAAGTAATCTAACCCAAATCCTACTGCACTGGTAAGGAGCAAAGCTGTAAACATAGCGCCAATCGATTTAGCAGCCAGCTTACAGTCTCAATCTGGGGAGGAAAGATATCCACACAAGAAATAATTGGCACACGGTATTCATTGACATACTGAGATATGGTTCCTTTAATTGTAAATTATAATGGTTCCATAGGCTGAGATTTGATTTTCTGAACCTTGAGGGACACTCAAGAGGAAAGAGCCTGAGTTCTCAACAAAATGAAAGTTTCCCAGAGCCCTGGGTTATAGGCAATCAATAAATCTGATGATTAAAGGCAGAAGGTGGGCAAACAAGACAACTCAAGTGAAATGCTTCCCTTAACTTATGTTTGTCACGCGCTCACTGGTTCAGACTGTGTTTTCACACACATTATGTCAGGTTGTCCTCACTGTCTCGGGATTAGAATTGTCTCGACTTAGCAGAGAGGACTGAGCATTGAGGAAGGAGCTCAACCTTGTCCTGAGTAGCCAACACTCAGAGTTTGGTCCCCTGCTCCTGCGTTCTCTGTACCATCTTAAGGCCTCTCAAGGCTTAGAAGGAGCTAACTTCCCGTGCGGCTACTCTGCGTGAGGGCTCTCCTACCTGCCCTTCTTGGTCAGTGAGTCCCGCTGAAGTCCTGCAGGTCCATCTGGTCATCTTTAGCAACTGCCATGGAAGCTTGCAGCAGCCACATTCCATCCCCCCAACCCTTCTCTAGAGAACCAGGCGTGCCTTGACTGTAAGAGCAGAGCCTCAGACACTCAGAGTTTCCAAGCCGTTTGGATGCTGTGAAACTGTAAATGGCAGAAATCTTGAAACTGGGTTTAGATTCTGAGGATCTTATCTGAGAAGTTTCTGTGTGTTTTCCTTAGTTAGCTCTCAAGGAAGAAGGTTTTAGTGAGGTGTCAGTGGCAACGAGAGAACCCAGCATACCAACACACCCTCACTGGACGGGCTCTTTCCAGAGACTGCACACAGTGGGAAGACCCTGGGGTTAGCTCAGACTTAATGTTATTCAAGGACTAGAAAGAAGGCCAATGTGTTGGGAGCTGAGAACAAAAGGGAGTGTGGTAGGAGATGAGGTCAGAGTGAGCGAGGGCCCCGATCTTGCAGTACAGTATTGCTCCACAGAGGAGTGTTGTTTAGGCATTCAAACTCCTTCACACAAACAAACCAAGCAAATATTTTAGGCCTGAATTGTTGGGTGCTGATGATACAGAAATGAATTAGACAAAGTCTTCATTGTCAAGAAGCTCAAACTCTAACAAGAAACAAAGGCAAGTGAGCAGGCAGCTGCATCACAGAGCAGTAAGTACAGCGATCAGGTTAAGCATAGGACGCTGGAGTGAAAGACGAGGGTGCTTAATACAGGCCGGGGATGTCAGAGAACGTGACGTCCAAATCTGGTAATCCAGACGGTTGACAGAGAGGGCTATCAAGCCTGACTGCCTCAGTTTGATCCCAGAGACTCAGATGGTGGAAAGGAAAAACTGACTCTGGCAAGCAGTTTTCTGACCTCTGCATTTACCTCTCCCAAATAAATGAATGTAATTTTTAAAAAGGAAGAAAAAATGTGGCCATAGCCCAATAGGGCTCATAAGGGTGTAAAAGTGATCAGTATGACTGAGGAAATTCAAATCAACTTCCTCACGATCTAAAATGTCAGGACGGCTTCGTCTACTTTTGATTTTGAAGCAATGAGATCTTTTGTTGTTATTCTATAATGCTTACCCTCCCTTAACTTATGAAAATGTCCCTACCAGAAAATTTATAGTAAAAGTAAACACGTGGCTCATATATTTCTATTAGGCAGTACTGATTCAAGCAGAAAGTGTAAAGTACAACTGGGCACATGAGAGCCTGCATGCTTGGCTGGTTACTATACAGATGGCCGAAGGAGCCACCTTTGAAAACAAGGAGCAGCTCAGAGCACCCTGAGGAGCAGCAAGCAGCTAAGGAAGACAAGGTGAGCTTGCATAAAACACGGCAGGATCTAAGCTTCGACTTGGGTACGACCAGGAAACCACCAAGGCCTGTGGAGCCCTGGAAGCCACCCAGTCATCTGGAATTGTTTAAAGAGGCCCTTGTGGCTATCACATGGGGCCTTGATTGAGGACAGGCGAGCTTAGAAAGAAAAAGGAGCAGTTAGTGCTGCACGTAAAAATGAGGCAAAGGTCGAGGACAGTGATGGATGAGGAAGGAGAAGTAGACAAACAGCAGATGTTAATGAGGCAAGAGTAGCCAGCTTCCAAATAGTAACGAAGGACAAGCTAAAGGAGGGAGGGGGACACTAACTTAAAGATCCAACCCTGATTCGCCAAGCTCTGAGAAACAGATGAAGCCCCAAATGAAACATCCAGGCAAATGACTGACCTCCTACAGGACCGCGGGGTGCTCCGGGGCCACCCCTTCCTTCTCTAGAAAGATGAGGAGTGATAACTAATGGGAAGGAAAGGTCCCTGGGGTCACACTGGGCATCTCATTGTCGTTAATTAACATGATGTTTTGGAAGTCAGTATGGTCCATGCTGCCAGGTACACAGCTCCAAGATTTTCATTTCCTGTGATCAAAGGACAGCTAAGCAGCAGGTTCCATCTCTGCAAATGGTCAGGGAAGGAGAAGAGGGTTTGAGGTGCTTCTTTCTCCCGACTCCAGTGATAAGGAAGGAATAATAAGTTGTGATGGTTTGTATGTGCTTGGCCCAGGGAGTGGCACTAATAGGAGATGTGGCCTTGTTGGAGTAGGTGCATCACTGTGGGTGTGGGCTTTAAGACCCTAGTCCTGGCTGCCTGGAAATTAGTATTATGATAGCAGGTGTTAGATAAAGATGTAGAACTCTCAGCTCCTCCTGCACCATGCCTGCCTGGATGCTGCCATGTTCCTTCCTTGATGACAATGAACTGAACCTCTGAACCTGTAAGCCAGCCCCAATTAAATGTTGTCCTTGTAAGAATTGCCTTGGTCATGGCGTGTATTCACAGCAGTGAAACCCTAACTAAGCCATAAGCCATAAGTATGGAGAGACATATCATGTCTTATTAATTAGGGGCACCCCTAAATATATCTATGTGTGTGTTTCATTCTTTCTCTGTCTCTCTGTGTGCATTGGTGTCTCTCTCTGTCTCTGTCTCTCTGGACTTTTTCAAACATGATCTCACTGCATAGCCCAGGCTGTCTGCAGATCCTCCAGTTTCCATGTTAAAGTGCTGGAACATATGTGACTCTTTATGGAAGAGAATAGCAAACTATAACATCAAACCCATAGGTAGCTCATCTTGCAAAGGAGGCCCCTTCAGCTTCATTGCCGTCATAGCATATCTTCCTCTGTATCAATAGTTTCTTTTGGGGGGTGGGGTTTTTTGTTGTTGTTCTCTTGCTCATCCATCAATCAAACTTATATCACATATCTAATATTACAGGTATGGATTACAAGTATGGACAATGTCATTATTAGTTTTTTCTTTTCAGCTTACACAAAGCTAGGCAACCCTAGGAAGAGAGGATCTCAACTGAGGATCTGTGGGGCATGTTTTAAACCATTAGTTCATGAGCAGGTCTCAGCCTACTGCAGGTGGTACAATCCTTAGGGAGTGGGTAGGGTGTCTGTGAAAGGTAGCTGAGCATGAGCCAGGAAGCAGCACTGCTCCATGGCCTCTGCTTCTGTCCCTGCTTCCAGCTTCCTGCTTTGAACGTCTGTCCTGGCTTCCCTCCATGATGGGCTGTGACATGGAACGGTACACCAAATAAACCCTTTCTTCCCCCAAGCTTGGTTTTGGTTGGTATTTATCACAGCAACAGAAAGCAAACTAGAGTAGGCAGTGAGCAAGTCTCTGGGGATGTAAACGTAAGACCACAGAGAGCCGCTGCCATCAGGAAGTCCAGCTGCGAGTAGTGGCACATGCCTTCAATGCCAGCACTGTGTTGGGGGTTGGTCTGGTGCTGCTATATGTTCAAATGCTAATACTGGCCCCCAAGATCTGGTTGTCCACCCCCCAAAGCAGATCCTCATGTATACCAAATGATGCTCTAGAAACCTTGCTCCCTAATTTAAAGCTATTGTTTAAATAAAAATAGCTACAACCAATTACTAGGGAGAATAAAAAGATTCAGAGTTTTAGTTACCTGGCTGAGGGTCACAAATAAAGAAGGAAGGAGAGAGGGAAAGGAGGTAGGAGAGTGAAAGAGGAAGAAGGTGAGGAGAACAGGAGGTGTCCATTAGATGTGATAGACCAGGAGCACATGCCCGGGGGAAATGTACCCCCCACACACACACACACTCCCCAGGATAGTCCGCTGGTGCAGAATGAACCCTGGCAAGATTAAACCAGCAAGAATTTGGGGAGCACTGCTGGGAATTAACAGTCTTAGCAAATAGAAATATAGATTAGGGGTAATCCCCCAGTAATTGTGCAAGAGCTGATTAAATAATCCAGGGGACTCTGCCTCCGTTACTGGGGGGGCCCTCTGGCCAGATTATGTTAATAGTTAGTAGAGTTTATTAAAATCTATTTACATTACAGAGGCAGACTCAAGAGGATCTCTGTGAGTTTGAAGCTAGCCTAGTCTACATAGCAAGTTCCAAGATAGCCAACACTACATGGACAGATCCCCTTGGCAAAAAAAAAAAAAAAAAAAAAAAAAAGGAAGGAAGGAAGGAAGGAAAAAGGAAGGAAGAAAGGAAGGAAGGAAAGAAGGAAGGAAGAAAGAAAGGAAGAAAGAAAGAAAGAAAGGAAGGAAGGAAGGAAGGAAGGAAGGAAGAAAGAAAGAAAGAAAGAAAGGAAGGAAGAAAGAGGAAAAGAAAAGAAAGAAGTCCACCATTTTTCCAGGTATGGCACATACCTACGATCCCAGCTCCTTGAGAGGGGCTAGGACAAAAGAACAGGCTACACATAAGAACCTGTCTCCAAAGAAGAGAAAAAGGGAAAAGGAAAGAAAGAAAATCAAATGAACAAAGAAAGGAAAGTGCCCACTTAGGAGAAACAGATAAGGAGAAGAATGTAGAATTAAATTAAGAATTCACTAATAAGAGTTTTAGGCAAAAAATTATGGGTACAGAGAGGAAGGGCACTCGGTCATCTGACAAGGCAGCAGGTGGTTGTGAGGGTTAATCTTCATTGTCAGCTTGACTGGATTTGAAGTTCCTCAGGAGACACTCTGGGCCTGTCTGAGGGCATTTCTACAGAGACTTAACCGAGGAGGAACTCTCTATCCTGCATGGGGATGACTCCTTGCCATGGGCTGCAGTTCCAGACTGAAGGAAAGCGAGAAAGGAGGAAGCCGGCTGAGCATCTGCGGAACTGAGTCCATTCTAAATTCATATGCTGAAGCCCTAACCCCAGTGTGACTGTCCCTTAAAGAGAGGGACTTTAAGTAGTCGGTTAAAGCTAAACGAGGCTGTAAAGGTAGGGACCCTGTCAGTAGAGCAAGTGTCCTTAGAAGAGGCTCGCTCTATGGCTGCTGGGCCTTCCCTTGATGGACGGTTCATGTCCGGTATCCCTTAGCTTCTCCACTGGAGCTTTCATTCATTCTCAGTCTCAGACACAGCCTTTTCAGAAGCTATCCCTACCATACATTCTCCAGCTGCCCAAGCTGCCCTTTGAAATTTTACTACGATTCTCAGAGAGCTGGAGTTTATCTATTAGCATTGCTTTTTGTTTTGAGACAAGGTCTCAAAGTTCAGGGCCTAATTCAAATTTCCTATAAAGCCAAGGACAACCTTGAACATCTGATCCTTACACCTTTCACCTCCCAAGTGCTAGAATTACAAGCTTATGCCCCCTATCCGGTATGTATGTATGTATGTACATATGTATGTATGTATGCATGCATGCATGTATATATGTGCCCAAGTCTCACTATATTGTCCAAACTGACCTCAGACTCTTGGGTTTAAGGACTTCCTGAGTCCTCCTGACTCAGCCTCCTAAGAAACTGCAACTACAGTCACAGAGGACTGCAGATTTTGTACTGAACCATAACTATACACAACAAGTTCACTGTTATCACACTCCTGATCCTCATCCTCCTCTCTTCTTTTCTGAGATGAAGTCTCAGAACATGGCCCATGCTGGCCTCAAACTCATGATCCTCTTGGCTCTTCCTCCCAAGTGCTGGGAATAAAGGTTTGTGCTTCCACTGTCCAGCTCACAGCAGTTCTGAGTTAAATATGAACGAGCTACTTTGTGGACTAATTTAGAACTCAAGAGACACGAAGGCTTGGGTGGTATTTCAATGGTAGAATGCTTGTCTTGCATCTATGAGTTCAATCCCCAGTACTACAAATTGAAAGAGAACAAAACCACCTATCAGTCAGGATTTGTGGCACACATATATAATTCCAGTGGGTAGGAGTTGGAGGCAGAATAGGAGTTCAAGGCCAGCCTTGCCCACATACAATGTGACACCTGCCCCCTCCTCCCCGGGAGGTGGGAGTACTACAAATAAAAGAAGAATGGCAGGCTGGAGAGATGGCCCAGCCATTAAAGGCCGGGCTCGCAACCAAAACCAAAAGAATGGCAAGCCACACTTGGGAAGCCAAGAGGAGAATCTCTCTAACTTCAGGGCCAGCTTAGGTTACAAAGTAAAGTTTTGGGCTAGCCTGGGCTACAGAGCAAGACTTTATCTAGAAAAGAACAACCATATTAAGATGAAGCATCCTGAAAGGCAAACATGGTCAAGCAATCTCCTTTTCTTTTGATTTTGTAAGAAACCGTATACTTCTGCCTGGAGAATTCACAGCCCCAATACCACACATAATCTTGGATTTTGGTGATAGAGTATATAAGACGGCATATGCTTTGACTCTTTGCTGTCTTTGCTGTTAATGAGCTAAACTACTTCTTCCTCTTTCTTTTCTTCTTTGTTTGGTTTTGGATTTCAGTTTTTCAAAACAGAGTTTCTCTATGTGCCCTGGCTGTCCTGGAGCTTGCTCTGTAGAGCAGGCTGGCTACAAACTCAGAGATCCACCTGCCTCTACCTCCTGGGATTGATGTTATGCTCCACTACCGCCTAGCTTAAGAGCTAGATTTCCTGCTTGGTGGTCTCTACAGCACTGTGTAGTTAAGATGTTCTCTGACTAGCTAGGCCTTTCCCCGTCTCCTTCAATGAAGACTTGGAAGCTAACAGAGGACAACCAGAGGTTGGAGTCCAGTGGTGCTTGGCACTTCAGCAGAGAGAACCCCACCTTTCTCGTTTGCTGGACTTTGCCAGAAGCTGCATCTTGAGTACCCCGAAGTGACGGCCGCTGTAGAAACATTCATGGCCCCAGGAACACAGCAGAGGCCGCAGGCTGTGAGGCAGAGCTGGGTTCTGAGATAGGCACTGGCTGCTTCAGAAGCTCCTTCATCTCATGGCCAGGGCTCTTGTTTCCAGGGGCTGTGGCTCTGTCTTCCTTGACATGGCAAAAGGGCTCTTGTTTCCAGGGGCTGTGGCTCTGTCTTCCTTGACATGGCAAAAGGCCGCACCATCCCACAACTTCTACCAAGGTTGTAGACTGATGCCTGCTCCTCATCTCCTATCCTGTCAGGGCTGGCATTGAGAAATAGCATGACTGACTCTCCTGGGACAGGAGGACTTGCCAAAACAGCAATTTTTAATAGGAAACCACGAAAGTTGCAGGCAAATTCCAATGTATTTCGTAGGAAGCAGCTGACATGGGCAGAAAAACCAATGCAGCCTCAGAAAAGTTTTCCTAAAGCCACATTCAGAGCCTGGTTTTATGGGGAAGGCAAATGACTTTGCTGTAGTGTTCTCTTGAGTTTGGCAATCAATAATGTATAAGTGCACAAAAATAGATCTGAATAGCAAGAGAGGAGAGGCAAACAAGCTCCAAGATGAAAAGATATCCATTAAAGTGTACATCTTGTGAAAACAGATGTCATGATTCTGTATTCTTGTCACAAAATGTATAGCAAATATCAGGCAGAGACACAGGTAAACACGGAATCCCAACTCCAGCATCATGACCACCATACAATGGCATTAATTATAGGAACGTCTTTCAGCCTGCTTCAGTTTTAATGTGGTTAAGAATTTGCCACATGGTGATGATCTCCATCTGCCTCCTGTCTCTTTACTCCAATCATAGATTGAAGTCCTATCTTTGTGAGACTTAGAAATCTAGACATGCAGGCACCCAATGCATGAACAGGAAGAGCCAAGGGCACATAGGAATGCAGCATGGGTGCTGTGCTATAGAAAGCTTGCATAACGCACACGAGGCCAGCACCACATACATACACTAGGACTTACCTGTAATCTCAGCACTTAGGATAAAGAGACTGGATTAGAACTAAAAGGTCATCCTTAGCTACATGGCGAGTTCAAGTCCAGCCTAGGCTGTTTGAGACTATGCCTTAGAACTGAATAAAGAACGAAAACAAGCAGAAATAAAACCGAACAGCAAAAGAACATGGTGAGGACGGGGCCACCGGGAAGTCATAGAGAGAAGCCTTGGTGAAGGTAAACCTCCCCACACTTTGACTTTGACCAGATAACCACCAAAGCAGTGGGAAACTTATGCTTCTCAAAAGCCCCTGCCTGTAGTATTTTGCTGTGGCACTCTAATCACCAATTCAATGGAGATTTAAAAATAACACGCATAAATCCTTCACCACCTGCATACTTAGTTAAAAGTTATTACACTCATTGAAAGGTCTCAGATGAGGGAATCAGGGGATACTGAAATGGATTATGGGGGAGGTGCTGAAGTTTAATTAATGCCATGAGCAGACAGATAAGCAACACAGGTTCAGGCCCTAGCGTCAGAAACAGACAGCATGGCAGAGGGTCTGAAGACAGGCCCATGGCAAAAGAGACATCACTTCTTATGTCTTTCTGAGGATGGGGAAGGTTAGGGCCTGTAGCCAGGCTTTCTGACTTTCAGGCAAGAGGCAGGGAAGGAGGTGGGGAGCAGGATGTATACCCACTGGTGTCCCTTTTGATGTCAACCCACTTCCCCAAGTGAGAAACCTCCAGCACAGGAAGTCTGTTAGCCCGAGAGTCACCTACAGTCCCCTGTGAAGGAGAAAGGATGGCTGCAGGTATGGTGGGCCAAGTGGCAGCTGGATGCTAGCCTTGCATTCTTATACTTATTACTATTATTAAAATGAAAAATTGGAACATGGTACTTACATAATATATACACGTGTAATATGTACAAGGACACACCAAGAGGGTAGTGGTAGTACTGGCCACACCCAAAGGCTTTGATGGGCAGAAGATGACAAGCCTGTGCTACGTACTATCCAGCACACTTAGAATGTGTATATTTGTAAACATTATTCCAGCCCTGGGCACCTTAAAGTTTAAATGGCAGGTGAGTCACCTGGTGCCGTGTTAAAGTGTGGATGACTCAGTGGTCCTGGGTTGGAGCCAGAGAGGTTCCCTAAGCTCCTGGTGAACTCTGGAATACTAGGCAGAGGACCATACCAGGCAACACCGAAGATACAGGATGTGAAGTCCTAAGGGAGAGCTATTGTTTGATACACAAGACATAGAGCCAACATCAAAGGGGTTGGAAAACTCTCGCTAAACCGGATCCTGAAGCCATATAAACAACGATTAGAGATTGCAGGACATTTGTGGTATGTTTATAATTCAAGGCCAAGCTAAGGTGCTGAGACAGGTGAGGTTACTTGAAAGAGTCGTGAAGAAATCAAGGAACCTATCCCCTTCTGTGTGGGGAATAAAGAAACCTTTCTCTGTCTGAGAACCCATCTTGGCTAAACAAGTCTCTCAGGCAGGCTGTGTTTAGTTCCGTACTTTCTAAGGACAGGTGTAACAGGTTGCTGCCACTCCAGGGATGGGGGAGGGGAGGAGAAAAAGGTATGGGTGTGTTTATGGCACTGTTTACACTCCTGCTAGCTAATATTTGGTTTCCTTATCTTTGGAAAGTATACTGGCGGCTGGTGCCAGCTGGGTGGCCCCCTGATCGCAATCAGAACCCAAAGTCTTTAAGGAAGCTACTGGCCTCCTGTGATCTGCAGTCAGGCTTTGGGAAGAGAGAGCACGGTGGGGCACTTGACCTCAAGTCACCTGGTATTAACATCTTTGCCAGAAGCCCCACATCTTCACTAGTGAAACTTTTGCTGTGCTCTGAAAAAAATAGTCCCTTCTATGAACCTGACGGCAAAGCGGTGAGATTTTCCAAAAGTCAGGAAGTTCCATAGGCCAAACAGATATGGATCCAGCGACTGGAGGGAACCTTGTATTTTGAGTATCTTTCTAGAATTGGAGATAGGAGGATGGATCCAGGAGAAACAGCATAAACCTCAGTTCCTGAATGCCAGTATTCATTGACTTCCTGCTGGCTACTCTGCGGACACCCAGAGGTTTCTCGTGTGCTGAGTGGTTAGAATGAGCCCTGATGGAAATTTCCCCCAGAATACTGAGGACTTCGTTCAAAGCACAGGGTCAAATACATTAGCTCTGAAAGCTGACGACCTGCTTCAGCCTGGGCAAACTGCCCACCTCTCCAAGCCTCACTTTCCCATACAAAAAAATTATTTTCAACATATTTATTATATCCTGTCTCCCAAGGCTCAGGAGTCATTGAGGAAGAGGGAGTGGAGAAAGCGTAAGAGCCCGCAGAGGTGGGAGATGACCATAAGGAAACACGGTCTTCTGAACACACCAGGGCAGCCGCACGTATGAACTAAGAGCAGAACTCTCCCAAGCCCTGTGCAAGCCCAAGCCAGACCACACTCCCGTTTGGAGAGAGGAACTGAGCACACCACCCCAGCTGTGGAGCGACTGTTGCAATTGCTGCTGGGCGCAGGGAAACAGTTTTGTCTAAGTGTGCAGTTTCCCGTAAGTCAACCGTGCTCCAGTGAAAGATCACACATCCAAGACTATTTGGGCAGCACAAATCGGTCTTAAAGGGTGTTGGTGGGGGTGTTGCTTGCTTGTTTTTTAAGGACACAAGAGTTGATGGGGAAGAGAAGGGGATGAGGATCTGGGAAGAATTAAGGGGGTGAGTGTAAAGAAAACCCACTGTATAAAACTCTCAGAGAACTAATAAAAATTAACATAAAAGTATAATCCAAAAATTACTTCCAAATAAATCATGGGTTACATAAAAAAAAATGCTTGGAGGTTTTTGGTTAGTTGACTGTTTATTTTTCTTTTCTTTCTTTTTCTTTTCTCTTTTCTCTTCTCTCCTCTCCTCTCCTCTTCTCTTCTCTTCTCTTCTCTTCTCTTCTCTCTCTCTCTCTCTCTCTCTCTCTCTCTCTCTCTCTCTCTCTCTCTCTTTGAGGCAGAGTCTCTACAGTTCAGACTGGCCTTGGACTGATTCTCCCCCCTCCACATTCCAGGTGCTAGAATTGCAGGCTTGTACTCCTTCCCACACTGGCCCAACACTTGGCTTTTATTGTTATGATTTCTTCTCTTTATTCATGAAGTGGTGGGAGATCCGTGAGAGAGAGAGAGAGAGAGAGAGAGAGAGAGAGAGAGAGAGAGAGAGAGAGAGAGAGAGAGAAAGCACTGTGGTCCTATTTCTACCCTCTCCTCCCCTCCTGAAGTAAAACCACAGGGCTTCTCAGTTTCATTTATTTTACTGATTTTGTAGTGCTAGGGATTGAACCTAGGGCCTGTGTGTGTTAGGCAACCTCACTACCCTGACCTACACTCTCCAGTCTTCTATCAGCTGCATTAAAACACAATCCTTGTTTCTTGTCCTTAAATATTTCATAATCTCTTAGAGGGAGACAAGATGATTCAAATGAATACCAGTGTCCTGGGTACTCTGATAAATACAGAAGTATACAATGGAGACAACACAGAGTGTGTCTCTTTTTTTTATAAGAGCAGAGTTTAGAGAAGACATGTTTGAATGGAGTTTTGAAATAACAGTGTGAAATAGAAATCTGGAGTGTATGTATGTACATGTACCAACTGGTATGTAAGCACTTCCTGGAGAAACATTCTAACATATCACTCCCAGGGGTTTTCCAACCCAAAATCGCAGTGCCAGCTGTGGGATACTTTTTGATCAACAGAGATCCTCCTAGGAACTCCCAAAAGAAGACCACTGCTCTTGGATGTCCACCAAAACTAGACGGTAAGACCCTGCTACTGAAGACAACACTCCCTTTGGATACAGGACACAGAAAACTCAAGAACTGAGCGGGAGGCTTCCTCCTGGCTATTAGCGTTCACAGTGCAGGAAGGTGCTAAGCAGTTGGGGGAGAAAAGTCATCAGTAACGTAAGCCACCGTGGCCTCAGTGCTACAGCACTGATCTGCCAGGCACAACATGCCCACTGGGATAACACCGGCATGACTGTTCTTAGACTACCCAACACTTCCTGATCGGATCGGAGGTTCACTCTGAGGGAAGGAATACCCACCTTGGCGTGGACCGCATGGTCGGTGTGGACTGCTGGTTGACAAAGTTCCAATGCATCACGTCTCCGATCACAATTCTCTAGCATCCTTTTACTGTCACTTTTGATGCTTTTCATTTGGTTACATGAGTTTCCTCATGCTTTTCCCTTTGAGAGATTTTGTATGAGCTTTGGTAGAGGATGTGAGTGTTTACGATGGCAGTCTCTCTAAAACAAAATAATTCTTTGGAAAAAGAAGCCTCTTCCACCATGGAACCATATTGTGAGAAAACACTACCTGAGCCTACGTAAGAATCTCCACTGTGCTTCCCTGTTTGCACTAAGTGTAGAGAAGTAGAAACGCTCAGACACTTATACCTGGGCCCTAGGATGAAAGCACACAATCTAGAGAAACAGTGGCCCAGACCCAGAGCCTGAGACCTTGGCAGTGAAGGCAAGAGTTCAGTTAGTAAGTATAGAATAGAGCCCACAATTGATTCCCTGGGTACATGATGAATGGCAAGACCTGGTATGCCCATGAAAAACATTCTGTTAAGAAGTCAGACTGGCTTGATCCCCATCTACCATATACAGGAGCTTATACTGAAGGAATTAGGATGGTACAGCATACTAGAAGAAGACTATGATAGCGGGATCTTCCCCTTTGGGGAGTGTATGAGGACCGCAGGTCCACATTGTAAAGCACCTAGGGTCTAAGGCACACAGGGACACAATTAGGAAACAGCCCAGTGCTTGCTATGCTACACAATACAAACTCTGCATCACGCCCCTTGAGGAATGAAAGCTGCTCTCACGGGTTGTTTCTCAGGACTCAATGTCAGGTACCTGCTGACCTCAGAGGCTGAGAGCACGCAGGAGGAGGTGGAAAGGGACGTGTGGAGGGGTGGCTGAACTTCAGAGAGCAATGGGCGCTTAGATGCTTGCTGAACTTATTGCTTTTGCTTGAAAGAAAAATGTTGTAATAAAGTTGATGATCTCTTTCCTTTCGGATGTTGAAAATAGAGATAAAGTAGGTTAAAAGCAATCTATGAAAAGATCATATATTTCTTGGAATCATTAAGTCTGCTTTCCACATTACCTGTGATTAAGCTACTATGCAAATACAGAGTATAGAAGGTGTAGCCTTTTTTTTTTTTCAACTAACACAAGAGCTATCCTGATTCACCCTCAGATCATGTCTGTCTCCTTTCTTCAATGACTCCACACCTCTTTGATACCTGAACCCTGGTGTAGCTGGACTCCAGGATTCCTCGTACTATAAACCTGCTCAACTGCCTATGGATAGGGAAGAATCTATTACTGATATTTTGCTAAGTGGACATGTACTTAAAAGTGCCTCTAAATACTTATGTTTATTCCTGCTGACTGATACTGCCTCTTTTAGCACTGGGTGACAGGCAAAGCAGAGACGCCTACATCATCAAAATGCTGAGCATAAGGGACTGCTGGGTGCTCAGCACTAAAAGAGACATCTACATCATCCACTTTAAAGTCAGGGACACTATGGAAGGGAGGGTGGAAAGACTATAAGAACCAGAGAATGGGAGGAGTACTATAGCATGTTGTCTTCTACATGCAGTTAGAATTGTGAACACATAGCATCTGTGACCACCTGCACACACACACACACACACACACACACACACATACATACACTTACACAGACTGACTCACATACACACACATATACACACTCACACTCTTATTCACAAACACAGATTCTAACTCATACACTTACACATACACACTTACACATACTCTCTTACACATGCACACATACATTCACATACACACAGACACATACACACACTCATACGCATATTCGCACACACCTATTCTCACATATATACTTAGACACATTCTCTTACACATACACATTCACAAACACATACATAAACATACATACATACACACATTCACACACACATACACACACATACATATACATATTCACACACACATTCTCGCATATACATAATAACACACTCATGCATACATATATAGACTTACACATTTACACATGCACACTCATACACACATGACATGAAAGTAGGAGAGAGACTAGTTAGAAACAAGGGGTCAGTGAGAGTGGGAGGGACACAAGAATATACAATCAGAATACATCTCATACAAGTAAGAAACAGTTGAAACTTTTAAACATTTCACAACTAAACTAAAGCCCAATCATGAAGGGTGTTGTAAGCCACGTTTAGAGGCTTAAACTTGACCAGGAAAGTTAACAGCCAGCCAGCAGAAGGGGAGTGGTGTTGTCAGGTGTATGTGTAAGAATATCTTAATAGGGGCTGGGGATTTAGCTCAGTGGTAGAGCGCTTGCCTAGGAAGCGCAAGGCCCTGGGTTCGGTCCCCAGCTCCGAAAAAAAAAAAAAA
This sequence comes from Rattus rattus, assembly GCF_011064425.1. Lineage (NCBI taxonomy): Eukaryota > Metazoa > Chordata > Mammalia > Rodentia > Muridae > Rattus > Rattus rattus. Next base: position 52,283,759 of record NC_046156.1, read on the forward strand.
AACAAAAACAAAAAGAATATCTTAATAAAATGTTTTTCTCTAGTTGCATCGTTTCTTTCCCATGGAAAAAATACAGAGAACACACACAAAATTGCTTATAATCTCACTACCAAAGCACAGCTCTTAATGTTCTGGAGTATATCTTTCAGAAAGTCTAACAGGGAGTGAAGTAAAAAGGAAATCTTTATTTCCTACTCTCAATGTGGCTGCAGTCTGTCCCATTGCTAACTGTTCCCAAGCAGATACCTGCTGGATACCCAGGAACTCAATTCTGACATTCTGCCATAGATCAAGAGCTCAGTCCCACAAACTCCCTCCCTTAAGTTGCTAGTCCTAAGTCCAGGCCTTCCATATATCTGAAAATTGACCAAAAATCAGGGGTCTCTTAATGCTCTTTTTAATTTAGTTAACTTGCAAGGTTGGCTCGTGGCTCAGGGGAACACCTCCTTGTCAGTTTATTATAAAGAGTATCAAGAAGTAAGACGATGAGCATCCAGGGTGAGGTATTGTTGGGGTGCACAGCTTCTCCTGGTACCTCACAGCACTGGTTACTGTCAGCTGCTGGGAAGCTTCAGGCCCTACCCCATCACTTCATGGAGGGTGAACAGAGCTGAAAGTTCCAAGCCTCTAATCATCTACTCGCTCTGTCTTTCTAATGAGCAGCCCCCTCCTGAGCTATCTAGAGACCCACTTTAAACCATCCATTCACATACCATCAGGTGCTATTAAAGGTGCTCATTAGGAGTGTCAATGTGTCTATGTATTATATAGGTCTGTGACCTTTGTCACTTAGCAAATTCCAGAAGCTGTAGGAGCCCTGTGACAGGGACAGAGACAAAATCTACTTTACGTCATACTACACAGGGAAGGGAGCTTATGTGTGTTACTGAGTACCTACAGTGTGCAAGGTTTATTATGGATGTTTCTGTATGCACTACAACACCAAGTTATCTGGTTCATGTCTACCTACAGCTACAGGGTTGAACTTCGAAGTAACCTAAGGGGGACGTCTTTAGGGAAGTATCACGTATTTGAAACACCAGAGCTTTGACAGTCTTCTGTGAGACCACTGTGTAGCTGAGATGGGGCAGATGAGGCCTAGAAAGGTGGGCCTTCACAAAAGGAGGGGGGTAGTAAGTTCTCTTTGAGAGTGTGCGAGACACACATGGAGAAGTGTAGGTTTAATACTCATGAAATAGATCTGGGCTTGAACAAGAAATTTTGGGATTGATATTTCCACTGGAACAAAAATACTGTGAATAGTGGTCATGTCCCAGGAAGAGAGAGATGATCCCCTTGGGGGATGGGTCATGTCAGAATGTAAGAAGCAGGACACAACATTACTAGAGACTCCCTCTGTGGGGGAGAGTCAAAGAACCACAAAGCCAAGACATCCTGGTGCAGCACCAAGTGTTAGAAAGGCAGGTAAGCTCAGGTGAGCATGGCGAGCATGGCAGAAAGGACAAAGACACAGCTTTTCTCTGGGTGAGGAGCCCTGTCTGAAAAGGTGGACAGAAAGTGAAAAATCTGCCTGCAGTTATTTAGAAAACTTGACCAAGAAGAAAAGGGTTTTGTGGTTAATTGATTTGTTTTATTTTTAAAAGACTGGAGAAAAGAGTCTATTTATATGCAGGAAGGGACCTGAATATGGAATGGCTGAATATAGAGGTTGCAGAGGGAACAAGCAGAGGCAGATCTCAGGATAGTTCTAGAGCAGGAGCAGTGTCAAGAAGCCCTCTGGTTGTCACAATGAGGCAGGGGAGTAGCTACCGTTTGTCTAGTGAATAGTGAGCAGAGATTCTGATGAATGTCTCATGAACCACAGAACAACCCGCCATATCCCTCCTCACATAAAAGTTAATGTGTGCCAGATGTTAAACGTTGTGTTCAAGACATCTTACTCTACAGGAAGAAAACCTATGAATGTTGACATAATCGGTGGAGTGTACAGAGATAGAAGACATGTTGGCAGCTTGGGTGGTGTCTTCACCAGGTGAGCGTTGCTGGAAACTTCTCTGAGGGGCTCCTGGCTTGTACAGCCCAGTCGTCAGGGAGTCTATTGTAAGGATTTGGCTCACACCTCAGAGGGACAGAACAGCAATTACTTGGCATATCCAGTACTTGCGCCTGGTTCAGACCTCCTCTGGCCTCCTTGAGGGCCCCATGAGATTTCAAGAGGGCGGCTCTGAAAGTGTGAGTTGTAGTTTGGGATGGACCAACGTTTGAGTCTGGGCTCTGCAACTTGGTTTCCCCCATCTATTAGAAATTCACCAGCATGATTCATACTACATAAAATGGTCAGAGTGCCTGTGTTAATGAGACTACAGCTGTCTCCTACCAGAACCTCTTTCCATAGGCTACCACATGATTAATTATCTTCGTACTTTTAATAATCATAGGTTAAAAAAATAACACTAGTAGATACAATTAATTTTCATAATGCATTAAACCTTATAGAATAAAAATGCTAATTTCAGATTGTAATCAGTATGAAAAAACTAATGAAATACCTTGCATCCCACTCAATAGGAAAGCTTTAAAAAGGGGAAAGGGTGAAGAGGCGACATTACTTTGATAACATACTTAATCCAACCAAAATGCTAATTTCTCAGCATTAAAAACCAATGGAGCCTAGCGTGGTGCAGACCTTCAATCCCAGTACTTGGGAAGTAGAGGCAAGATGATCAGTGGTTCAAGGTCATCTCATGCTATTTGAGGTGAGCCACATGAGAGCCTGTCTCAAGAAGCTAATGAGGTAGCTAGCTTACAGCCTTACTGGTGAGCACTGCCAGTGAGGTAGCTAGCTTACAGCCTTACTGGTGAGCACTGCCAATGAGGTAGCTAACTTACAGCCTTACTGGTGAGCACTGCCAATGAGGTAGCTAGCTTACAGCCTTACTGATGAGCACTGCCAATGAGGTAGCTAACTTACAGCCTTACTGGTGAGCACTGCCAATGAGGTAGCTAGCTTACAGCCTTACTGGTGAGCACTGCCAATGAGGTAGCTAGCTTACAGCCTTACTGGTGAGCACTGCCAATGAGGTAACTAGCTTACAGCCTTACTGGTGAGCACTGCCGATGAGGTAGCTAGCTTATAGCCTTACTGATGAGCACTTTGGAGCTCTAGTGTGTGCTGTACATTTCTAGTATTTCCATCACTAGGCAGTTTATCCAATCTTTTAAGTCTTATAAAATTTACAGTTTAAAGTGTAAATTTGAGCTAGAAAGATGGCTCAGTGGGTAAAGTGTGGCACAATCATGAAAAGGTGAGTTTGGCTCCTCAGGACCTATGTGAAAGTTAAGTGAGGCAGCAGATAAACATAAACCCTGGGCTGGGACTGAGGAGGGTTCCAAGACAGCCATGGGCTTATTTAAGGCCAACCAATCTACCTAAAGCATAAGTTCCCAGTTCAGTGAGAGGAGAGGCCCTGTCTACAAAAAGTAAGGTGGAGAAGAGGTGAGGAGGACATCCTAATGTCAGCCAAAGATGTTTATACACCCCATTGTGAGAAAAAAACTGCTTCATACACATATTAGTACGTACACACACACACACACACACACACATACACACACAAATGTAGGTTCATTCATATACCCCAGTTGTCCCGCACATACTAATAGGTCTTCCACAAAGTTAAATAAATAAAAACGCTAAAGTCTTCAACGTGGCAAATTAGAACTAAGTATAATAAAACATTCTACTTCGCCATCGCTCTTGATTAGAATCAAGTAAAACCAGAATTTCCATTATACAGTTGCCCTGGCCCCCAGCCAAATGCTTATGAGTGAGACTCTGTGACAAGTGGCTGCTGTATTGGACAAGTGAAGTTTTAAAACTGATCCCGTGACTTAAAAATAAATAAACAAACTTTTTTTTCAAGGGTTCTGGCTGGCCTGGTACTTGATTTGTAGATCATGCTGGCCTTGAACTCAAAGAGATCCACCTGCCTCTGCCTCCTAAGTGCTGGGATTACAGGCACAGACCCCCATGCCTGGCACAGACATGTATGTATTTATTCATTCAGTGTTTGCATGTGTGAGCAAGTCATAGGACAACCTTTGAAAGTCACTTCCCCCTTTCTACCATGTGGATTCAGGAGAGCGAATTCAGGACACTAGGCTAAGCATCAGGTAGCTTTACCCGTTGAGCTATCTCATCAGCCCTAATCGGGTCACTTCTAGACAAGGACATTAGCTTCAAGGCACACCAACTTTGACTCCTATTAACTACCTAGCCCCAACTTCACCCAGTCATGATCAGTATTGGCCAAACCAAGAGCAAGGAAAGGAGGAACTGGGCCATACCAGATGCCTGTGGAACTCTAGCAAAGACCTTGAGATGACTGCATGAGGAGACTGCATGACTGACAAACGGTACATGCCCGTCGATGGCCCTCAGGTGAGAAGTACTATGACGACATACAGTTAAATCTCTAACCTTGGCTGATGCTGTTCTACTGGTGGGAGCCTCCTCTGTTCTGTTTTACACGATATTCTTGTTTCCCAGTGTTTTGAGCACAGATGTTGTAATGGTCCCAGACTTTAGCACAACTGAGTCCATGATGGAAGTACCATTCAGGCCATAAAACTCAGCATGTAGACTGAGACCACTTGCCAAAACGAAAACAAAGACCGAATCCATCGAAATCCATAGATCTGGGATAGTCCCTACCTGGGTCAAACGGGCAGTCAAAGGGGCTCTGGAAGGGCCCTAGCTTTACTGTTTAGCTTCTGTAGTCTGCTTCTGGCTAACTGTTCTTGTTGAATGGTGTCAACTCAGAACAAGAATCTGTGCTTTAAAGCTCACCCCGAGAAAGGCTTAGTACTACACTGGATCTCTAACACCCAAAGCAGTTACCGGTTGTCAAGTGACTTTCTATTGCTTAAGCACATGTCTGAGCAGCCTTCTCTGTGGAATACCCCACAACATGGTGTATAAGTAATGCTTTGAGCCTTAGTAAATCTTTTCTTATTCAGTGACACAAAAAAAAAAAAAAAAAAAAAAAAAAAAAAAAAAAAAAAAAAAAAAAAAAAAAAAGCCCCGTGACTTACCAACTCCCTTGTCTGAGACACTCATATTTCAAGGTAAGATGAGTTATAGATTAATTTGGAGATATTTAAGCTCCTATTGAGCAGCAGTGGGCACACAATGGCCCAAAACATAAAAGCAGGGCCACTAGGGAAGAGCTCCAGCTTGTTAATGGTAACACCAGATAAATGTCACACTCTGCTCAGACTTTTTAATAGATCTTTAAAAATAAAACTAACAAGTATTCGGCTGTATTTCCTAAGACATTTCCTGTTTATGGGGTGCACATTCTAACCGCTGTATTAAAAGTTGTGACCTAAGAGCTTTGGGATCGATTTCTCTTTTGAAGTTTCTAGTGCCACACTGGGGGATTACTCCCACAGAGGTTAAGGCCTGGTCGCCCAGCTGTCCTGTGTTACACCCACAGCATCCTGAGATAAGTCGAAGGAGAGCAGGCACACGAAGGCCCAGAGGCCAGTCTACCTCTATGGAGTATGTCATTGAATCAGAAAGGCTGGAGACAATGCTTTCATGCAGTATTTTTTCAGGAAGTCCGGCATTCCATGGTGCCTGAGCAGACAGAGCTTACCAGGCACAGACCTGTGCTCGAACCTCTCAACAGCCCTGCTTTCTCCCACCCCCCAAGGTCTCCCTGCCCTGGAAAAGTACAAAATGGCAGGGTATTCCCTGGCTGCTAGAGCTATGCCCAGTTACTCTCTGGGACAAGGAGTCCACCGTTGGTAGTAATGGGTAAATGGTTGTGCTTATTTTAAGACTCCGTCTTTATAAACCAGGCTTGGTGGTGCACACCTATGGTGGCAGCACTCAGGAGGCTGAGGAAGACAGTGGAAATTCTGATGCCAGCCTGAGCTACATAGCAAGACTATCTCCTAAACCCAAATAGTTCATCAGTACGTTAAACTGAATTAGTGCCTCCCACATGCTAGGCAAGTGCTTTATCAGTGAGCTACACGCCCAGTCTTTTCAAATACAGCTACTCTAAGCAGTTTTACCATTTCCAAGCCACGAACTCCCATACGCATACATGTGAACATATCCCATACTAGTTTCACAATGGAACTATGAATCTCACTTAGAGAAGAAAGATGCTCCTTGCAGTATTATTTATAGTATCAAAACATGCACAGCAAAATTTGCAAAACCAAATGTTTGAATTTTAAAAGGAAGCAAAAATAAAAATGTATAATCACAGGTGACTGGGTTAAAAGAAAAGCTACGTTAAGAGTGAAATCTTTTGTGGGTTCTAATAAGTTATACTTAGGAGAGTGTTAGTGCAAAAGAAAACAGTTAGGGTCAGAGAGGGAGATGGCTCAGTGTGTAAAGATGTTTGTCACAGAAACCCAGTGATAGGAATGTGATTCCTGGAATCTATGAAGGTGGAGGGAAACAGCCAACTATACAGCTGTCATCTGATGTCTTCATGCAAGCTGTGACAAATATACCCACGCATATCAATCATACACATACATACACAGTAGAAATTTAAAGAAACATTTACATAATAACATTGGGTAAGTAAAACAAAATACACACCTGAAACCATCTATAGAGGCTGAAGACGCTAACAGTAGCAGTGTACTTGCCAGGCATGCTCAGGGTACTGAATTCGAACAACAGAATTTAAAAAAGTAGTAATCACACAGAAAAATTACTAGATTTTTTTCCAGTACTTAGAATTGAATTAGTGCCTCACACATGCTACACAAGCACTGTATCAATGAGCTACACTCCCTCCCCGTCTTCTGCTAAAAAGATAGCAGTAGGCTGGTGATATCTCTTAGTTTGTAGGTGCTTGCCTAGAAGACACAAAGGCCTTTGTTTTGTCCCCAGAACCACATAAAACAGGCCTGGTGGCCCAGGCCTGTGGTCGCCATACTCAGGAGGTAGAGTCAGGGGGATGAGAGGCTCAAGATCATCCTCTTCTGTGTGAGTTTAAGGCCAGCCTAGGCTACAAAAGACCTAGTCTAGAAATAGCGGTACCAAAAAATAATTTAGTTGATGTTCAACTGATACATTTTAGAAGGATAAAATATCTCCTGTGGTGCTTTTCATATTCTTTAATGCCTTTAGGATAATACATATACGATAGAGAAGCATTTACAACCCATTTCTTGGTGTGTGTGTGTGTGTGTGTGTGTGTGTGTGTGTGTGTGTGTGTGTGTATCACCAGAATGCCATCCTATCATAAAACTAGGAAAAGTAATATCTCATAACCGAGGGGGTTAATACCAAATTTGAGTCTCATTCAGTTCAAATACTGAGCCTGAAAGGACAGGCTATATAATTGTTGACCATAAAAGTCTCCTTATAAAGGTCTCGAAAGATGGTTCAGCAGTTAAGAGTGCTTGCTGGGTCAGAGGACTCACACTCAGTTCTCAACATCCAGACGGCCCCCAAAACCATCGGTAACTCTAGTTCCAGGGTCTCTGACACTTCTCCCTGCAACACTCTCCAACTTCCCACTGGGAAAAAAAAAAACAACCTGAAAACCGGGCAACTAGTAGCCCTTCCACATCGTCACTAGATTTTCCTCCTAATATTGGAAGCAGTGGGTGGGAATTGAGATTGCTTCTGTGCTAGCATGGACCAGAAGGAATGGGTAGGAAGAGATAAGCCTGTTCCTTGTTCCATGCTGGCCTCATCAGTTGTGGGTGATGGATGTCATTTCTGGTCTCGGTTTAATCCTCTCCTTTCAAGTTTGGACACCTGCTTTCTTTACCTATCTGAGCTCTACGGGAGGACTGACGGTGGGACAGACAGTGAGGACAATTTTTAGATATTGGGAAAAAATATCACATCAAATAAAGAAATTGCTATCTGTAGATATTTTAAAACTACATCATGTGATTTTTAAATGTCATGAGGAAAATAGAAAGGGGCACTGAGAGGGTATGCTCTATGAAATATTTAAACTATAAAGCCAGCAGGGCTGGTGATTACGGAGATTAACTAGATATAGATGACAGGCTTAAATCAGGAGCATGCTGTTAGGGCTCAGTAGTCGCAGACGCTCATAGAAGCTGTTTATCGTCTCCGTGATGGGGGCAAAGCAATCACGGGGTTTTAAATGGAGGTATAGGCCACCAGGACGTTATATAATTTTTATCTATTTTTACCACAGGCAAGACAATTTTCTCTGTAGTAAATAAATCTCCTCTGGCTTTGAAAGGCTGTGGGCGTCATCAGGTGCCAGCCGCCCACCTCTTGGCATTCGGTTTCCTCACTGTCTAATGGGAGAACCTGGTTTTTGGAGCTCTGATCCTCTGTGTCTCTCCAGAAAGAAAATGTTTAGATAGTTGTAGGACATGAATTTTGTGTCACATTTGTTCTAAAGATATTTTTAACTCTGGAGCACTCATGACTTTAGGCAACCCCAACGGAGAAAAATCCCCACCAGCTAAACTCTGACCAGATGCTTTACCTGTAATCTGAAGACCCAGGAGTCTGCCACACCCACCACCTCTGCGCTTTGAAATAGGAGACGACTCTTCCCCCTCACTTCCTTCTGAATTGCTTTGTGTATTTTAGGAGATTATTGTATCTGTGTACCTCAGGGATAAAGCACAGCACAATTTTACTTGTAGGTGTCTTTCTTTTTCAGTTCCCTTAAGACATTTAGCTCTTGTTAAACTAACAGCAATTTTAACCACTCCTTTGGGGACTACTTGCTTATTAACATAAAATCTATACGCCTTTATTTCCGTGCCTTCTGCAAATACAGTGACTTTGCCTCTTAATGCCAGCTCATAGTGCAATTTTTTGTAATTTATAATAGCAACTTAGCCCAACATAGTATTACCAACAGTGTACTTAACGCAACTGCAGTCATGCTAGCATGAAGAGCTATGATAAAGTTTAGGCCTGGGCAGACCATGACAATGATGTCATGACTGCAGTCTGACTGACACTGGTATAAGCAGTCTGACTTCAGAGATGCTACACCAATGGAAGAGAGAGTGTGGGAGGAGGCTTGGGAGTGTATTTTAAAACTGCTGAAAGAGAAGTCTTATTCACTACTAGTTGTGGTATTTTGGCAAATAATAAGTCTTCAGCAAACTTTTTTTTTTTTTTTTACATTGTTGAAGGGCTGAATGAAAGGTTGGATAAACACGCAAATGAGTAGTTGATTGGGAATTCTGAAAGGCACCTCTCTACTATATTATTTAAGATTTTATTTGTGTTTTAAAATTATGTGTCTGTCTGTTTCTGTGGTGGTTGGAATGAAAACAGCCGCAATAGAATCACGGGGAGTGACATTATTAGGAGGTGTGGCCTTGTTGGAGAGGTATGATGTTAGAGGAAATGGGTCGCTGGGGATGGGCTCTGAGGTCTAAGATGCTCTCACAGTCCTTTCTTGCTGTCTACAGATATAGATGTTGAGCTCTCAGCTCCCCCACATCATATCTGCCAGCAGGCCACCATGCTTCCCACCATGATGATAATGGACTAACCCTCTGAACTGTAAGCCAGCCCCAATGAAATGTTTTCCTTTTTAGGAATTGCCATGGTCATTGGTGTTGCTTCTCAACAATAAAACCCTGATTAAGACATGTATGTTTATATGTGCATGTGAGGGCAGTGCCACGACCAGAAGAATGTTATAGATTCCCTGAGCTGGGTTTACAGGTAGTTGGAAACTACTGGAACATGAGAACCAAATTCATTTCTTCCGGAAGAGCATCAATCTTTATTGCCGGAGCCATTTCTCCAGCTGACCTCTACCCCACTTTCAAGCAGTCTTAAGGCTGGTCTGGAACTTGCTATGTAGACAAGGTGGGCCTGGAACTCACAGATCCACTTCCCTCTGTCTTCCGAGTGCTGGGATCAAAGGCATGTGCCTCCGAGTCTCAATCTGTAGCCGGCATTGGCCTGGATTCATGTTGGTCCTCCTTCATCAGTCTCCTGAGTTCTGGGGGTGTAGATACCTGAAGAAAGAACTTTTTCAACGGGAAAATGCCGTCCAACCTTAAGTCACCAGGTCAGCCTGGAGCCTCTCTGCTCCCATCTGGTTTAGTTTTACTTCTCTCTCCCTCCACGTCTTTCACAGACTGTGAAACTCCAAGGTCATGTAGATTATCCAATGCTATCTTACATTACACGCTTACACAAGTAGCCTTGATTTATTCTGCTCTCAGACCGCTTCTTCCTTGACCTTTTCAACTTTTTACAGTGTTCCACCCTGGCTTACTGGGCTGCATGTGTCTGCATAGCCACCAGCCATGCAGATTCACAAGCTCAGTCTTGAGGGAACCATTGAGCTGCTGCTAATCTGCGTTTCCTGCCTCTCTTCCCAGGTGCTCCTGTATCCATCTCTGCTCTTGCCTCAAGCCCTCAACACAGCCACCTTCAGGTTCAGCAAATCGATTTCCTTCCTGTTTCATAAGAAAATTACTGCTACTCAGTTAGCTCCCTGAACTACCTTGCCAGCTCCTACACATGCTGCAGAATTCTTTCCTTCCCTCTTTGTCTCTTGGACTATGCCTATGTCAAGGAAGGTCTCATTCTATGAAATGATCCCTGGACTCTTTTCCTTCAACTTTTCCCATTGCTTGGTGTTTCCTGGCAATAAATATTCCAATCTCTACTCTCATTAAAATCCAGTTAGGCAAAATGGTGCACGCCTTTGAGCCCAGCACTCAGGAGTCAGAGGCAGGTGGATCTCTGTGAGTTCTAACTCACTCTGGTCTACAGAGAGAGGTCCAGAACAGTTGGAACTATGTAGAGAAACCCTGTCTCTAAATATAAAAGTAAATTGCTGGCCTCCACTCTCCTAGCTCTAGTTGCTTCTCCTTCAACATCTCTGCCCCTTATAGCTGTCTGCATGCTCACCCCCAACCCACTCAAAAGGCTGCAACAATCTGTGAAATGTGCCCTTTTGCTGATAAAGTTGTTCTCCAAGTTCACTAATTACCTCTGCCTGACCTTATTCTCCCTGAATGACCTTTCATTTTCATTTTAGTTAGAACTTTAGAAACTTCCTCCTTGACATTTCTTTCCTTTTGGCTCTTTCTCCACGTTCCATGTATTTCTCTGTGTACATGTGAATGTGTGTATGTGTGTATGCATGCATTATGGTGTGTGTATATATGGTATCTACGCTTGTTATGTGTGACTATGTGCCCACCCTCAGGCGCAGATGCATGTGGAGGTCAGAGGTTAACCCTGGGTGTCTTTCCTTTATTTTTTGAGAAAAGACCTTTCACTTAGCCTGAAGCTCATTTATTAAGCTATGCTTGCTCACAAATGAACTTTGGGGTGTTGCCCGTCCCTACCAGACCATGCTGGGCTGACAGGCTCCACACCCCGACACCAGCTTTTTGCATGTATTCCGAAGTTCCAAACTAGGTCCTGTGCTTGAGAGGTAGACGCATTACCAACTGAGCCGACTTGCTGGCTTCGCTTTATTCTTTGGTGAGATCCTTTGCTTTCAGCTTTTGGTGCTGCCTGGCCTGTTTACGGGCTTTCTTTTTTATTTATGGGCTTCCTTTGGTGACATCCTATCAAACAAACTAATTCTGCATATCACCTATACCTTCAGGTCATTGTGTCCAACCAAAAACTCTTTCTACATCAACGATAACAAGTATCAAGTTAAACAGATCATCTTTGCCCGTCACCCTGCTACTCTTTGTGCAAGGTTCTCAGCATCACTGTCCACACAAGCATCCATTCCCTTGGATTGACCTCCCTCTCCCTGACAAACCTGATCGAATGAACACTCAGGTGTCAGGCTCTGTGACCTGTGATCTCTGGATCCATTCTCATTGCTGCTCCTTAACTGAGGACTTTATCCACTGTCACTTGCATTAAAGCGCTCTTCTAATTGCTTCTTCCCTACCCCACCTGACACACTCACATGCTAGGTGAGTGCTCTATTCCCACCCAAAATAAATTATTGAATTTTCTAGACTAAAAATAAAGTCAAGCAAGTAAAAGGCTGTTCTATATGAAGATAAGGTAAAATTTGTAGATAAACTAAGTTGTGATAATCCTGAAAGGATTGTAAAAACCATCTTATTATAATTATTATTAATATATAATATATATTTATGTATGCATCCTTTGAGTTGTAGCATCCTTTGAAGTATCAATGCAATTACTAATAATGTTTTATCTTTTTCTTGCTTATTTATCTAGCGTTTGTTTTGTTTTCGAGGCAGAGTCTCATTCTGTGATGGCCTCAAACCCACAGTCACTCTCCCGCCTTAGCCTTCTAGGTTTTGTGCTTTCAGATGGGAGCCACCGCACTCACTTTTAAGTGAAAAAACAAAAAAACCAACACCCTAATTCATTAGGAAAACACCTTAATCTGAATGTGTCTAAATTCCAATGGAGCTTGTGAATATGAAATTGGAGTCCAGGCACCATGGTGGACTGTAGCCAGCTTATATTTCTCACCTTTACTGTGTATTTGAACGTCTCTGAGGTTTCATCCCAACCTGCCTCTCACTATTACTCTGTGCTGGGTCATAGTCCAGTGAAGCTGAGCTTCTAAGCACGCCCAGAGCTGCTCTGTTTCCTACGGTGCACCATTTCCTCTGCCTGGGCCTGGCTTCACTCCATGGAAAGGCTCTTTGCCTGTTCCCGCCTGTTTAACAACTAAGCACAACTTCAAGTGTTAATACTTCTAATACTTCTCTGATTCCTTTTGGACGGATTAATTTTCACCCTCTCTAGACCCACATGTCATTTGGGACCTCTTATCATATATCTGGTTTTACTTTTTAACATGTCGGGAGCAAAGATTATTACAGATTGGGCTGGGAGTGCAACTCAGTAGCACAGTGAAACTTTGCCTAGCATGCACGACCATGCCTTGGGTTCAATCCCAGCACTCCAAAACCAAACCAAACAAACCAAATGTTATTTTAAATTATTAGTCTTAATTTTATACTGAGGTTATTTTTCTAACTATTTTAGTTCTTTTGTTTGTTTATTTTTCGAGATGTGTTCTTTGTGTAGGACTGACTGTCCTGGAACGGGCTCTGTGGACCAGGCTGACCTTGAACTCAGACATCTGCCAGCCTCTGTTTCTGAGTGCTGAGATCAAAGGTGTACAGCACCACCACTCTGCCTCTATCTTAGTTCTTAAAGACAATATATAATTCTCAAGTGAAAATATTTGAAGCACAGCCAAACTACCTCTTATTCACCTTGACACCCTGTGTTCTGCATGCCTCGCTTCAGGTGATATAGAGTACTATGTGACTAGTTCATAATCTCTGGTTTCATTTGCTGCTGTTTTGATTATTGATTTAGACATCTCTGGTGTAGATGTGAAAGCTGCTGCCTCGGGCTTTCCTGGGGACTATGTTCTTCCTAATGGAGTGTTCTATCTGCATCTTCCACTTTACTAGTTCCTGCCCTTACTGCCCTCAGCATCAGGCACCATTCTCTGCTGTAAAGATTAGGCTTGTGAATAGAAGGAGGTTCCTGGCCTTGTGCAAACTCATTCTAGAGGAAGTGGAGCGCGATGCAAAAAATAACCCATGGAGCTAGAAGCTCCCACATCCTTCCCAATATTTAGACCTTTTTTTTCTTTAATTCTACTTATCTGATATAGAAAATGATAGATGGCTACTTTAATTTGGCTTGTCTCCAAGTATTAATACACTTGACCAGTTATTTATAATTTAATTTTCCAAGATTAGCATGCCTTTTTTGGTTTTTTGTTTGTTTATAGTTAGGGAAGTTTTTGGGATAGGGTCTTAGTGTGTTTCCCAGGCTGACCTTGACCTTGTGATTTTTCATGCCTCAGTTTCTCTAGTGCTAAGACATGACTTTATGATGCTATACTTGGCCTAAACCCTTTTTAACAATAAAAATACTTTTAGTTGTGTGTGTGTGTGTGTGTGTGTGTGTGTGTGTGTGTGGAGTGAGTATGTGTAGAATGTACAGGTGCCCAAGGAAGCCAGAAGCATCAGATTTCCCGGAGATGGCATTACAGGCCATTGTGATGTGGATGCTGGGAACTAAACTTGGATCCTCTGCAAAAGAAGCAAGCGTTCTTAACCATTGAACTGTCTCTCCAGATCCGAGAAATATGTCTTGTCATTGTTTTCAGGAGTGAAGGGTTGAGAAAGGGTCTAAGTGTGTACTCTTAGCTGGCCTGGGACTCACTATGTAATCAGGCTGGCCTGGAAATCAACAGAGATCTGCCTCACTCTGCCTCCCAACAGCTGGGATTAAGGTGTATGCCACCATAGCTTGTGAAACACACACACACACACACACACACACACACACACACACTATCATCACAGTTTCCAATTATTGATTTCTCCTATTTGAGACCACACTGATATTTACGTTTTAACCTTGTAGTTTTTGGATTTCGATATGCTCTTCTTATAATAATTTGTAGCTTGTCTTGAATTTCCTAGGTAGATAGCCATGTTGATATAAATAAAATTATTTATTCATTTTAAATCCTTATATACTTAACTTTGTTTTATCCCACAGTTCTTGCGAGGACCTCCAGGGCTAAGCCTGTAGATACCATGGATAGTCTCATAATATTTCATCATTGAGGACACACACATGTTCTATTACATACATTGCAAATGTGTGGTGAGTACCACCAAAAAAGCTAAGGATGTTTCTTCTATAAGTACAATGATAATATCTAATGTGAATTAAATTTCAGAAAATGTTTCCTCTCCATACATTGAAATGATCGATATTTTTCCTTCTTCAAGGAAATTGTGAATTTGAGATGATTGTGTTGTGAGATAAGTTTGAAACAAATGTTAATTCTGATTCACTGCTAGATTTTATTTTCCCTAGTTTTGTTTAGGACTTTAGCATCTGCATTAAATGAGAGATGGGTCTATAGCTTTTCTTCTTTTTCCTTTGGTACCAAGATTCTACCAGCATCATACGAAAAATTGTGCTCATTCTCTCTGCTTCTTTATGTGATGGAGTAAATTTATAAAACTGTGGGGAACTTTTTCCTAGGCATTCAGCTGCATTTAATTCCAGATCTCTTAGGCCCTTGAATGCTTTGTTTTTATTTATTTTGTTTTGTAGTTAGATCTTAAGTTACCAGTACAACTGCTTAAAAATAGCCGTAGTTCTTAAATTAGATTTTCTATTTCTTCTTGAGTCCATTTTGGTAAGTTTCATTTTTCTAAGGAACTGGGTATTTCATGTAATTTACCTGTGTGAAGTTTATGACCTTCTTTTTTTTATAAATTCTATTGTATATACATGTGTGTGTATAATGCTTTTCCTTTTTAATTCGTCTCAATTTTATTAGTCTTTTATGTGCCAACCTTTGTTTGCTTGACAGCTTCTATTTTAACGTATTTTGATTTTATTTGAATTTGGACTTCTGTTGTTACTGCCTCCCTCTGCCCTCCTCTGTGCTTGCTGTTATCCCTTTATCTTGAGCTCAACACTTACCTCTTCAATCTCTGATTTTATTTTATTTTCTAAAGAATCTTCTTCAGTAGAACCTGGAAACATATTTTTATTTGTTATTTGCCACTGTACACATTTTCTAATTTTAGTTATGATTTGTTCCTTCATTTGTCAATTATGATGATACCTGAAGCTACTTAGCATTGTGCTTTGTTGACAGAGACAGGTAGATCTCTGTGAGTTCAAGGCCAGTCTGGCTTATCCCTGGAAGGGATTCCAGGCCGGCCAATGCTACAAAATGAGGCCCAGTGTAAAAATAAAATAAAACAAAACAAATCCATGTATTTTGGTTTTGTGCTGAAGTTCTTTTGTTCCCCCTGAGTTTTGAACCTAGAGCTTTGTGATTTAAACACGCCCTCTACCACTGCGCTCTATTTCTAGCCCATGATTTACTCCTAAGGTTATTTGAAAGTGATCTTTCTTAATTTTTAAAGGCATGGTGTTGTTATTTTTATCAATTAAAAGGATGTGATCTGCCTGGTACTAATGTCTTGTTGCCTGGACTGTAAAGCCATGAGCCATCAACAGCCTAGATCTTCCTTCTGGTCCACCAAATTCTTGGCTTCATTCGCACACTGCTTTGTGTTTCACTTTCCAGTAAAGCGGTTCCTTTTAGCAGCTTTATGTACTCTCTATATTGTGAACATCCCAGCCTCATAAGAAGGAAGCAAGAGCCCCAAGTCAATAACCTCAAAATTCAGCATAAGTTGCCTCCAATAGCTCCTTTCTCTCGGAATTCAAGAGTTCAGCTGAATTCTGGAATCGCTTCTCAGAAGCAGCCTCTAGCCCCCTGCCCCAGCTTTGGACCTGACCATAGCTCTAGCATTAGTATTTGGGAGAATATTTGTCTGATAGAAGAATGCATAATTAGAAAGGAATTGATATCCCCAGTGGGTTTGCATTCATTTTGCAAGCCTTAAACTGCCATCAGATGACAAATATCACAAATAATAATTCAATATTTGTTCCAAAGAGACTGGAGCTAGAACAAGGCAGGTTTGCAGCAGAAGCACCATGAATGGTCCATTCCTAAGGAGAGTGATTTGTACTATATATTCTGAAGCCTTTCAAATGTATACTCCAAATCCTTCTGGAGGACCTGACCTGTAGTTTCTAGGTTTTGTTTGCTTTGTGGTTGCTAGGAATTGGACCTAAGGCAAACTAGGCAAGCACTCTACTATTGAGCTGTAAACCCCGGTCCCTACTGTTCAGGATGGAATCAGTATCTGCCTGTTCCAAGCAGCAGCCACTCCATACCATCGCCAGTCTGCAGAACTCGTCTAGATGGATGAGCTAAAGGAACATACACATTTTGGAAGCAGGGGTCAGAGAGCAGGGCGAATGGTCAGATTGTGTGCTGTTAGGCAGTGCTTAACTGTCCTGTAATTGTGCCTTCCACCCTGTTCTTGGCCAAGTCAACACAGCTTGGGTGTGGTTACTTAAAAATATTCCCAAGGAGCAATGACGCTTCCCCTGGATTCCTGAACACATCATCTCTGTTGTTGAGAACTTGGGGCTGCGTGTCCAGGCCTCTCAATGAAGTTATAATCAAAGCCCTGCTTCCTTTCCATTGTTGCTTTTGGAGTGGCCTTGCTCCGAGCGCTGGCATTGACAACAGCACCTCCGTTGACCTTTTCCACAGCAGTCCTTGAATTTCTGCCCCACCCCCTCCCATCTGCTGGCCCTACTTCCTCTCCTCTCTATTTTGGCACCACTGGGAGTGGCTCTTCTCAGTAAAGTGGCTGAAGAGTAATGAACCCAAAATACCTAAGTGGCAAATGAGTCACCACGCTTCCACAGCTGGCTGTGTGGTGGGTAAATAGCAGAGAGGAGGTGACTGCAGGCAGGGGTGGGGGCGGTAGGGGTGACTGACAGCAGGCTGAGGGGGTGGAGGGAGCAAAGAACTGGGTTGGCCTGCATAGGTGAGATCAGCGCTGTGGCCTATCACACCCTGACTGACTCACGCTAAGCCCAGGCCCCTTGGGAACTGCTAGTACTGGGCTGTCCAGTAAATCTCAGCTGGACAAGGCGCTCACTGATAACCTTCTTCTGCCTCCAACTTCTGAGTCTTGGAGTTTGGAATTCTCTAAGTTGCTACAAGGCTGCTAAGCCAAAATGGTATTTCTCCAGGCCAGCCCATTCTTAGATTTATGGTATCTTAGTATCAAGAATTGGGACCAAATTTAATTTCTTTTGCATTGTTTTGTTTGCTGAGCTTTTAAAAATGACTATCTCCCCTCTCTCTCTCCCTCCTCTCCCTCCACGCCTCTGTGTGTGTGTGTGTGTGTGTGTGTGTGTGTGTGTGTGTGAGTGTGTGTGTGTGTGTGTGTGTGTGTGTGTGTGTGTGGCACATATGTGAAGGTCAGACGAGAACTTTTGTAAGGTGAGCCTCTCCTTCTACCCTGTGGGTTCTGGGGACTAAAGTCAGGTAGAGAAGGTAAGCAGGAAATGCCTTTACCTGCTGAGCCATCCCACGAGCCCCCCCTCGCTGAGCTTTCTAGAATGTAGCTTTTGCCTAAACCTTTAACTCGAAGTTAACGGTGCAGCTGAGATGCTACGGAGACATCTCTGAGTACTGCCTCATCAGGATCAGCTTCACCTCTGAGAACCGCGTGACTCAGGAGATGATTCCTACTTCTTGTGTTTCTAATCAGAAAAAGAGTGGAGTGGGCTAAGCCCTGAGTTCTTGTCTAATGGTCTGGTTTCATGGAGACCAGCATACAGGGTCACTCTGCTTCTATAAGAGCTAAGCCATCACAACAAGAGGAAAGGAGGGAGAGAGGGAGGGAGGGAGGGAGGGAGGGGACAAAAAAGTACCTGTGCACGGAACTAGGGCTAAGAAGCATACGGGACTCTTAATGTGATATGACTACAAGAAGAATTTTGAAAACAAAAAGAAACTTTAGAATGTCCTCTGAGAAAGGTGATATTAGATCATGGGAAGACAGGATCTGATCACCAGCCGTCTGCCTTCTCCTTTAGCGCAAAACCAGGAACTTCAGGGGCTAACTTTAAAACAGAGACAAAGTTAGGTGATTCAGTGCTGTTCTGCTTCACTTGCCCCTGCAGTGGGGGCTGGTGTCAGTCTAATGCTTATCTCCTGTCGCTCTCCCACCCCTATCCCGCATAAGTGGAAAACCAGACGCCACGACTTGGAAGGAGAAACCTTAATCTCACCTGAGAGTGGGAAGACATAAGGCCACATGATTTAACAACTAAAATGAAAGCAACTCCTCGAAACACACAAACAAACAAACAAACAAACAAACAAAAACATAAAAACAGACCCCAGATTTGATTGAGGCATAATTTCTGGTTCCTGTTTAGTTTCTGAAAACTGCTTCCTTTTGCACACCAACTGAGACCAGTTGAAAATTCTCCTGGGAAATGAATGGTTCATTTGAATCATCTTGGGAAAGTCTATTTTTCCCATTGGAGATCTTCATTTAAAAATGCTTTTCCGGGGTTGGGGACTTAGCTCAGTGGTAGAGCGCTTGCCTAGCTAGCGCAAGGCCCTGGGTTCTGTCCCCAGCTCCGAAAAAAAGAAAAAAAAATGCTTTTCCAAACTAAACAATTCACACTTGCAATGTAACTACAATAGGACCCTGCAATAGGACCCTTCCCAAAATTAACTATACTTTCAAGCCTCATGCATGACTTTTTTTTTTTTTCTTTTTTGAGACCAGGTTTTGCTACATATCCCTGGGTGCCTTGAAACTTGCTACCTCTGGTCTTGACCTCAATAATTCACCCGCCTCTGCTGAGACTAAAGACACTTGCCATCACACCTGGCCACACACTAACATTTTATGAATATTTCCTTCTGGTCTTTCCATGGGCACAGACTTAGTCCTTTGACACAGTTAAACTCATTTCTAAATGCATGAAATTATATACCATTTTTCACTGTTATATTGAAAACATATTCAATCATGATTGTTTTATTATTTTTATTTACTATTGTTGTGTGTGGAGGTTATAGAACAACTTTGTGGAATCGGTTCTCTCCTGCTACCTTTAGCAGGTGCTGGTTTTGTGTGTCAACTTGACACCAGCTGGAGTTTTCAGAGAGAAAGGAGCCTCAGTTGAGGAAATGCCTCCATGAGACCCAGTTGTAAGGGGTTTTCTCAATTAGTGATCAAGAGGGGAGGGCCCATTGTGGGTGGTACCATCCCTGGACTGGTGGTCTTGGGTTCTATAAGAAAGCAGGCTGAGCAAGCCAGGGGAAGCAAGCCAGTAAGTAACATCCCTCTGTGACCTCTGCATCAGCTCCTGCTTCCTGACCTGCTTGGGTTCCAGTCCTGACTTCCTTTGATGATGAACAATGTGGATGTGTAAGCTGAATAAACCCTTTCCTCTCTGATTTGCTTCTTGGTCATGGTGTTTGTGCAGGAACAGAAACCCTGACTAAGACACAAGGGTTCTGAGAATCAAACCTCACAGCACCAGGCTTATGTGACACCATCTTTCCCCGCTGAGCCTCTTTGCTGACCTCACAACTGTGATTACCAATGGTTATCTAATAATCAACATTTAACTTAATCAGCTTTTGTGTTTTAGACACTAAATTTGTTTCCAGCTTTTTTTTAGGTATGTTATTTCATTGATGTTCAAACTTTGGAGACCTAAAAAAAAAAAAAATCTCACATCAGCTTCACATTTCAACTGTTTGGTAAATCCCATTAACATTTGTTTCAATAACCCCAAAGTTGCAGATGACTCTTCAGGATAGACTCATGGGGGGAATCTAGCGACTCATGAGAACATAGCATTTGCCTACCACAACAGCCCCAGTCATCCAGCTTGTGTTTGTGACCACAAATCTTATCTCTAGTGCAACATTCGCACTCTGTGAAAAGCACAGTACGGCAGAGGTAAAAGGCCACAGAAGACAGAGCTGAGGATGGCATCTTCTAAGTTTAAAGGGCCAGATCATCACTCGTTCTGATTTGGGTTTCCTGGTTGAGACACTGGCCGGTGAGTTCAGGATTTTGAATTCTAGGTAAGGTAGACTGAAGTAGATGGGATTTGGCACGATAAGGATTGAGCAGAGTCAGCTATGGATATAGCTTTTCATTGCCGTTTAACTCCCGGTTACATGACTGTCATAAATCATTCCATGCAAACGTTTTCTTTCAAAGATGGAGCCCTGAGCCATACAGAGCACAGGTCCGGAGTGTGTGCTTGTTCATTTTCTCATTCTCAAGGGCCTGATCAAAACAACTTAAGAAAGGAAGGGTATATTTGAGCTCACAGTTTGAGGGTACAGTCCATCTAAGTGGAAAGGCAGGGTGACAGGAGCCTGAGACAGAGAGGCATTTTTTTTTCTTTTATTGGATATTTTCTTTATTTACATTTCAAATGTTATCCCCTTTTCAGATTTTCCCTCCAGAAATCCCCATTCCCCCATCCCTGCCTCCATGAGGGTGCTCCCCATCCACCCACCCACTTCTTTCCGCCTCCCTGCCCTGGCATTCCCCACACTGGGGCATTGAGCCTTCACAGGACCAAGGGCCTCTCCCATTGATGCCCAACAAGGCCCATTCTCTGCTACATATGCAGCTGGAGCCATGGACCAATCCATGTGTACTCTTTTGTTGGTAGTTTAGTCCCTGGAAGCCCCCCGGGCGGGGGGGGGTCTGATTGGTTGATATTGTTGTTCTTCCTTTGGGGTTGCAAACCCCCTCAGCTACCTCAGTCCTTTCTCTAACTCCTGCATTGGGGACCCCATTCTCAGTCCAATGGTTGGCTGTGAACAGCTGCCTTTGTATTTGTCAGGCTCTGGTAGAGCCTCTCAGGAGACATCTATATCAGGTTCCTGTCAGCATGCACATCTTAGCCTCCCCAACAGTGACTGGGTTTGGTGACTATACAGTTGTTTTAACTCCGTAGTCAGAAAGCAGAGAAAGACCGTCCTTGGTGCTAAGATCACTTCTTCCTTTTTAATTCAACCAAGGATTCCAGCCCATAGAACAGTGCCACCAATGGCAGGGACTCAGTTTCCTGCCTCAATTGACCTATCCAGAGGCTTCCTCACAGATGTACCCAAAGGTTTGTCTCCTAGGTGATTCTAGATCCAATTGAGCTGACAATCAGTGTTAGCTCTCAGGGTTATTTCACATAAGAATTACTGAAACCCAGAGGTATTTTTCTCCCTGCTTTCCATGTGATCTGATTAAAGAGCAGAAAAGTAAAGTACACCTGGAAAGCACCTGGCTAAGAAACATTAGAGTTAGGATTAGGATCCAGGGCTGGCCTCAAAGCTTATGGTTTTCTATGACATAGTGCTACCTCACTCATGAAACCTTATAGATAAGTATCATCATAACTTTAAAAAAATGCATTAATACTTGTCCACCAAGGTAGGCATTTCCACAATGAATACAAATTGTAGGCTCTTGAGAGGATTTAAGATGCCTCATGAGGAAGTTAGCAACCAAGTCAACTATGACTGATGGACAACCTTTGTCCCGTGGAGGCTTTAACAACAAAAATGCCACAAGGTGGGGTTGGGGCTTTCGCTAGAGCACTTGCTTGCATTAAGCCCTGGGTTTCTTCCCAGCACCACACAATTAAAAAATGAACAGGGCAGCTTCTGTCACTCATTTACTCCAAAGCCAGTCCTTGGAACATACTATGGGTGATGATGGTAATGGAAACTTTGCTTCTGATGCAGTTTTTAAATGAATCATTAGATCATAACATGACTGGCTATTTTCCCACTAGACTTCAGTTTTGTAACATTAGGGACTTCTCCATTGTTATGTTTTGATTCTTAGGACACTGTATGACCCCTAGGAGATTGTGTTAGTCCATTTGGATCACTATAATATAGACTGGCTATCTCTAACAGAAATTAATTTCTCAAAATTCTAGAAGTCAGGAAGTCCAAGATTAAGGTACCAAGAGACTCTGTCTCCTGCCAGCCTATGTCTGGTTTATGGATAGCAGAGTTCTCACTGTTCTCTTATGGTAGGTAGAGCAGAGATGTTCTCTGGGTGTATCACTATTGATATATCTAGTTGATTTTGTCTGCATGGAGGCATCATGCAGGCATGTGCCACAGTATGCACTTTAGGTCTGAGGACAGCTTGCATGAGCTGCTTCTTTCCTTCAACCATGTTGTCCCAGGATGAAATTCAGGTCATCAGATTTGGCAGCTGCAAGCCATTCTGCTGGCCATGCATTCTCTTTTATAAAGACATTAAACCCATTCGTTAGGATTCTAGCTCATGGTCTAATTACTTCAGTCCTGCCTCCAAACACCATCAACCATGGGGACTAGGTATCAACATATGAGTTAGGGGAGTGGATGGTATTACTAGTTAGTTTATAGCTTGCTTAGATGCTCCAGAATATTTATTGTACATATGACTGAAAAATATTATCTGACCCAAAGGCATAGGTTGGTGTTAAGAATGACTTCATGAATAGAGGCATCTTCTAGGGTGTGTGGTTTAAACCAAAATGGCTCAAATCAAAAGAAGTGAGAGAGTATGTGTAATCAGGTTCCATGTTTAATATCCATTATAAACTCTAGGTCATAAGCATGAAGCCATCTGAAACAGGAAACGGAGGCTTCTTTTTCACTTGCCCTTGCATGGAGTTACCATAAACTCTTCTTTCTTCTCCACGATTCCCCAGTCGAACTGAGTTTATGCTAGACTTAAGCAGGCAACCCCCTCCTAGAGAGGGAGCTTCCGGCATCCTGCTGGTTTCTCCCTGGGGGGAAAAGCTAGGCTGAAAGTGTGGAGTAAGCCAGGTCTTTAAGCAATTAATATTGTGGCTGAGAAATCAAAAGCAAGAATATTATAAGTAGATTTTGTCATAATCCTACAGCTCCCAAATGTGGAAAGCCCAGGCAAGCCCAGGTCCCGGCAGAAGCCCATCTGCTATCTTTCTAGTGCAATACTTGTCTGTTTATATTTGCTCATTTCCCTCACAGAGTGCCAGGAGAGAAAAAGTGATATTTAAAAAATTCATCTGCTCGTATCTATGCAAACACTTTTCTCTCCAAACGTGAGTTGAGCAATGTGACTGAAGCAGACACAAATGCCTCCAACAGACCCCAGGGGAATTTTAATGAAGAAACAAGGTTGTAGGGGAGATGTGTCTAACGTGACTGAAGTTGCTGGTGGAGGGGCATGAACTATCTGTCCTCGAACCAGCAGCATTTAACGGAGAAAAAGTTATAGCTTTGAGCCCTAGCTTTGGAAGTTCATTTGAATCGGTTACACAAGCTTTACTGAGTTTCTGCCATGCTATATTGTGCAGGTCATAAAAACTTAAGATCTTGGGCTGATAACCCAGCAGTTATTAGTCTGAGGCAGCATCCTGCTGACATAAGGAAACAGGAGAAGAGCCCTGAGCCTCAGTTAGGTGCCACTCTTTACTACGTGGTTTATATGTAGTGCATACTTTAATTCTTACAGCATATAAGTTACTTTTGCTGTGACAAATATCTATTGGAAGCAACTTGAGGAAGGGAGAAATGTTGGCTCACAGTTTGAAGGGAATAGTCCGTCCATCGTGGCGGGAAGGCCTGGTGATGGGAGTGAGTTACTTTGCATCCAGAGTTAAGGATCAGAGAGAGGTGCAAGCGGATGCTCAGCTCGTTCTCTTCTTACTTCCCTTCTTAGTCAGCCCAGGACTCTCAGGCACAGTTAGGCCTCTCCTGAACTGCCCCTACAGGAAGTCCTAGCTGTGTCTCCTGGGTGATTCTGAATCCACGTAAGTGAACAAGGAGGAGTTACCACCACACCCACACGCCTCGCTTAGGATGAGGTTCTCTTTCTTTCTCAGAAAGGCTCACGGTGGACATGCAACTTGTTTGGGGTTTATGCAACTTTGGTTGATCTGAAAACCCACACTCTTCTGCATCGTACACAACACATTTCTGAGATTTGAAATACATGGCATTCATTTTTAGGATCTAAATAGCTAATGTGTTGAATGCTTCCTTCAATACAGGTAAAAGTCTTAGATTCTGGATATATGTTAACAGACTTAAACTTCGTTAACTGCGCAGTGAAGTGCACACACACCACTGTTATATCATTTTAAGGATAAGAAATTGTGTAAAACACAAAGAAATAACAGAGGCCATGTCTTTGTGCCCTACACTTTGCTTTGAGGAGACTTTGGAAGCATTTTCCACTATAATACACACACACACACACACACACACACACACACACACACACACACCACACACACACACACACACACACACACCACACACACACACACACACACACACACACACACACACACACACACACACACACACACAGAGCCATGAGCATGCACATGTAAGGGAGACATTTAATCATCCCAAGTCTACCTTGACATAATGGGGGACACCCACCCTGAACGCGCCCGATCTCGTCTGATCTCGGAAGCTAAGCAGGGTCGGGCCTGGTTAGTATTTGGATGGGAGACCGCCTGGGAATACCGGGTGCTGTAGGCTTTTGGGGGTTGGGGATTTAGCTCAGTGGTAGAGCGCTTGCCTAGCAAGCGCAAGGCCCTGGGTTCGGTCCCCAGCTCCCAAAAAAAGAAAAGAAAAAAAAATGTCAGAAGGGGGACAATATTTAGTAAAAACAGTATTTTCATTCCTCTTTGAGTCCTTTTAGTAACCCCCTTTCCCATGAAAGTCTCATCTGGAAGCTTAGCAACCTAGTGGGTTGGTCAACTACTGACGGAAAAAAAAAAGGATCCTCCACACTCAAGTTCAAAAATGAGTCTCTTTTTGTTTCTCTGGTATCAAAAGAACATCCTCTGCCTGGGCTGGAAGCCAGTAGACCTTTTCTCCTGTTGCTGCTGGGAAAGGATGTAGGAGACAGCCAAATGCCAGGCAGGAAGTCTCTGTGTCCTCTGATGCTATCTATCCCCTTCAGGTTTCTACCCATGGGCTGAAGTAAATCCACCCAGCTCGTGAGGTCTTGTCCCACTTCCTTGATTCCTTTGCTAGGAGTCCACTGTGTCTCTGGCCTCACACTGCCATGTCTCTGAGGGCAGACCTGTGGAGGAGGTGTCCTGGTAGACGTGGCCTCAGAACTGTGGGGCCATGTAGGAAGAAGCGAGCAGGATGGCAGAATCAGAAGGACTTCACCTTATCTCCAAGACACACAGGTCAAAAGACATTGTTCAAATAGCTGAATCAGACTAGGATGGAGCTAAAATTAGCCTTTTCCTCTTGCTACTCATCAGGTGAGGGCTTATGAAGGACACCATAGTGGTTTAGAAGAAAAGGAAACCGTTTCTTTACACATCTGGGCGGAATGAGTAATTTTGCAAGTCTCCTCTGCAGACAAAAGTGGAGCAGATGCAAGTTTCAGCTGCTAAGATAAAAAGGCCACTGCCCTTGTCCTTATCCAGCTTCATGATGGGGAGCAGGTGACAGCTCAGTCTCTTTCCAGTGAGGTCCACACACTTACTTTTAGACAACATAAGAACCCACTTGAGCCAGACAGTGGTGGCACCTGACTTTAATCCCAGCACTCAGGAGGCAAAGGTAGGCAGATTTTTGAGTTCAAGTTCTGTTTGTTCTACAGAACAAATTCCAGGACAGCCAAGGCTACACACAGAAACCTTGTCTCTCGGGGTGGGGGGAGTAGAGGAGGAGTAGAGGAGGAGGAGGTTGTGGGTGGGGGGGACTCACTTATTACCCGTACAGTGTTCAGCAGTGTGGATAAATTACTTCTCTCTCCCCAGTGAGGCCTATGGTGATAGTGGGGTCTTCTGTGTCTAGCGCCTGTGCTTGTGGGCGTTCAGGCACTGACTATTGTACCTCTTGGGAAAGAGATCTTAGCCCACAGTCACGCCTCACTCCCAAGGGTAGAGGATGCTAGAGACATGCTGAGAAGGAACTCGAGAGAATGATATGTGGTGAAAGACTCAAGAGTGATAGTCGGTAGACCTGTCTTCCCGTTAATGTGGCTCAGCATTGCAAAAGGTTTCTGTCACTCAAGGAATAAAAAATAAAAAAGAATAACTTTTTCCAATTATAGACACAGGCCTTACTATCTCTGTCTGATGTTCCCTGTCTATTAGACAGGAGCAGAAGGAACAGTGTATGGCTGTCCAGATTTGGAACTTCAGGCTTCCCCTTTACCATTTCCATCCTTCGTATCCTTGGTTAAGTTTCTTAAACTTTCTGTGCTTTCCCCCTGAACTTTCAACTGTAATAAATAACTATATCTTCCAGGTAGGATCATTGCAGAGTTAAATGACCCATATAAATATAAAAAATAATGCCTGGCAGACAATAAACCCTTTATAAATTCATCTGTTTTATTCCTTGTATGAAAAAAGTAAGGGTGGAATGATTTAAGGCATTCTTAAATTTACTGACAAGTCATTAATAATTCCATTTTCAACAAACAAGTCTTAGCACATTCCCTTCACAGAATCATCCATCTTTTTAATACCAGGGCCAGTCCTTCACATTTTGCAATTAGATGCATTCATTTAAACCACCAGCTCTTTAGCCAGCCGGAATTTTTAAATGACCATTCATTTCCTCCCTGACATCAGGGATGGCATGAGGCACAGTGAACATGGAGGCTACACTCACACGCAGTCTTCTTCCTGTGGACAGACTGCAGGACCCAGTTCATTTTCCTGTGGACAGACTGCAGGACCCAGTTCTTCTTCATTCAGAGCAGGCACTTCAGCAAGGCAACTGGAAAGAAAGTGGACTTTGCAGCCAGGAAGCCTTGGGTTTTAGAGTTTGACCTCATCGTTTCCTAACTACAAGAGCCCGATGGCGATCTCTTTTAAAATGGGGATAACAACACAGACACAGTATGCCTCTGTATCCCAGTGTTCAGTGCAGTTATCTAGATAATATATAACGGTTTAAACAAGTAGAGTTAGCACTAGGTAAATGTCAGTTGCCGATTCCTCCTCCCCAACCATGCTGATACGCCAAGTTAGAATGTGCTCGGGGAGAGGCACTCATTCTTAGTTTGTTTTCCTCCTTTTCTGGGGGCAAAAGATCATAATAAGAATGGGGAGAGACAAGGAACCTACAGGCCTCACCTTTATATCTAGCAAATATTCACTCTTCTATTTCAGAAAATCCAAGTCCAGCTGCCTTGGAATTATTTTGCTACCTTGTCAACCTGCAATGTTCTCTCATTCTCTCTCTGCCTCTGTGTCTCTGTGTCTCTGTCTCTGTCTGTCTGTCTCTCTGTTTCTGTGTCTCTCCCTCTCCTCTCTCCCCTCTCTCTTCCTCTCCCTCTCCCTCTCTCTCCCTGGAAGATGAGAACAAAGTTTCAAGAAGATCTACTCCAACACACCCTCTTCCAAAGTTGAAAGGGAGATTTCAATATGTATGGGGCAGGACACGTGAGTTGGGTCATGGCATGGTAATGCCCCTTTATTAAGGGAGATTGTAGTGCAAGGCGCTGCCAGGTCTCTATCAAAGTTATGAGGATAAAGATGAGTTTCCAATCTAATTACCATTCATTCCTCAATTCTCAGAGAGCCTTCTCCTTCCTGTACTAGATTGCTGTTCAAGTACCCAACCATCTGCTTCACTGAGGCTGCATCCCACCTCCCCACTGAGGCCCTGATCTTTACAGAGAGTTTTCCCAAGATGGAGGATGGCTGAGGACAGGGGCCCCTAGCACAGAGTCTGAGCTGCTGACACAACACACGTGCTGACACTGGGAAGTACCACTGGTCAACCGAAAGCCACTTCCCACAGATGACAGCTAGGCTAGAGCTGGTTCAGACCCTGAAGCCTGCCCAATCTCACATGTCCTCCTCAGCCTTGGCTTCCCAGCATGTGGGAAGTGGAATGACAACAGAGGGAAATTGTGACCTACTGGCCAGCTGTCATCACGCTTGAGTGACGTCACCAACTTCACAATGTCGTCCACCTTCTAAACTTCCATCTTCGTCCAGGTAGAAACATTAGAGTGATTGATTATATTGCCTTCTCCTTTATAAAATAGATTCACTTGTCCTCCCCCAAATTTGAGTCATGGGCATCTGCACTGGAACACAAACAATTGAAATGTTCAGGTTGGCGATTTAACAATCACAGCGTACAATGCCAAATACGGAGGCATTATCTAGTTGTTTCCTTGTTTGTTTTAAGCAAAAGATGCAGAACAGCATGATCGTGTATAGAATCCTACTGAACTTGAACCCTGGAACTTGCCTTTGCCTCCAGCTCATGTTCATGTGAGCTTCACTTCAGACTTGATTACAGTGAACGTAACACAGGCACCTGTTTGCTCTGGGCCCCTATTCCTTATCTCTCCGATGAGACTTGAAAGCACAAAAGGAATACTTAGCAAGAATCACTCACACTGTACTATCCCTAAAGCCCCTGGAATGGGCCCAGGCCTCTCAGAAGTGAAGAGGTTTGAAAACGAGGAAGTGGGTATAGCAGGAGGAGCCTGGGGCTGCTTGGTGACTACCCACCCACATGTACACAGCCATGAAGGCAGCCCAGGATGTGTGCAGCACTCTGCAAGAAAGCTGACTATCAGGAGGGCTGACAGCCAAGTCTCAGGGCAGATCCTTAGTGCTGTCAAGTCTCCTCACCGGCTTTGAAGTCTGGCAACTGTTTCTGGTCAGCCCAAAGCCTCTGCCTTGTTCACACCTTGTCACTACTCAACCCTCCCCCCATCCCCCACTTGCCGCCATCCTTCTGTCTAAATTCTTATGGGGTGGTCGTCATTAAGCTCTGCTTACATTGGAAGTTAATTTTCTTAGAATGTCCTGAGTCCAGATTACAGCCTTAGAAACAAACCCCAAACACTATCATCATCCAAACCATGCAACACAAATGAGTTTGAATCTCTTGACATGTGGGGCTTGGAATTTTTGACAATGCTTGACCCACTTCACAACAACTGCAGCCTTCCTTGGTAGCCATTCTCCTTATTCTTCTAACTATGGACAGCTATGCCACCAAGTATTTAGAGGCAACTTCTCCACCTTATGAATTTATTTTCATGACTTAAGGCAGTTTCAGCCTGGGTGAGGCGGTGCACCCCCCAACCCCCACCAGAGTTAGAGAATCGGAAGCAGGAAGATTAGGAGTTTATCCCACATTTAAGACCAAATCTGGGCTTCAGAAGACCCTATCTCAAAAAAACCAAACAGGGGCGAGAAGCAGGCTTAGGCTGTCATTTAAAGTGACACTCAAGGTATTTCAAAGGCATCTGGGCCTGTTGACTCTTTGGGGACCCTCAGGATGGCCTTCATCTCCATTTCGGTGGCTCCACTCTACCCCTCTGGCTTCTCTACTGCCTGACTGTCCTCAGGTCAGGTGTGTGGTGCAGATCTGCCGCCCAAAGTTCCCGTTAGCCCCATAACTCCTCTCTGACTCACACGGAAGCTGGCACGGTAATAGGCCACACAGTGATTACCTATCACAGAGGTGATGAAGTTAGCAGGGTTTAGGGTTTGTCCAAATGGTCCTAATTGCTAGAAGCCAAGAAAGTGAGGTCCAAGCCCGGCTCATTCCGAGAGAACACAGTCTCCCAAGGACGGTGGCTTTTCTCAGTTTCATGTTTTGCCAATCGTATGAATGAGTTAAAAATCCCCAAAGCCAATTTACCTCACAGGCTGCTACATGGAAATGCAAAACAAACCTCATGTCTGTCTCAGACAGGAAGCTCTATGATTCTGGTGATTAAACTCCAAGCCCTAGTTTGTGCCAGACGTGCAGTCTACCACTGACCTATATCCCCAGCCCTCTTACGTAGGTTTATTGTGTGAAGAAAGAAGGATTCAAAGTAGTTCTTAAAATGGCCAGAGATATAAACACATTGAAAGCCAACATCTTGGCCTATAAATGAGTTAGATTGTACTTTCTAAGGTGAAGTCGATGTATCTTGGCCCGGCTTCTGCATGTTCTGAATCTGTTTGTTTAGGCAGCCCAGCTGGGGCAGCAGAATCCAGATACAAAAGCTTTGGTTAGTGAGAGAGGGAATCAAAAATAATCAACATCACCTTCCCATTATCTTAAAAATTAGAAACTCAAATGAAAGGCTTCTAAATTTAGCTGAGCAGCGGGAGGGCACATCTGATGGATGCTACCCTCTGTGAAGATGTCACTGTCACCACTGAAGAGGTCACCATGGGCAAGCTGAGTGCTTAGTGCCCAAGCATTTGCCCTGGAAGCAGCCATGACTGATCCTACACTCCAGGGCTTGGTAGCTATGATGAAAGGGCAGGGGAGCCACTCAGGTAGCAGGCTGCCATGAAAGGAGACCCTGTATCTTTGTTTTTAGCCAAGATTCTTTGCCAATTATTCTTCAATTTTTTTTTTACTAGATTTAATTTCTATGGCTTTAGGTTATTTTTTGTTTCATTTTTTAAGAAAGATTTATTTATTTTTATTTATAGGAGTGTTTAACTGTCTTCAGACACACCAGAAGAGGGCATCAGATCCCATTACAGATGGTTATGAGCCACCATGTGTTGCTGGGACTTGAACTCAAGACCTCTGGAAAAGCGGTCGGTGGTCCTAACTGCTGAGCCATCTCTCCAGTCCTTGTTTGTTTGTTTGTTTTTTAAAGATTTGTTTTATGTGTAGCCCAGGCTGGCCTGGAATTCACTTTGTAGGCAAGGATGACCTTGAATTTCTGGTTCCCCAGGATTACCGGTGCATGCCACCATATTGGTTTATGCACTGTTGGGAATTTAAACCAAGGGCTTTCTGCATCCTAGGCAAGCACTCTAGCAGCTAAACTACATTCCCAGGCCCAGACTCAGACTCTTTTAAGTGTGGTGCTGTCTGAAGACAGGACCAGAACTTCCCCGGTCAGGCATCATTGGCTTATGCCTGGAATCCCAGCACTTGAGAGGCTGAGCCAGCTTGGCTGTAGTGAAAACTGTCTCAAAACTAAAACACAACACAACAACCAACCAAGAATAAACCTCCCTCTGCCTCTCTGACAAGGCTGAACTCTTGTCACATTCCAAGCTGGGGAACCTTTTAAAATGCTTATTTTCCCCTGGCAATAAGCAGCAATGAAACACTTTACTCACAGACCTGGGCAATGGCTTCTATCAGAGAATTACATCTTCCCAACTGCTTTGCAGTGCATCTTGGCCCTGCACAGCCTGGTCGCACTACCCCAACTCCAGGTCCATGCAAAGAATGTGCCTCCCAGCATGCATACAGTCTTCAGGGCCAGCCATGCTTTGTCCTTGACACTCTTCCAGGGCACAGGGGAGATTATCAGGTGACAACATTGTGTTGTTATTATTACCCTGATGTGTTAAAACTCTGTGTGGTGTGATGAATAAAGACCAGGCCCCGATTTCACGTTCCCGACTGCCAATAGTTTTATTGTAACAGCTCAGAGCTGTGAGTTTCCTTCTCAGGCAGATTGGAGGAAGCTGTGAAACTCTGGGAAAGGAGGCTACTCCTGGTGTCATTTACAATAACTGATATTTGCCTGAGCCAGCTCTTCAGTACACCTTAAACGCAAGAGCATTACAGAACTAAAGCTTTACAAGAACCGGGAGAATCCCTTTGAATTCATTTGCCTATCAATGCCTCACTGAGGCGCTGACCTCCCACACCCTGCTGGCTTACAAACTCTGAACCTGAGCTGACAGTAAGATCAGTAAGGGGTTCTGGAAATCATTAAAGTCAGCAAATGAGCACTAGTGAGATAGTCACACAGGCTGAAACTGTGCTAATCTGTCTGTTTTGGCAATTACAGCTCTCGGGGTGAAAGGAGGGAACTGAGAAGCCCTGAAACCCGAGGGAGGACATGATCTGTTTCAGATGTCTGGGAGAGACATGCACACCCTTGTTTTCCCCTGCACACCACACCCCAAGGATGCAGGAAGCAAGGGAAGGATTTGGGACACGCCTCATCTCTGCCTCTGACTATATTCAAACAACCAGAGTTTTAATTGCATCCTAGGTGTACCTAGAACATTATTATTATCATTATCACACCACCACCACCACCACCATCACCACCACCACCACCACCACCACCACCACCACCACCACCACCACCACCAGCACCACCACCACCATCAAAACATCTTTCTCTTTGATAGTAAATTCAAATTCTAGTCTCTATTTGAGAATACATCTTTTATTCTTTTTTATGTTACTCAATTACTAATCACAGGCTGAGGAGATAGCACAGTGGGTAAAATGTCTGGGGCACAAAAGCAAGAACCTGTGTGATTCCCCAGAAGCTATGTAAAGCTGAGCTTTCATTCAAAGCCGGGTGGCAGCACACGTCTGTAATCTCAGCGCTGAGAGATGGAGATAGGAAAATCCCCAGAAGTTTGTGCACCGCTAGTCTGGCATAGGCGATACAAACAACAAAGAGACTCTGTCTCAAACAGTTCAGACATTGAGGACTGACACCTGAGGTTAACCTCTGCATGCTCTAGCATGCGTGCACACACGGGCACACACACGCACATGCACACACACATACGATTTCTTTTGAAAGATAGTTACTCAATATTTCCTAACCTTCTAGTCATCGAGCTTTTTTTGTTTCCTTTTCTTCCATCTTTCTCCTGATCCCCAGGTCCCTTTCCCTCTCGGGGGCTGGCATGATGCTCTATGCAGCATAGCATTCCCACGTCATACATGCACAGCTGACACACAATAAACAGACTTCAACTTTCAGAATTGTCTTCCAGTTCATTCCGCAGCCACCGTCTCTGTTCCCCTAGCTCGCCATCATCCTTTCACAGCCCAGAAATTCCAAGCAATCCTTATGACTTCCCAGCTTAACATGACCAGCCGCCTTGGCAAACCCCTCATGCTCTCCCTTCCTAGAAAATAACATACTCTGTTGTGTGAGCCTCATTTGCTAGCAGCAAACACAAACACAGGGCTCTTCGTTTCTTGGGTTTAAGTATTCTCATAAATTCTGTATTTTCCCTATTTCTTTTCCTAGTATATCTTACAAGTAATCAATAGGAACTATGAAAAAATCCTGAGGTCACAATTTCTGAATCTGATTTGAATTTGTTTTTTTTCCCCCTCAAAATTAACACTATGAGTTTACTGGCAGTGTGTTTTCCACTTTTCAGATCCTATTTTGCAAGTCTGGTGTCTTGTTTAAAAAGTGATAAAAAAGAAATGGACAATTTTTCACTTTTTCTGATCTTAACTCTAGTCTACTACCTCCCCCAACTACTGCCCCAACACACATAAGTGTTTATACACCAGAGAGAGAGAGAGAGAGAGAGAGAGAGAGAGAGAGAGAGAGAGAGAGAGAGAGAGCACTGATGATGAAGAATATGAAGTCCTTCCCTGCATTCCCCTTAGGTTGTATCATTGTTTAGAAGTTACTGGTTCTCATCCAGAATCAGACATGAACAGAGTAGGAAGTTTCAACCTAGCCATATAAAGTAGTAAGCCTCAGGCTTGACTTGTGTGTATGTGTGTGTGCGTGTGTGCATGTGTGTGTGCCTGCATGTGGGTGTGCATGTGTGTGTATGTGTGTGTGTGTACGTACACAATTACATGTGTACACTGGAGTTCATGTAGATGTCAGAAGTCAACCTTGGGTGTTATTCCTTAAGAACCATCTACCTTGTTTTCTTGAAATAGGGTTTCATACTGGGACCTGGAGCTCCTTGATTAGACCAGGCTGATAGCCCCAGGAAGATACCTGTCTCCACATCCCCAGCCCTTAGGTTACCAGTATAGGCCACTGAGACAAGCTTTCTACATACATGCTGTGGATCAAACTGAGTCTCATGTTTACACAGTAAGCATGTCACTCACTGAGCCATCTCCTAAACTTCTCAAATGTTCCTTTAAAGCTGGTCTCACATATGATCATCTTTTCAATGAATCAATGGGTTGATTAAGCATTTATTGAGTGCTTATTCTAAAGCCAATACTATAGTGTCTGACTCTCCACCTCATTTGAGGCAAGCTATTATTCTTACATACCTGGGGACAGACACGCAGAAGCATACAAGTGACTTACCCTGAGTGAGAAAAATAGACTTTTAGAGCCTAAACCTATTGCTATTTCTATTGAACTAGTGTGTGTGTGTGTGTGTGTGTGTGTGTGTGTGTGTGTGTGTGTGTGTGTTAATAGAATTCTATATGCAAGAATTGGAAGGTTCTATTCAAGTTGGTACTTCTTAATGATTTGAAGAGCACAAATCCCACTGCAATAAATCTCACCCAAGAGCTGTCTCTGGTATCTCCCTGTATTTTAACCTTCCTTCCTTCCTTCCTTCCTTCCTTCCTTCCTTCCTTCCTTCCTTCCTCCCTCCCTCCCTCCCTCCCTCCCTCCCTCCCTCACTTACTTACTTTCTCTCTTTCTTTCTGCTCTAGGGATGAAATCTAAGGTCTTCATGAGCAAGCACTATCCTCCTGAGCTATGTTCCGAGCCCACTGGCTTCAGACTTTCATCTAGTAAACACTTAGGGAATATTTTGCAAATATTTAACCAAATCTCTCACTGAAAACTTGAAGCTTAGAACATCTTTAAGACTGAGTTCTGTCACTAACTATCAAGGGGAGGACTAGGAAGCCTCGTGGTGCTGTCAGATAGTGGTGTCTGCTCCTTCTGGATATTGAGAGTGAACTTAAAAAAATCATCTTGTTCAGTTGAAAATGTCATGTAAATTACAAGGGGGGGAAAGCCTCCTCGCTCAGATCTCTTAAAAGGTATGCTGAAATGAATATCCTAGTAAGAGCACCAGTGGAAGGGGCCCTGGGTCCTGCTAAGACTGAACCCCCAGTGAACTAGACTGTCGGGGGAGGGCGGCAATGGGGAGGGTGGGGAGGAACACCCATAAGGAAGGGGGGAGGAAGGGGATGTTTGCCCGAAACCGGAAAGGGAATAACACTTAAATGTACATAAGAAATACTCAAGTTAATAAAAAAAAAAAAAAAAAAAAAAAAAAAAAAAGGTATGCTGAGTACTAAGTTTTAAAAGGTAGTTCAATTACCAAAAATTTACATTTTCTATAAAAGAAGCTGCTCTCATTGGCATTTATATGTATCTGTTCCCGTTCTAATGCGGTTACTATTTAATCTTATGAACAATCTTGTAAGATAATTTTATCCACAATTTATACATCCTGAAGCTCAGAAAGCTTAAGTAACTTGTTCAAGGTCACACAGCTAATCCTAGAATTTGAACTCATAGTCCAGATGCTACATGGTTAACCACTCTTCAGATTGCCAGACAAAATACCCAGTTACAACTGAATTTCAGATTCTAAGAAAATCTTAAATAGTGCATGGAACATATTTGTATTAAAATGTATTCATTTCCTAGAAAGGCAAATTGAACCAGGCGTCTTGCACTTTTCATTATTAATCTAGCAAGCTTACTCACAGGCTTCTGCCTACAGCAAGTCCCTCCCATTGGACTATTTGTAGTTTAAATGTGCTTGAATTTTGCTACGGAATAAATAATGCTAGGTACCTCTCTGATGCTGGGCAAACGCTTTTGGATTTCCTTTCCCTCCACTTATGTGGGGATGGGTTGGCCTGGTAACTGTCTGTTCCCTGATAGTGCAAGCTTGTCTCTCCCGATAAGAAAGGCTTTGCTTCCTCCTGACACAGTCTGCTCCCCTCCCTACACTGGACTATCTCTGCAGAGGCCAGCTGTATCCTGCCTGCTGGGGCTCATCGCTATCTAACCTGCTTGTGGCAGGAGTCCTTTTAGGGGCTCAGGTAGCTGCTCCTGCCAGGTAACCAGGCTCACTGGATGAGAGACAAAGGACAGGATAGACTGGAGCTCAGCAGGAAAGGGGTCATGTATATAAAAATCTGTTGTAGAAAACATATCAATAGGCAAAACATATGCCACCGAATAAGTAACATGTATGTTTCAGGGCTGGGGATTGAACACAACAAGTTTTGTACAACCACTGAGCTATATTATACCGCAGTTCAACAAACATCTCTGGCTTGTCTATGCATACCTGTCATTCAACACACGTTGTGTACCTGCCTGCCTGCCTTCTGACATCACCCAGATAACACAGCTGGAGAAACAGAGACCGTGATTATTTATTTGGAACTATGTCACGTAAGCGTGTACTTGACAAAGCTTCTGACTGCTGGGATAATGGCTTTATTTTATGTTGCATTATTCTGAGACAGAGTTTCATGCGGCGTGGACTGAGTGCAGACTCGCATGTAGCTATGCATGATCTAGAACTGCTTCTTCTCTTGTCTAATCTCAGTACTGAGATTAAAGGTGTGCGTCACCACACCCAGCTTCAGAACCTGCTCTTGATGGCCACCTAGAAGCCAAAGGCGTCCCCCTCCGACATCACACACGCAATATATTGAAAGCAAACAAGCACAGAGGGCTGCAGAAGCAACTGACCTTTATTATCTTTGAATAACGTAGATACGAAGTCTGTACATCTCAACTCACACTTTGGTCTGGTTAGTTTTAGTGTGTGGGGTTTTTTTTTTTCTTACAAGTTTTTATTTTTTTAACATTAAAGCTTATGGGAAATGTAGTGTGGATAACTGAGAAGACTCTGTCTATACACAAGCCTGGGTAGTTATAGAATTACCTCCATTGTAAGGATTTTAAAATCTTTTTTTTTTCAAATGAATTTTTACGACATCCAAGTCACATAGCAATGGTAATGTATATTAGGACATAAGAACAGCATTTTGCCATTGTTTGTAATTTTCTGTGATCAGCCCTTCATATATTTCTTTCAGTTTTTTAAGTTGAACGTGATGACATGCACCTTTAGTCCCAGCACTCAAGTGTCTGAGGCCAGCCTGGCCTGTAGCAAGTTCTAGGACAGCCAGGATTGCATGTTAGAGAGACACTGTCTCAAAAAAAAAATTGTAGTTTTTTGGGTTTTTTTTTTTTTTTAATCAGAAGAGTGCTTTGCATATCTTAGTTTTTACGAAAGCCCTGACGTTTTTACTTTCCTTGTACGTGTTATAGGTAAGAAACTGAGGTTTCGTGAGGTTAAGCAATGTGCCCAAGGCCACGCAGCTGCTAACTGACAGACACCGCACTGCCCTGGAACCTGCGTCAATTCACTCCGGGAACCACACACTTAATTACTGCTCAACGGTACGTCTACAGCATAAGGTCGGTAGCTGCAGCGTCTGCGGTGAAGAAGCAGGTTTTAAACTCCAGTCTGCTGCTGACTTTTACTTCAAAGGCATGAACCAATCTCCAGGGGGAGGGGCAGGTGGGTGGCAAATGGCCTGGGTGGCATTAAATTCGATGCTGCGACGAGTACACAGCACACGCCACGTGTGACTCGCCACACGAGCTGGACAGCACCTGCGCTGCCTTGTGCCCAGGTTCAACCACAGAAGCCCACAGATGACTCCTCTGACTCTCACAGCAGTGCTGCAGCTGGGAGAGAGTCTTACTCGTTCTTTCACACAACAATGAATCAAGGTTCACTAATGATAAACAGCTTGTGGATGAGCAACGATCAATAGAGCACACTTTAGGTACACTAGTAAGGGTAGGATTATTATTGTATCACACTGTCGAAATGGACTCATGACTAGTGAACTGGCCGCCTTAGAGTCCCCTCCTTTTGTTCCACATGTATTTACGATCTTCCATATGTATATATGATCTTGAATTTTTTAAATTAGATTATTTTATTCTATATGTATGAGGGTTTTGCCTGCATACCACTTGATCCCTAGTGGCCATGGAGAACAGAGGACAATGTCAGATCCCTTGGAGCTGGAGTTATAGATGGTCAGGAACTGCCATTTGGGGGCTGAGAATCAAACCCAGCTCCTTTCCAGAGCAGTGAGTGCGGTAAAACTGGAGGAGGTAACCCTCACACTCCTTGAATGAAAATACAGATGAAGAAAATAGATCAAGCTGCCGCCATTGAGAAACTTAGATTTTTAGTCAACCAAGGTTTTGATGGCTTTGTTAAGAACTAATTCTGCATATTTTGGCAATTCATTCCATCCCTCTAAACAAATTTTCCCCTCTGCAAAATGAACCTACTACTATCTATTTAATATTGTTATTGATAGGATTAAATTAGTTATAAACTACTGATGCCAGGTCATAATTTTTTAGCGCAGGGACCATATCTTTGTATTCCTGGCAATGAGCATCAGTCCCCAGCAAGCAGCATGCCCCAGTTTAGGTGTGGTGAATGAATGTGTATAAGGTCCTATATGTGTAAACAACATTCTGCATATAAAATATTAACCTGGGGATGGGGGTAGATCAGGGGTATAGTAACTTCCCCACTATATGCCTAGCCATTAGTTTGATTAAGCCCAGAACTTAGTAAAGTAATATTACTACTTTTCAGTAGTTTAAACTCCAACACAGTACCAGAAAGAGTTGATGAGATACTGTTGAACATATGCAATGTTACTCTTGGGTTATGTGTTTCTGAGAGTTCAAGCTACAAAAATACATCCTGTAAACACTCAAAAGATGAAAGTTTCTTTCTATTGATCTGTAGCACAGTCTCGATGCTTCTAAAAGGCCCTTTCCATAAATTGGCCCTGGACATAGCTTTGCTTGTCCTGCCAAATCTCAGCATAATCACGCTCTCTGGGATTCCAAACTCTAAGTGTGCTGTGAATGTATGCTAGGTTTCCGAGGCGTTTGCAAGACCTTCTCGGCCAGCGATAATATGAAGAGAAATAATTTCACAGTGCCAAATTCTACAAGGCGCAAGGCTCACACTGCCGTGAGCACTACTTCACTGAGAAGTGTGGTATTTAGTAGTAAGGAAAAAAAAAAAAAAGAAAACAAAAATTTAAAATATATCCCAAGGCATCTACATAGGCCATAGGTGAGATACAAACAGACAATGTGGGACGTCTAAGGAAAGAGAAGTCCTCTGGGTAGGAGCTGCAGTAGGAGACAGACTTGGAGCTGGGATGAGGGATGAAAGGCACCTGTAGCCAGCAGAGATGAAGAGTTTTAGGAGGAAGTGTAGCAAACAGTTCACAGCGCACGAGTAGTAAGGTGTTTGGGGATCAGGTGGGACTGGAGATATGTCACCGGCCAGGTATTAGGCTGAGCAGTTCATGCTTAACTCGCTGTTGAGCTCATGAAGGTCTAAAAGGGGATGGAGGTCACTACTGCTTAGAGGGTATTTCTGCAAGAACACAAGGCAGACTGACAGGAAAACAACTGAGCAGGAGACCAAGAGGAAAATTGGTATAGCAAGAGTCTAGACTAGAGGTGGTCAATAACCAATCAAGGGTGAGGGTGATGGAGCTAGAGAGAGCTGGCAGACGGGAGAGCTACAGGATAGGAAGTATCTATTCCTGGGCTGAGCCGTATAGAAGCTTCTAGCCATATGCAGCTATCTAAATATAAACCTAATTAAATTTAAATCAGATTTAAAATACAGCCCCTCAGTACATGGTCACATTTTTTGTATTTAAGAGCCACCTGTGGATTGTGCAGATAGAGAAGCTTGAAGTTCTTGGGGAGTGAAGACCCAAGCCTTAGGAGTAATCCTGGACGGTGAGGCAGGTGGTCTGCCCTAAGTTTGGGGCTAGCCTGGACTTCACAATGACCACCAAGCCTGCCAGAGCTATAAAACAAGACCTTGTCTCAGAACAAAACAAAACAGCCAATAATAAGTCAAAATAGACAGAAGAGTTATTTTCATCTCAGCAGACTAGTCTATTGGACGGTACAGAGTGCTTCGAGGGCAGCTGGCACAGAGATAGGGACAGGGGACTAAACGACACCAAGGCTTGGCAGGTTGGTGACTGAGAAAGGTGATGGTGTGCGTTGCAGATGGGAAGACAGAAGGACCTAACAGATACTTCGTATCTATCAAACTCTAGGGACACAAGCGCCTCCATGAATGATTACAAACACATAGTGTAAGGACGGCAAAATGTCCAAGGGGTCTCCCAAAGCCTGGTAAGGAACGCAGTGTCCAGGGGGTGTCCCAAAGCTTTGCCCAGGGGCCCCAGTGTTACATAACTGACTTATTCCTTCCTGAGCTCACTTTCTTCCCAGACTGTGGCGCTCCAGATGGTTTGAGTGCGAGGTCTACTCCTCGGCCCTACGGCATCACTGGCTTACACACACTGTGATAAGGCTGGAGCCCCTAGTAGGGCTGTGTGCTCTTTCTGTAGCTCTTCTGGGCCAGTCTGAACCCTCGTATCTTCACAGATGCTGCACATTTCCTCTCCCCTGATAGCCTCACTTGCGTCTGCTTGATCCTTGGAAAGTCCCCTCGCCCTCACTCATTTGATTGCTTCCTCTGAAAATATTCCTTCCCACGGTGCCACTGCTTTTTAGTTGGACTCTTTTGTTTCACAAGTCAAGTTCCGGAGTCTATCAGCCACTCCCTTACCTACCTCTCACCCTTCTCTCTTTGACTCTCATCAGCAATGGACCGCACCTTGCGGAGTGATCTCAGTGTAGATATATGACCACCATGTTAAGAGAGGCTAAAAGAAAGCACACAGGCCAGATCTCATCTCGTCCATCCATCCGCAGGCGACACTTATAAACTGGAAAAAAAATATACACAGGGAATGGGAAGGGCATGGATGCAAGGGCGCGTGGGTGCGCGCATGTGTGTGTGGTGCGGATGTGAGTGTGTGTGAAGATGGGGGCATGGAAAACTGACAAAAGGTGCCACTCCAAGGGAGAACAGTAGAAAAGTGCCGTTTCCACAAGGTCGAACTCAGCCCACTAGACTTCAGCTCTCACTCGTCTCCTCTGCTCCGCACCTCAAACACACGCCTACGCGCTCTTGTGTCTGTGCCTTTGCTACAAACCAGTCTGTGATTACTGTCCTTGTTCCTATTCAAGACTAACTGCTTCAGCACCGGGCTAGGACTCACGGCTTCTTACTGCCTACAGTTTCTCTAGATGTCTCCTCTGGTCTCTGCTTGGAGACTTTATTTTTCACTCTAATGCCACAAGGAAGTAACTCGGCTTTAAACACTGTTCCTGGATCCCCTCAGCCTTCCCACTACTACTACTACTAGGCTCGGGCAACCCCTTACCTCTCCTCCTCACTCTCTCTCATTCTCCTTGC
The DNA here is from genome assembly GCF_011064425.1 of Rattus rattus. Classification (NCBI taxonomy): domain Eukaryota; kingdom Metazoa; phylum Chordata; class Mammalia; order Rodentia; family Muridae; genus Rattus; species Rattus rattus. The sequence goes on from NC_046156.1 coordinate 52,325,220, forward strand.
CCTCTAACCAGACCTTTCTCCATATGGTAACACGGAAAGGGTTTTCATTAAGCTCCTCGGCAGTCTTCATCAGGCCAAACTTAGTGGTTAAATTCCCAACTCTGGACTAGGGGTGCAGCTCCGTGGCAGAGTTTGTCTAGCATGAACCAACCGGCGTGACGGGGATGAGGGACTGTGAGGCGGGGGTGAGGCAGAGATTGAAACTCAACTGTCTTAGCTATTTCAGCAGTAGGCAAGGGGACTGTCACTGACTTTCCTAAAACAACTCCCTAACTACTTCCTCCCTTCCTGGACGTTCATCTAACCTGACTGCCAACTCTGCTTATCTTTAACCTCTACTTCTCTTGGTCCTCTCTTCCAGCTACTCCCCATCCCCAGGGTCAAATCATCTAATCCTGATGAATCTCAAATTTATATCTCCAGATTCATACCTCGAATTGTTTATTCAATATCTCTATTTGGATGATAAACAGGAAAAATAGAAGTTTTGTTTTGAAAAAGACTTATTTTTTTTTCTTTTTTTTTCGGAGCTGGGGACCGAACCCAGGGCCTTGCACTTGCTAGGCAAGCGCTCTTCCACTGAGCTAAATCCCCAACGTATTTTTATTCTACGTATATGAGTGTTTTGCACACACACACACACACACACACACACGTCTGTGTAACATGAGCGTGTGGTATTCATGGAGGCCAGAAGAGAGCCTCAGCTCCCCTGGAATTAGAGCTGCAGCCTGTTGTTAGCTGCTATGTAGGTGCAGGGAACCCAGCCAGGGTATTCTGCAAGAGAAGCAAATACTCATGCTGCTGAGCTTTCTCCAGCCCCGCCTAAAATAGAACTCTCCATTTCTTCACTCCCAGCTTTGCTCTTACCCCATCTTCTCTCTCATTACGTGATATCAGCCAGCAGGCCCCCAATCTAAGAATCATTCCTAATTGTTTTGCTCTATCCTCTGCCTTCTCAAGTTCAAATCTATTAAAATAGATGTAATAAAACTGAAAAAAAATCTAAAATAAAATAACCACTTCTTACCTGGCATGCTGCTGTCACTCTTGGCCAATTGGACATGAGCAGCCACCTACTAGACTTCCTCTGTGGACATTCATGCTTCTGTTGGATATTTTACACACACAGCAAGACTCACTCCAACTCCGGATGGGCCTGAAACTCATTGTGCAGTCCCGGCTAACCTCAAACTTGTGGAAACTCATTGTGTAGTCCGGGCTAGCCTCAAACTTGTGACGATTCTCCTGTTCTTGTTTTCAAAATGCTGGGATTACAGGAGTAAGACACCACACCCTAAGTAATATTAACCTTAAAAAAAAAATGGACTAGATATAGTTATTTGTGGGCCCACCCTCTCCTCAGGGCTTCCTGTTGCCGTTCGTTACAATGGTCCACAGGCTCCACAGGGTCGGGCCATTTGTCCAGATCTCGGCGCCTCACTACTCTGCTCTTTGACCATGGACTCTGCTCATCCATCCTTTCTCTTGCCTTTTGCCATTCGTGAAATATGGCAGACACATCCCACCTCTGTGTTTGAGGCTGATATTCTCTCAGCCCAGGAGTATTCCTCTCATCCAGCCTCTGTTGTCTAGGCTTGTTTCTTCAGAGCATGAACAAAGGCGTGCAAAGCCCTCCCTGGTGACCTGTGAATTTTTTTTTTTTACTTGTTTATTGTTCATGTTCCCTCTCCTAGGTCACGAGGATGAAAACTCTAGAAAGTGACTTTTCCTATATATGCCTAGAACAGCATGGAGCACCTACTAGGCACTCAACTAGTAACTGTCCCAGGATTGCATCCCTTCAAAATTCTTTCTTAATTTTTTTTTTTTTTTGTCCTTTTTCATCTCAATGTTGGCCTTAATCACTTTTTCAAAGGCAAGGCCCCAGTTCCTGTCTGCACACACTATTCCTCCTGACCCTTTGAAGCACGGCTCCCTTAAGTAGATTCCGGACACGACCGGGAAGGCGGAGCCCGGGACGGGGGGCGGGACCTGCGTGCTGCGTGCGTGCGCGTTCCGGAGGCGCCGCCGCCGCTCCCGAGGCCGCTGCTACTGCCGCCGCCGTGCAGAGCCCGAGCCCGAGCCCGAGCCCGAGCCGCGGCCGAGAGGAGGGAGGAGGAGGAGGTGGAGGAGGCGCCGGGCCGCGGGGTGAGTACCGGGTGCGAGTGAGGGGCGCGGGCTGTCCGCACCTCGGTGCCCGCTTCTTAGCGGTTCGCGAGTCCTGGGCGGCGGCCGGGGCCTGGCGGGCGGGAGGGGCCGCGGCTGGAGGCCGAGCCAGCCACGCCCGCGGACCGAGGCCGCCCGGTGGGGCCTGCGGGACCGGCCGTGAGGGGCGGGCCGCGAGATGGGACGCGTGTCCGCGCCCGCTCCGCTGTCGTCCCCGCAGCCAGGGAGGTGCGGTGCCCTCGGCGCGGCCTTTGCCCGGGCCGCCGAGCGCTGACACCTCTGCGTCCCACTCCGCCGCCAGCCCGGTTCCCGCCCTCCCTGCCCTCTGTCTTCTGCGGCTTGCCATGTGTTCGCCTTTGCAGCGTTGCTCTCGACTCTGATCTCTGCTGCTTCTCCTGAATTTTGTCAGGAAAGAGGCCACGGTGTGATTCTTGTCTTCCTTCCACCGAGGGCGTGTGAGGAGTGTCGAGGTGGTGGGCTTGTGGCTTGTCTCCTTACCCAGAAAGTTAAGAACAGTGTCTTCTGCTGAGTTGTGTAATTTGCTGTTGTAAGGAGAAGAGCAAGGAAGGACAGTTGTGTCCCCCGCGTCCTCCCCCCTCCCATATGTGATTTCCTCACAGGATAGAAAACTATCCTGAGTTTAGGGGACCTTTCATCCCTTGGGAAAAGAGCTAACCGGTCAGAAACAGTGAGTGTATTGCCGTTGGGAAGGGAAAATCATTTTGTCACTGCTTTGAAGGAAGTACTGTGTAAGAAATGGTATAAAAGGGCAGGAGGTTAATGGGCCAAGCGTTACAGGTACCTGCCACTGTTTTCTGCTTCTTGGGTGGCTGAAGATACTGTTTTTATTAGAGTCAAAGTGTCGACTCTCAGAATTAACCAGGGTAGTTAGTCTTCAAAAGCAGGCAGTTATAAGAGATGATGCTGGAAACAGGATTTGGAAACTTTCTTTGAGTTTCCTGTCAGAATGTGTGGGGGTAGACATACCAATGAGTACTTTTTTTTTCTTTTGATGTAATTGATTTCTGTAACACTTTGATATAATGAGTACTAGATTAGGTCCCAGACTCCTTCCTGTCTTTACGCTTTTCTGTAACACTTTGTTTCAAAATTAAACTTACATTTTCGGATATTCTTTCTTAGTATGGTGTTTCAGTGAATCTTGTTTAGTTTCTTGCTACTTCAGGTTCTGTTACGATTGTGTTCATTAGCAAGGATTTTATCTGTCCTAATGTTTGTCGAATGAGTTGAGTGGTCCATTTACACATCTCCTATCTTTTTCAGAGGAACCTTTATGTTAAATGTTGCATTCCACTTGCATTATAAAAATGTCATTCTTAACCATTTCTAGAATATGGTGAAATATATGGACTCACTCCTCCTATGTCCAGGAAAAACAAAACAGGCATTTATGCACAGAATTTTGTATTCAGCTTCTGGACTCCTCTAAAGCCACCCATAGACAGTCAACTTAAAGTGAATTGAGATACCGATGTTACTCAGTTTTATATTAAAAGTTTTCAAAAGTGCACACTTTTTGTGGCCTCGGGTGTGATTGTGTCTTCACCTTAAATTCTGGGGATTTTGGAACAAAGTTTAAATGGATTACAGTTTCATAAGGAAAAGTTCTCAGTATCCCCCTCCTCCACCCCCACCCCCCAGTCTCATGTAGCTCAGTGGTGTAACTGAGGAGGACGTTGAACTACTAGTTCTCTTGCCTTTACCTCCAGGGTGCTTGGATAGGTGTGTGCTCCACTGCCTGGCTTATGTGGCGCTGGGGATGAATCGCAGCTTCATGCGTGGTGGGTAACTTTTAGCAGTCATTTTGTTTGTAGTCTTTGGGATCGAACCCAGAGCCTCAAGCATGGTCGGCAAGCACTTTGCCACTTAGCTGTATTCCCAGTTCTAACCAGTAGCCATTTTAAAACCAAGACTCCCTAGAATCTTTTGGTCCCCTAAACCCATAATCAGACTAGGCAGGCTTTTATTTAGATATTCTCTGTTTTAGTAATATGAGCATTTGAAAATCAAATAATTCTTCTTTTTCTCTCTCAAGCTTGTTCCTATGTGTGGTCTTCATGTAGTTAATTGTGAAAATATGCGATATTCAATAAGTACTTAATTGAATGTTACTGTAAAAAAAGAGTTCTTGCTGTCCTCCCTTGAGTCAGGAAGGACAGACCATAACCAACTAAATGTGGAGTGTCAGGTGTAGAGCTGTGTGGAAGAGTGAGGAGTGGTGAGGGGTTAGAGAACAACACTGGCAGAGGATACTTGAGACTGGAGCAGAGACCTGAAGGAAGTCAGGAGGGATGTGTGCTTCCTCGTACACAAGAAGATCACAGGAAGAACAGCCTTCTAGGGCAGAGACCCTAGAGTACATGTGACCCTTTTGAGAGCAGCTAAGAGGACAGTGTGGTAAGAACAGTAAGTAGGGAGAGAGGAGGGCTTGAGATTAGAGAAATAACTGGGGCCCTTATGCTCAGCAGTAATAGGACTTTTGGATTTTACTTTGAATGAGATGGGGGAACCCTTAGTGTAGAAGAGAGACCTTATCTGACCTAAGCTTATGGACATCATTCTGACTACTGTTGTGGAAGTCAACTCAGGTGGGGAAGGAAGACTGGAGTAGGATTTTTTTTTTGTTTTCCTCTTTAGTTTCTGGGGGTTATACTCAGGTCCTTGCACTTGCTAGGCAAATGCCCAATAACCAAGTTACCTCCTGCCCAATGTCTTCATTTCTCACCTTTCAGCCATGTTGAAGTCGTCCATCTTCTTTCTGTTGGGCACGTAGGTGTCTTCCCTTCCCCAGTAAAATAACAATGGCATTTCACATAGTCTAGCCAACATTTTTTTCTTTTGGAGTATTTCCTTGTGATTTATTTCTAAAAGAGTCACCATATGAATAGACTTAAATAGTTGGTCATCTTGTTTTAACATTAAGTGTCAATGGCAATTTAGTTTTCATTGGGGGTTATCAACACAAAAGATTGTTATGGTCACAAATGAGATTCTTTTAGACAGGTTATATTTAGCTCACCTCTGCTTTTCAGCATTAACCACAGAGTGCTACTTGTTGGGGAAAAGAGGGATGAATTCGAGGACCCTTGTTCTCAGGGGACTTTTACATTCGTCTGTGTTTTATAATCTAATAGTGAAATAACTGAGCCTTGGCAGTGTTTTCTACTACTGTGAACTTTGTGGGTGGTTGATGGTCTTATATAAAATAAATTTCTAGTTGTTCCTTCTGGCGGTTACTTTGTCTATAAGGAATTTTCTATAAGGAGTTTTTTATTGGCCTCTATAATTTGCTTATGTTCTGTATGATGTTTTTAGAATCTTATATGTTTGACAGTAATTTATATCTAGTAGACCTTAGTGAAGAGCAGTTGAATTTGAAATTGTAGTGCCTGTTATTCAGAAAATAGACTGCTGTTGTGTTCTGCAAGGCCAGCTTTGAATCTTTGACATTTAGTTTTAAGAGGAGAATGATACCAGTTTGTTTTCATAGAAAATTATACCACCAAGGCTTTGTTCAGCATTCCTGGTTCTGGAATCTAGATGACTTGACTTGGTCTGAGCCAAAACTGTGCCATGTGTAGAGGGAGGGAGGACAGCTGAGTTCCCAGAAAGCACCTAACACTGTGAAGCATGTGCTAGAGGTCCAGGGAGTATTCACAGAGCTCAGTGCTCAAGGGTCTTGGCTCCAAACAGCTCTCATTTCAGACAGTCAATAGAAATGACTTGTACAAAGCATTTATATCTTCTTATTCTGGTATATTTAAAATTGCGAACTTAAACTTATTTCCCCTTGATGTTCTTTTACAAATCAAGCTAATCACTGGTGAAAGCATAGTTCAAGTATTTTATGCTTATTTCAATATTGTAGTGGAAATTACTGCATTATTTAATGTAGATTTTTATCATGTAGAAAATACTAGCATTAAATAGAAATATGTAAGCTTTTATATGTTAATGAGAGGAAGTTGAAGAATCCTTTGTGTATGCCTGTGTGTGTACATATCACAAGTAATAATTTTTACGTGCCTTTTAGTATTTCGTATACTTAATTTACATTTTGAGTTTTTTATAGTAGTGGTTATGGTTATGCAGTGAGAGATCTTGGCCTCCCTTCCTTGGGCATACAGTTTTGAGATGACTGGTGAATTTGTTTAAAAGTTAAATGATCCTGATGATCATTTAAAGTTAAACATATAAAGTTAGCTTTATTCATTATTATGTTCTGATTGGCAAAGCAGCTCAGCAAAGAACTGTGCCGTGCTCTCATTTCTTCTTGAAAATAGGCCTTTCAGAGTGAGGGATACGACTGCACTCACACATGCACCGATATAAAAAGGGAAGTTGTGTGATTATTAAGGTAAAACTGAAATAAGAAATGGTGTACTTTCATAAGAGGAATAAAAATAGTCCTTTTAGTAGTATTTTCAGAAGTACCTGATGTACACCTGGGACATTAACTGCTTTGTGAAATAAACTTTAGTTATTATACAAGTGAATGACTTTTTTAAAAGAACACTTAGCTTACCTAGGGCATATCAATTTTCTGTAGATAAATCTGAAAGAATCTTTTTGTAAGTCACTCTAATTTTTGCCAGTTTTTTAAGCTTATTTAGCTCATAATTATAGGGTAAACAAAGCTTAAAATAAAGCATGTAAATCATGTTTGGTTTCAGAATATAATACAATTCAGTTATATTTCCTAAGAATATTAAAGTACCAATAACAGATAAAACCACGTTTGAGTTAATTAACAATTTAAAGGGCCTCACTTTGAACTGAAAAGTCAGAACTGGAGTTATACCTGGCTGTGAACCACCATGTAGTGCTAGGCATTGAAGCCGGGGCCTCTGGGAGAGCAACCAGTGTTCTTAACCGCTGAGCCATTCTCCTGCCCCGTATTCACGTTTGTTTGTTTGTTTGTTTGTTTTTCCAGTGCTGTTTTATACTGACTTATTGTGCGTGTGAAAAATTTTTTTGCTCAGGATAAGATGGTGGTTTAGTTTTGTACAGAGGTAGAAAGAACCAGGTGCAGTGTTGGACAGAACCCTGATGGTGTTGATGGACCTTACTGCAGACTGCCAGACGCGTTGACTAGAAAGCCCATTCATTCACTTTATTTTCAGTGATATTTTTAAATTCACTTATAAGTAAAATCATTCTGTTCCAGATAGGTCGGTGATATAATGCAACATTAAGACAACAGATTCTGTGTTGTCTTGTAGTAGTTGGCATTTAGCACTGATTTTAGAATTTTATGTAGTTTATAGTCTAGCACAAATCTATTGGATGTGTTTGAAACTGTCCTTTCAGTTCAAATGTAAAGTATTGTATACTTTCATTAACAGACCTAGTCAGCCATTGAACCAATATCTTAAGTATACATTTATTTTATTTTACCTTACTTTATTTTATGTGTATGGGTGTTTTGTCTGCATGTATGTCTGTGTACCAAATGAGTGCCAGGTTAAATAAGCCAGAAGAGGGTGCCCCATACCCTGGAACTAGAGTTAAGATGGTTATTAGCTAGTGCATGGGTGCTGGGAGCTGGGAACATGGGTGCTGGGTGCTCTAGTTCTCTGGAAGGGCACTAAGGGTTCTTAAACTCTGAGCCATCTCTCTAGCCCCTAAAAGGTTTTTCTATTACCATACTTATGATCTGTTTTTATTATGCGCATGCCATGATGCATATGTGGATGTCAGAGAACAGCTTGTAGGAGTTGGGTCTACTGTGCAGTTCTCAGGGATCAACTCAGGGCAACTCAGGCACCGTCTCACCAGCCGAGGTGTTTGAATGACTCAAAATTAAACTCTCGTTGGACACATTTAAATGTGTAATATTTCATGTTTTCTTTCTTTCTTTCTTTCTTTCTTTCTTTCTTTCTTTCTTTCTTTCTTTTTTTTTTTTTGCCAGTAGTACTTTTTAGTACTTGGCTGTTTTTTAAATGGTAGGCTTTCTGAAGCTTCATAAATACTATTCCTTAGTTGTCAAAAATATTGTAAAATAAAAACGCAGATTGTTGTGGTGTAATTCAACACACACACACACACACACACACACACACACACACACACACACACACACACACCTGGAGTTGTTTCATTGTTAAGCTATCAGTTTTAATCTATGTTTAATGTCAAGGTTTGAGACTTTCCTTTTTTCTTTCTTTTTTTTGTAGAATAGATTTTTAATATTTTCTCCACATCAATTAAAATCATCTTGTGTCACTAAAATAATTTATTTAGGATGGATGTGCGGATACCAAATATATCAGTGTGCATTCTCAGTGAGCTTTTATTTTCAAATTCCTTCCTTCTCAGCCCTAACCGACATGCTTATAAGAAACAATAGTATATTTAGTTTGCATGTGTGTTTGGATTAATTTGGCGTTCACTTTCAACAGTCATACATAGAAAATCTGCTTAACTGTGGTGCTTTCTTTTGGGATTTTGTCTGTCCGTTAAATGATAGGCCTTGTGTAGCATCATAGATACTACTGAGTTTCACATAACATCCTTTATACAATCTAAAAGTAACTATGGACGTAATAGAACCAGGCAACAAAACGAGACTGAGAAATGTAGCTCCTATTCCAACTAATCTGACACCTCCTTCACTTCCCTCTGAGAGAGAGAGAGAGAGAGAGAGAGAGAGAGAGAGAGAGAGAGAGTGTCAGTATTACATATAGCAAGTTTTGAAAAGAAAATAAGGGTGAAAAAAGAAATTTAACATTTTTAATGGTCCCATTACACAGAGCAAACCACAACCATCTTTCAGTGTGAATTTTCCCAGTTTTCCCTCTGTGTGTACAGACTTTTCTTTTTATAAAAGTTAGATTTATGCCTTATACTATTTAGTTACTACTTTTTCTGTCTGTATGGGATGTTTCTGAAGATATATATATATATGTGTGTGTGTGTGTGTACATATATATAGTGTACTTATATATAATAAATAAATAAATTAAAAAAAAGAATGTGGAACACTATCATTTGTAAGAGTGGAAAGTTACAGTTCTTTTGAAAAAGTTGAAGTTTAATTTCTTTTTTTTTTTTTTTTTTTAGGATTTATTTATTTTATTTATATGAGTACACTGTCATTACTGTCTTCAGACACACCAGAAGAGTGCATCAGATCTCATTACAGATGGTTGTGAGCCACCATGTGGGTGCTGGGAATTGAACTCAGGACCTCTGGAAGGGCAGTCAGTGCTCTCAACCACTGAGCCATCTCTCCAGCCCTGAAGTTTAATTTCTTTAAAAATATTTTAGATGAAAGTGATCTGTGGCAAAATAGACAATGGAGTTGCAATCTGAGCATTGTACATTCTATTTGTTTTGTTTTTGAGAGTTTTTTTCCTAAAATGATGAACAAACTCATTATTATTTTACAAAAATAATATTCATCATTATTTTGCAAAAATAAGCTGGACTGGGGATGGAGAGGGACAGTGGGAGGGTGTGAGGGAGGGAAAGACAGACAGGCATACAGACAGACATATTTACTAGTGGCCCTGGAGTTAGGCAAGTCTGGTCCAGAACCTTGCTTCACCACTTATGAAATCCATGTTACTAACTTGATTTGGTATTTCTAAACCTTGGTTTCTTATTTTTAAAGGATCATGATAATAGTACTACCTATATCATAAGTTTGTTGAAAAGGTTTGAAATAATATGTAAGACTGCTTGGCTTATAATAGACATTTAATAAAAAATTTAATAAAACTTAATAGGCAGCTAATTTATTAATTATTTTTGGCCAGTTTCAGAAGGGGGAGGTACCTCACTTTTGTGACCTTGTTTATATTAACTAATAGAGGTATAAATGAACTATAGTGTACAGTACTTAAGGGGAGAGAGAGAGAGAGAGAGAAGAGAGAGAGAGAGAGAGAGAGAGAGAGAGAGAATGAGAATGGTAGATACTCTGTGTCAGGAATGGCATGTGAAAAGTCAGAAAGTTCAGAAGATGAAGGATGGGATATTAATTTAACAGAGGTAATGTAGAAGTAAGGCCATGTGAGGTTAGGGTTTTTTTTAAGGCACCAAGTATGGAGTTGAGAAGGGAAGACTTGATTCTGTATAGAGGTTTTAATGTGAAGACTATTACTGGATAAACACACTTACTGAAATGGAGGCCACAGAGATGCTTGGTGGCTAGGAGCACTGGCTGCTTTTGTAGAGGACTTGGGTTTGGTCCCCAACACCCACATTGCTTGTAACTCTAGTTCCAAGGGACCCAGTACCCTATTCTGATCTCTGTGGGTACTGCAGGCATGTAGTACACTTACATATATGTGGGCAAACACTCATACACATAAAAAAACCTTCCCGGGGTGTAGTGGCTCACACCTTTAAGCCAATCACATGAGAGGCAGAGGCAGGCACAGCTCTATAAGACCAGCTTGGTCTAAATAGCTAGTTCTAGGCCAGCCAAATAATAATATTTTTGTTTTTCTAAAATGTGCAATTGTGCAGAAATTTAGTTTTCTTTAGTGTTGTGAAGTGTTTAGTTTAGTTAAGAGGGAAGTCTCAGTTTATATTCGTATTCTGGAGATACTGTAAAATAACTGTTCACTGTATGGTGAAATGCTTTCTCATGGGTTAAATTTTTTCATTATTTTATTTTATATGTGTGGGTGTTTTGTCTTCCTGTCTGTTGTGTCAGAAGAGGGCATTAAATCCTTTAGAAATGGAATTATGTATAGTTTTAAGCTGCTATGTGGGTGCTGGAACTTGAACTCACATCCTGTGGAAGAGCAGTCTGGGCTTTTAACTGCTGAGACAACTCTCAACTCACCCCACTCCATTTTTTAAAATTCCTTGTAAATGCTACGAGACTTGGAAAGCACCAGTTAAATAAGCAGAGGAAGTATAGCACCAGTTTGGAAGTTGCAGGCAGTGAAGTAGAGAGCAGCTCCAACATGGGGAGCTGACCTGTAGAAGAAGTATTTAAGATTCCCAGTCTTCCTTTCTCAGGTTTTCTGTTTGTTTGTTTGTTTATTTGTTTGTTTCTAAAATAAGCTTTCAGATCCAGTTTTTGTCATTCTAGTACTTGACTTTTCAGTATGCAAGATTGATCTGACTTTTGATATCAATCTATCTGAAAATAAATTCATATGAACTGCGAATCAGATGTTCAGTATTATACAGTTGAAACTCAAGTAACTCTCAGGCAGTTTTAAGATGTTTATATTTTTAAACCAGTTTTCATTTCTTTCTTAGTGTTTTTTCCTCCAAATAATGTCTAAATTCAGAAATGAAATCTTTAAGATGCTAGGAATTAAAACCCTGGCGCACCTATGGCCAAGCAAATACTCCATCACTGAGCTGTACTTAGTTCATTGTTAAGTTTTGTTCAGTTCTCTTCCTTTTAAAGGTATCTTTGAAAATACTTTAAATCCATAAGTATAACAGTAGTGTTAGAAATTGTGGCTGTTGCTTTTGACAAATACTTCTTGTCTGTGAAACTGCAAAACTTCAGATTTACTAAACTAGATGGTATTTCATTTACCGAAAGACCTCAGGTATTCATAGTTCTGCATTACTGTCACAGCACTGACGATTGCAGTTGAGTCTGTTTTGAGTTGGTTTGGGTTCTTTTTGCCTCTATGGATAAGTGTATGTAACACTTGGGCCTGAAGGCAGCTTACTAGGAATACTAGCTAAAAACAAATCTGCAGGGTAAACAGCAGTTTCTTGTCTGTTAATCTTCCCTCCTCCCCCTCTGCGTGCGTGTGCGTGCGTGCGTGTGTGTTCCTGTTACAAGCACTGGCACAAACCATGGCTGGTGTGTGGAGGTGGGATTGGTGCTGGGCCTCCCACTCCACCTTGTTTTGGGGTGGCGTTCTCGTGTTTGCAGTGTATGTTAAGATAGCTGGCCTGTCTCCTCCATAGGTGGACTGGGATTGATTACAGAGACACTTCGCCCAGTCCAGCTTTATGTGGGTTTTTGAGGTTCAACTTAGGTCCTTTCACCTGCCCAACTGAGCCCTCCCCCCAGGCCCTGTAAAATACATCACTTTTTAAAAATTTTTTAAAATACATCATTGTTTTCCTCAGAAATCTACAGAGATCAGAATAAATTACTTTTAGCATTGCAAAAACCATAATAAAATTGTATATCAGTCATTAGTGAAGAAAATACATTATAGACTTACCTACAGGCAGTCCAAATGGAAGTATTATTCTCATTTAATGCTCCTCTTCCTAGATAACTGTAGTTTGTATCAGGTTGACAAAATAACAACAAACTACCCTCACTCAACAAGGGCACTTAATGTTATCACAGTATAAAACATTCCAATTTTTGAAAGCCTACAATCTTAAAGAATTCACATTAAAATTTCAGTCTCTTTAATATATTGTCTTCTAAAGTTCTAAGCCTCTCTAAAATATCCAGAACTTCTCTAAAATATCCACTTTTTTTCTCACATTTCTAAGTCTGTCAGATTTCTGTCTCTAAAATTCTAAAGTCTTGTTATCTGTGGGCTCTCATAAAATCAAAAATGGGTTACATATTTCTCTGTGGGGGAAGAACCAGGGTACTGTCACAATCAAATCAAGCAGTACCAAAGTTCCACAGTAGAAAGAGTTCAGTAGTTGGACATCTGGGACCTACTTGTGTACCTCTGGGCTTCAGAGGACTGGACCACTTCTCCGGTTCCACCTTCTGCAGCACACAAAGCTTGCTTCCTAGGATCACTGCCATCCACTCCGAGACTGCTGCTGTCCGTAGTAGTGCTGACAGGGTACTGGGCTCTCCCCTGTAACTGGGCTGCACCTTCATTAATATCCTCTCCTGGGATCTCTTCAGTACTCTAAGCCAGCTTTATGGTACCAGACCTCAACTTCTCTCTATGGGGCTGTCTTCGTTTTGAGGCTTCTACTGCAGCTGAGGATTCACCTTCACAAGTGACCTTTTTCATAGTGCCATGCTTTAGCTGCTCTCCAGAACCCCTTGATGGCGCCTTCAAAACTCCTATATTAGCAATTTTGGTGGCCGTCAGAACTAAAGCCTTACTCTACTCTATAGACTGTAGCTTCTGTGTGCTGAACGTGAGGAAACACTTTCCAGAAGATTTTGCCTCAGCTATTCTGGCATTAATTAAAGCTGATTTCTCAGCTTCAGCTAAATGACAACAATTGACCCAGAAAGCAAAAGTTTCACTTGTGGTGCTGGTCTCTTGTTAATCACAGCTCCAGCTGACCAGAGACTACAGATTTTTTTTTCCTTCTTCAAGACAGGATTTCTTTGTGTAGCCCTGGCTGTCTTGGAACTAGCTCTGTAGATCAGGCTGGCCTCAAACTCACAGAGATCCACCTGCATCTGCCTGGCATTAAAGATGAATACCACCACTATAGGAGACTACAGATTCTTTTTCTTAATTCTTTTATTTATTTACATTCCAAATTTTGTACCCCCCAGCCCCCTTTGCAGAGTTCTTCCCCCATCCCCTTCATCTCTGAGAGGGTTACCCCCCAAGTCTCCCCCCTCCCTGAGGCATTAAGTCTCTATGGGATTAGGCACATCCTCTCCCACTGAGGCCAGAAAAGGCAGTCCTCTGCAATATATGGGGTGTCGGGGGTGGTGGGGGTGGGGACGTGGGGGGGTGGAGTTTGTTCAGACCAGCCCATGTATACTCTTTGGTTGGTGGTTTAGTCTCTGGGAGTTTCCAGGGCTCCAGATTAGTTGAACTGTTGGTCTGCCTATGGGGTTGCAATCTCCTTCAGCTCCTTCAGTCCTAACTCTTCCATAGGGATCCCCGACCTCAATCCAATGCTTGGCTATAAGTATCTGCATCTGTCCCAGTCAGCTGCTGGTAGAGCCTCTCAGAGGACAGCCATGCTAGGCTCCTGTTGCAAGCACAATATATAGCATCAGCAATAGTGCCAGGGTTTGGTGCTCACCCATGGGATGGATCCCAAGTTGGGCTGGTCACTGGTCAGCCATTTGTTAAGTTTCTGCTCCATTTTTGTCCCTGCATTTCTTATAGATACAATTTTGAGTCAGAAAATTTGAAGGTGGATTGGTATCCCCATCCCTCCACTGGGGGCCCTGTCTAACTACTGGAAGTGGTCTCTTCAGGTTCCATATCCCTACTGTTGAGTATTTCAACTAAGTATTCAAAATATATAAAGAACTCAAGAAGTTAGACTCAATATATATCTCCCAATTAAAAAATGGGATACAGAGCTAAACAGAAGATTCTCAACAGAGGAATCTTGAATAGCTGAGAGGTACTTAAGAAATGTTCAGCATCCTCAGTCTTCAGGGAAATGCAAATCAAAATGACCCGAGATTCCACCTTATACCAATCAGAATGGTTAAGAGCACTGACTGCTTTCCCAGAGGTCCTGAATTCACTTCTCAGCAACCACATGGTGGCTCACAACCATCTGTAATGGGATCTGATGCCCTCTTTTGGTGTGTCTGAAGACAGTGACAATGTACTCACAAATACTAAATAAATAAATAAACAAACAAACAAACAAAAAGCTCAAGTGACAGCATATACTGGCAAGGATGTGGAGAAAGGAGAACAAACACTCCCCCATAGCTGGTCAGATTGCAAACTGGTACAGCCACTGTTGGATCAGTGCTTCCTGACAGTTCCTCAGAAAATAGTTTCTACCTGCACACCCAGCTATACTGCTCCTGGGCTCATACCCAAAAGATGCTCCACCATACCACAAGGACATGTGCTACACTATGCTCATAGCAGCCTTATTTGTAATAGCCAGAAACTGGAAGCAACCCATATGTCCTTCAAGTGAAGAATGGATACAGAAAATGTGATTCGTTTACCCAGTGGAATACTATTCAGCTTTTAAAAACAAGGACATCATGAATTTTGCAGGATTAATGGTACTAGAAAATATCCTGAGTGAGTTAACCCAGGCCCAAAATGACATGCAGGGTATATACTCACTGATAAGTAGATATTAGCCAATAAGTACAGAATCCCCAGGATACCCTAAGAAGCTAAAGGAGAAGGAAGGCCCAAGTGAGGATGCTTCAGTCCCACTTAGATTCTTAGCATAAAATACCATACAAATGGCCTCAGTAGCATCTTTCTTCCCTCTGAAATGTCAAGTCAGGCCTCCTTCATCTGCTTTGCTCTAGCATTATTCTCCAGATGAACAGTTCACCAAGTTTCAAACACTGAGTGGTTTTTCTAACCCAAACTTCTAAATTCTTTCTGCAATCCTCCCAAAAACACATGGTTATATCCACAGCAGTACCCAGTGATCTAATAGCAATTTCTGTCTTAGTTTTGTATTACTGTGAGGAAGCCCATGACCAAAAGTGATTTGGAGAGGAAAGTGTTTATTTCAGCTTACAACTCTCAGCTCACACTCCATCACTGAGGGAAGTCAGGGTAGGAACCTGAAGCCAGACTTGAAGCCACTAAGAAATACTGCTTACTGGCTTGCTCCTCTTGGATGGCATAGTCCCCCTGTAGGCTGGAACCACTCACATTTATCATTAATCAAGAAAATGTCCGGTAGAATTGCCTATAGGCAGTCTGGATGGAGGTGTGTTCTCAGTTGAGGTTTCTCTTCATAGATAACTCTAGCTTGTGTCAAGTTGGAAAAAACAAAAACAACAATCAACCAGAACACTGTTATTGTCCAGTTCTTTTTTCTTTCTTTTTTTTTTTTAAGATTTATTTATTTATTTATTATGAGTACACTATAGCTGTCTTCAGACACACCAGAAGAGGGCATCGGATCCCCATTACAGATGGCTCTGAGCCACCATGAGATTGCTAGGAATTGAACTCAGGACCTCTGGTAGAGCAGTCGGTTGCTCTTAACCACTGAGCCATCTCTCCAACCCTATTGTCCAGTTCTTGTAAGTGATTAAAATAAAGGTAATTGTATGCTTTGTGAAAATTCACACAGCTCTAAATATTATTATGCTAATACCAAGCTTCCCAAAAGATGAGTAGCATAAGGCCAAAAAAAAAAAAAAAAAAAAAAAAAAGATGCTCAGTAATTATATATGTTCTGCTTAAAAACATGGAAGAAGGACTAAGTTACAAGGAACTATCTCTGTACCAATTATCTGTTCTTTAGTAAACAACACCATTTTCCTCTTAGGTAAGTCTAGAACATTTCTTCAGAAATGACTAAGTCAGGCCAGAGAGGTAGCTCAGCTCTTAAAAGCTTTGCTGCTCTTCCATAAGTCCTTCCTGGGTTCCATTCCCAGCATGTACATGCTGCCTGTCAACCAGCTGTTATTCCAGTTTCAGGGGCTCTGATGCCCTCTCCTGACCTTTGTAGGAACTGCATGCATGTGGTACTTGTACCTACATGCAGACAAAACACTTACACATAATATATGAAAAAAGAAAAAGGTTGCTTCAGCTTTTTTTCTGTTACCCCTCTCCCTAGTGAGACTTACATTACTTATAATAAAATGTTCTTTAAAACTCCTGAGGGCGGTGAATCTGATACTTTCTTTTTATTTTTTATTTATTCTTCTCTCATACAATATATCTCTACTGAAGTTTCCCCCTCTTCTCCCAATCCACACCTCCCACCTATCTTCAGATCCTCTGCTCATTCAGAAAAGAACAGGCCTCCCAGGGAAACGAACCCAACATCGCATAACAAATTTATCATTATTTTCAATCTTAAGGAATGGATGTCCACCTAGAACTAAAGCAAGTTGATAGGGAAAGTTGGAGAAGTGAAGGGATATTAATAGAGGGTTTACTGTAGGAGAACGCTTGGCATGGGAGAGAGTAGCTTTTCTAGATATAGGTAAATCATTTATTTTTACAAAGCAGAAATGAGACTGACGAAAGCCGGCCATGAGGAGGTAGGAGGATGTTGAAGGAGGTGCATGTGTTGTATGGGCTGCAGTAGCTCTCTGAGACCTGCAGGGAGATGAGGATCATCTGCCCTCATTTGTAGCAATGCTAATGTTCACAGCTTCTTGGGGTGCACCATCTCTCTGGGAGCGCAGTAAGCCTAGACAGGGTGAGAAAGTTTGTTTTTGGAAAGAAAGAAAAATTTTAAAGTAAGTTATTTATTTATTTATTTATTTATTTATTTTGCCAAGGACTAACATAATTTGACATTTTAAAAGATAACTTTTTATAATAGTTTGATTCTGGGTATTGTCAATATTTTCTGCTGAACTAATGTTTAGTGGATATTAATGAAGTATTTGTGAGTTTATTTCTAATCTGCCTTTTAGATCCTAGTATTTGTAGTAAATAAAAACAAAAGCATCTTCCTAGATGTGTGGTGGCGCATGCCTTTAATCCCAGCATTTTTTGCACATGATGGCTATGGAGATGGGTTTCTGTGAGTTCGAGACTAGTCTAGTCTACATAGTGAGTGCCAGACAGGTTCTGTTTCAGAAAACAAACAAAACAAAAACTCCTTTGATTTTGTTTGTAATTTTAAAAAAAGCCAACTTTGTTATTTAGGCTATTGTATTCTAAAGCTTTTCACTCTACTACTGTGGTTTAATAGTGGTATGTAGCTTTCTGATAGGAAGTTTTCATTCTTCAGAAAGTATTTCACATGTAAATTCAAGTATCATTTTCTATATAGCTATGTATCTGAATTTTAATGATACAACTTTCATAGTTTAAATGTAAGAATGTCATTAATTTATGGAAAATTGTGGGCAAGTAATGTGAGAAGAGGAATCTTAAAGTAATTGGATCTGCTTCTATCTTCGTGTTAGATGTATGCTGCTTCTTTGCATTCCTCGGATGAGAAGTCTGGGACTTAGAAGCTCAGAATTAATTGGTCAGTGCTGAGGAACAGATCCCCTTGTTCTTTCTGTTGCCAGGCAAGCACGATGATAGTGTGTGCTATCCTCTCAGATTAATCTTGTCAAACATTCCTATGACTTTTGATAGTTCCAAAACTTAGGGCAGACTCCATTAGTAAAACATACCTTGACTTTTAGGTAAATGTTTAATAACCTCTGATTAGCCTTTTAGTCAATGTTACACTTTTTACACAGAATATCAGCATTATAATTCAGTAGCATTCTAACTCCAGCCCGCATTTGGGGCAGCAGATAAGCACAGTTTTAGCAGATGTGCTGTCCCATTGTTCCCATTGTGCTTTAGACTTGGACTGCTGTCACCAGTAGAACAAGCTTGAGCTCCCGTCACCACTCAGTACCATCTGCTTACGTGTGTGTGTAAGGAATAGTAGGCCTTAGATACTGGCTACAAAGAGTCATTGCTTTATTGTCTCTTAGCTGGCTCTGTTTAGGTTCATGTATGCTGGGCTGAGTTCTCACTCCTTGACCTTTAGTCAGAATGCTGTCATGACTATTGTTTAGTGTCCCCTGTGTGCTGACATGCAGAAGATGGGGATGTGAATACTTTTTTAAAAGTGCCTAAGCTAGAAAAAGTTATTTAGAAATAAAAGCAAATAATTGTAAAAGAGTTGTCCTTACATGACGAACCATCATTCCCTCCTTCCTTGCATCCTGTGGTTAATTTTCACAGTATATTAAGTTAGGGTTTTGGTCCTATAAGTCACAGTGTTTTGTACAGCACGCCATAAAGCGTCTCTGTTGTTAAGGGAGAGAGCAGATGATCAGCACTTGTGGGGTTTTCAGAGCCTTATGTGTGAAGTATGTATTAGTGTAGCGCACAGCAGACAAATAAGAAAAGGTCTTAAATTACTACCTCCAAATCATGGGGTTATGGGCAGTTATTTTAACACACGGTCTCATCATGAAGCCCACAGTGGCCTGAACTGGAAGTCCTTATCCTTCATCCTCCTACCTGCTGACAGTCCAGTCATGCACTCCCCCATCCCTGCCTCATTACATCCCTTAACCTTTTATTTTAGGAGCTTTACACATTGCACTGTTTATATATTTTATATTCAGAAAATAAAAGCTCTGATATGAATTTTATTAATGAAATTAGTTTTAAAGGTGAAAATTCTCAGATAGAATTAAACACTGTATAATATAATAAATGTATCATTTGAAGTAGAATTATGAGAATTTTTATATGGTTAGAATTTGTGGTAAAACTAAACAGAAGCAAAATTGACTTTCTAGTTTCTGATGTAGGGAATGAGAGATCCAGAAAAGTGAAGTGCTTAAGATAGCATGCCTTGGAAACTTTTATCATTGTGATTGATCAGTTACATTGATTTTTCACCACTTTATAGATAACTGTTAATAACAGAACTTAATTTTATTCTTCTAAGTGGTATGCCAAGTCTCTGACCAACAGAAAGAACATTGGGCAAAAATTTGCATGTAATACATGGTAGGTGTTTTTACCCTCCTTCATTTTCAGTTTTCACTTCTGCAGAATAGAAAAATGCATGGTATCTAAACTCATGTCTCAAAGTTAAATAAGTATGCTGACCTACGAAAAGCACTTAAAACTCTACACTGCTGTTCTTATTACCAAAAGTTGGCATTAATGCCTCTCAGACACTAGAATAGAAGTTCTCTAGAGACTGGAGTTGTATGTGTGTGTGAACATACAATGAAGCCAGAGGTCAGTATCAGGTGCCTCCCTCCCCCATTTATTTTCAGCAGCGTCTCTTTACTGAACCTAGAGTCACTGACTGAGCTAGCCTTTCAAGCCAGCACATTTCAGGGATCTACCCTTCTCTCCTGCTCTCACAGCTGACTGCAGCTCACCTGTGGATCTGAGCTTCCGTCTCCCGTCTCCATGCTGAGCACTTTACCAGCTTAGCTGTGTCCTCAGACATTCCCCATCGGCTGAGTAGGGCAGTTGGCGGTTACATTTAGGCAGGTTAAGTTTTTTTTTTTTTTTTTCTTTTTTTTTTTTTTTCGGAGCTGGGGACCGAACCCAGGGCCTTTCGCTTCCTAGGCAAGCGCTCTACCACTGAGCTAAATCCCCAACCCCCAGGTTAAGTTTTTAAAGTTAATGTATAAAATATGTCTTTGACATTCGTATCTTAACATTTTAGAAGTAAAGTATTTAACATGGAAAATCTGTAACAGTGTAGGCAGAGCGCTGGATTTCTGTGCTTAAGTACTCATTCTCTGAATCTGATCTGGGGTAGAGCCAGGAAGCCAGCTGTACTTTATATTTCTGGTCTTCCTCAGGTGGTAGTGATGTGACACTCTTCCACTTACTTTCTTTCCATGGTTTCCATTTTAGAATTAAATGTATGCATTGATGCTGGGGGGAGAGAGGTATTCATTGTTTCTTTGACTGGTCTGTAACTTGGGATTTTTCTGCCTCAGCCTCCAAGTCATCATGATTGTAGACACAAGCCACCATATCCCAGCAGGTTGTTTTATTTTTGAAGCTATAGAAATAAAAGTGGACATTTTATATTCACAATAAGAATTAATGATGCCAACTTCTCATTGTATATTCATTTTGACCTTATAAATTTATTAAATGTGCATAGATTATGTGGTTTACACTCAGGTGTGACCAGAGTGATTTTGAGAAGTGAAGTGTTGTTGGAGATGGATCTCAGTGTAGGATACTTGTGGAGCGTGCAGTACGTCCTGGGAGATCCATCCCTGTGTCATTAGGAAAAAAAAAACAAAAGAACATACCAGTGAGACATAGATATAGTGTATATTTGCTTTCTGTGTGTCTGTGGTTTATATAGGAAAAGTAGGACTTACTCTTTGCCCCAGAGAGCTAAATTATCTGCCATCAAGAATGGATTCAAAGAGCTAAAAGAAAACAAAGAAAATAAAAACCTTTAACTTTACCTTCTTGCCTATTAATATTTTGGTGAACAACATTCTCCAAATTATTTAATGTAGTTCTTTTGTCTACAGAAGCCAAATCAGATATAGAATTTTTCATGTTCCCCTTTTCATGGCAAATGAATATACTTTAACTTCCTATTTAACAGACAGGTAACATAAATGCATGACTGTTATTTAAATGATTCCCTATGGCATCACACTTTTTTAAAAATAAAAGTTGTTCAATGAATAATCTGGTTGATTTTTTTCCCTTTATGTATCTTTACTTACATCCTCAGGATAGTTTAAAAAAATAAGAACTATTTATTGTATATATTTTAATATTTTTAGTACATATGACTTAGAAAGTCAAAGTTCCTGTCTCCAAAGACAAGCACCATTAGAGTGTTTGGTCAGCCCTTCCTTGTGTGTTAAATACAGTTTTACACACTGTGTTCCTGAGACCAGAAAGTAGACTGTAGCTTCGCTATAGGCGAGTGCTTGCTTGTTGAAGGTATGTTGGTCATGTTTTCATTCCATGTGCATAATTTTTACTCTTTAAAGCAGTGTCTCTTCTTCTGCCAAAGGATCTTTTGTTTCCTGTCTCTTTGTTTCTGTTTGTGTCATAAATTCCTGATTGTAACAAAGTCTCTAGATCACTTAAGAAGTGAAAGTGCTTTATTTTTTTAAAAGATTTATTTATTTATTATATATAAGTACATTGTAGCTAGCTGTCTTCAGATACACCAGAAGAGGGCATCAGATGGTTGTGAGCCACCATGTGGGTGCTGGGAATTGAACTCAGGACCTCTGGAAGAGCAGTCAGGGCTCTTAACCGCTGAGCCATCTCTCCAGCCCTGAAAGTGCTTTATATACTCATTTTCCATTGTGTCATTCTTTTGGTATTGGCACCAGATTTTTATTGCAATATTTTTGTAGTCCTTAAGTAAAGAAATAGAAAATATTTTGTAAATGTGCAGATGTGTCTGTATAATTTTCATATACAGTTTAATTTTGGCTCTAATTTTAAAAATTACTTTTAAGCAGTATGTGTGCATGTGTATTATATACTAGACTAGAATAGTACATGTACTTAATAACTTTTCAGTGCCTGATCATAATTCAGAACTCTAAAGCTACCATTGAGTTTGTTATCTGTATTATAGTACTTATGAGCACAGTAAATAAAAGGGCTATGCGCTCTTGAGGATATCTGAAAGCAAAACATACTGTCTTCGTATATCTTTTAATCTTTAGTTTATTGATTGAAGAATTATGAACTTATATTGTCTTTGTTTTGGAATTTGTTTACATTAAAGACAGATGTATCCTCCCCTCCCTTTTCTAGTGAGGTGTTTATTTTAGGCATCTTGTATTGTATTGGTTTATTTATAGAGTTATAGATGTGTTGCCTATACTTTCTTAAGGTTTACCCTCTCATAAATGAACCTATACCAGAATAGAATTATCTTAGGTGATACTTGTGACTCAGTATTTTTTAATACAATCTTAATGTAATTAATCCTTTGCTAGATTCAAGCAGGTTTCTTTATGGGAAATCAGTAAACATTTCAAAAAACTATATTTTAGTGTTTTAAACAAAAATGTCTTTAGTTTTTAAAAATATACTCATTTGTTTCAGATTAATTTCTCCTATATAAACTTAGCTACTTGTATCATTTTTAAATACTTTGAATGTTAGTTCAGATTCTTTTAGTAATTACATTAGCTATAATCTCCCTCCCTCCCTCCCTCCCTCCCTCCCTCCTTTCCTTCTTTCTTTTTTTGAGACAGTGTCTCTTTATGTAGAGAAGGGTGGCCCTGAACTCACAAGAGATTTAGCTGACTCTGCTTCATGAGTGTTGGGACTAAAGATATGTGTCACTGTGCCCCAGCCTGTGGAAGTCTTTTTTTAAAGGACACCCTCAAGCACATTTTCTTAGCTGATCTCAATGGCGCGCGCGCACGCGAGCACACACACACACACACACACACACACACACACACACACACACACACACACACACCCATAGCCAGATAGATGTTACAGGGTGAGAGACCTTGAAACACAGCCCTAGATGAGATAGCCCATCAAACCCCTCTCCTTGGAGTTCAGGGGACCCTGCAGAAGAGAAGGAAGAGGGTAAGACCCAAAGGAATGAAGGACACCAGGCAAACAAGGTCCTCTCAGTGGACACGAGCAAACAGCTCATATGAACTCAAGAGACGAAAGCAGAGTGCACGGGCTACACCAGGTCCTCTGTATTATGGCTTCCAGTTCAGTGTTTTTATGAGATTACTGGGCTCTTTTTTCCTTTGTTGGTTTGTCTTGTCCAATTTCAATGTGACAGTTTTTGTTTTATCTTACTATAATTTATTTTGTTATATGTTTCTTAAAAGTAAATGAATAAAAGAAAGGGGAGAGAGAGAGAGAGAGAGAGAGAGAGAGAGAGGAGGAGGAGGAGGAGGAGGAGGAAAGGCAGGCAGGCAGGCAGGCAGGCAGGCATCCTGCTGAGAGAGGGAAAAATCAGTTTTCTCCAATGGAGTGATACTGGGTATATCAACCACTACAGGGCAGGCCTCATGTTCAGCATAGTTGAATAGTTGATCAAAATATTACGGACTCTCAGTTGGGGTGTGTGTGTGTGTGTGTGTGTGTGTGTGTGTGTGTGTGTGTGTGTGTGTGCGTGCGCGCGCGTGCGTGTTTGATTTGGTTACAGTTGGGTGTTTTTTGTTTGTTTTGGGGTGGTGTTTTATTTTGTTTTCTTGGTTGTGTTGTTGTTGTATTGGGTTAAAGTTGGGTGGATAGGAAAGGGGCGAGGATGTGGGGGGATTTGGGAGAGGGGAAGAATATGATCAAAATATATTTAAAGTTAAAAATTGTTTTAAATAATAAAAAGTATAATAAAAAAGATCTTTCAAATAAATTCACACACCATAGTGGAGGAGAGGCAAGAGGAATAAAAGTTTGAGGCTAGCCATTATATAGTGACCTTGCTATATTTTATTTTAAAAGCGAGATTTTAATTACTCTTAGTGTTTTGGCATGTTCGCACCTTGAATAAAGGCTGGCTGTAGTAAATCTGCAATGCATAATGTACACCCTCTCCTCCACTGGTCAGACAGGATTGTTCCCAGCACTACCAGACTTTCTTGGAATTGAGTGGTTACGAGGTTAACTAGGTTCATTATAGAAAAACTGATCCTGGAGCTAGAGAGATGGCTCGTTGGTTAAAAGCAAGCAGTGCTCTTCCAGTGGACGTGGGTCTGGTTCCCAGCATTCACATTGGGCACCTGATACCTCTGGCCTCAGCGGGTACCTGTGTCAGGTGCACGTAACCACACACATACATGTAGTTAAAACTAGTAAAAGAAAATCCCTCTTTTTTAAAAAAGCCCATCTTGATTTGTGTTAATGCTGATTAACAAGTGAAACAGCCACTTCCCTGATAGTAATTTGTTTTGTTTTGTCTGGTCTTGTTTTGCTTTTTAAGACCAGAGTCTCACTGTGTTGCCTTCAGCTCTCATCCTCTGCCATGCCCTACCAAGTCACTGGGGGCTTGCTGCTCTGTCCAGCTAGTAGTAGTTTTTTAATAGAATGGTTATAGAAAATTGACGTCTTAATTGTGAATTTATGGGCTGCGGTTTACCATTTGACCAAGTTGAGGATTGCATGCTTTGGTACAAGATACGGCTTTCATGAGTTGTAAGTATTCCCACAAAGCTGCTTTTTATATTGGCATCACAGTCACAGATGACAGCTCTGCCTGAGAATTCTCTCATTATGACTCCAGACTCCCACCAAACCATGGGGATGCTCTTACCCCACCAACTGCCTACTTTGTTTCTTAAACATTGAGGGATAGTAAGATGGCAAACTAATTTAAATAGATAGTGATCACAAAGAAGATATACAATTTTAACTTAAGTTTAAGCTAAAATATGTGAAATTATTTTAAAAATAATTACAAACATTAGAATGTATAGTGGAAATTTGTATTTTATAAAACTTAAAATACTTCCATTTTCTTATCCCTCTTCCATTTATTCTTGCCTTACTATTGTGTAATTATTGCCTTAGTGTTGTGGTAAGTCAATACCAATAGGACTTTAGTTAGTAATGGCCACATGATAGTAAGAATTATTTAATGAGTCCTTCAGAGAATACATCTCCACTGCTTATAGAAATCAGGAGATCTCATTTTTTTATGTTTTGTACTCTAAGTAAAAGTGGGTTGTCTTTCAGAAAAGTATCAAGTACTAATAATATGCAGAAGCCCAATTTTACTCTCATTTTTGCTTGCCCTTTTAATAATAATTTCTCAGTTTAGCACTAAAGCAATATGAAAAATTTTAAATCAGTTTAGAAAGGTTAATTTTTATGAAGTAATAAATTGCAAAAACAGTAAGTATAGATAATCAGAAAGTGTAGAAGATTACAAGTAAAATAAAATGGTTATCAATTTGTCATATGTCCTTAGAGAAACTTCTGTTAAAATATACATTTTAAAAAATGTTTAATTATTATTATTTATTATTATTACTATTACTATGTTGCCTACATGTATGTCCATGAACTACATGTGCTGTGCCCAGAAGAGGGCATCAGATCTCCTGGCACTGGAGCTACCGATGGTTGTGAGCCACCATATGGGTTCTGAGAATCAAACCTGGTTACTCAGGAAGAACAGACAATGCTCTTAACCACTGAAACATCTCTTCCAAAATATGCATTAAATTCTTTATAATTTTACTTTATTTTTTGAAAGTGTAGGACAGCAGATCAGGGTCTTGTGCATCCTAGGCAAGACCATGGCCTTTTGAGAGAGGGGTCCCCTGTGTAGCCCAAACTGATCTCAAACCCAAGATCCTTTCTTAGCCTCCAAAATGCTGAGGATACGAGCACGTGGCATCCTCAGCTGTCAGCCTCTATTTTAGCTTTGTGTATTCATGAGCTTATACAATCAAGTATGAGTTGGAAATCTAGTGTAATAGTACATGGCACGTGCCCATGATCCCAGGATTTAGGAGGCAGGAAAAACACCTCAAATTATGGGATACATAGTGAGATCCTGTGTTTAAAAACAAAACAAAAGGGGTTGGGGATTTAGCTCAGTGGTAGAGCGCTTGCCTAGGAAGCGCAAGGCCCTGGGTTCGGTCCCCAGCTCCGAAAAAAAGAACCAAAAAAAAAAAAAAAAAAACAAAACAAAACAAAACAAAACAAAAATACAGATATAGTGAAACACCAAAAAGTATAAAACCTAAGGTAAGACAGTGATTAAGTCCATGGTGCCATGGTTTTCTTCAGCAAGTTGTATGTAGATATATAGATAGGCAGATGTTTTTATAATGTTTTTCATTCTCTTAAAAATGTACCATTGCAAACTTGATTATTTATTCCAGTATTGGCTCATCTACAGTTTGTGATTTAGTCAGGCACTATACAATGGCTTTGTATTTAACAATGGTCTCCTTGGATTATTATATAGAGTAATAAGTAACATAACCATGACATTGTAACTCTACTGTTTGCTCATATGTTTGTGGCACACACGCAGAGGTGCGGTGCATGGAAGAAGAGGAAAAAGAGAAATTTTGGGTTAACGTTTTATTTTTCTGAACTTCAAGGCTGGAAAGAGAGAAAGAGAGAGTGGGTGTGTGCACCACAGTTCAGCAGGAGATAGGAGGACTGGTGTCCCTGAACTCCTAGTAGATAAGACTTGTTAATGACAATAAGTGATTGTTACTGGTGTATGTTTCTTACTCTGTACTCAGAGATTACATGTAAGGAGTAGAATGTTCCACAATCAGCATTCTAGTTATACTTCCATTCAAAGACAAGTTGTCAAGTTTCCAGACACGATCCGTGCTCTTCCTCCTTAAATTATGTGTGTTTACTGTAAAAGAAGATTATGCTGGCTGCTGCCCCATGTATCTCATGCTCACCTTAATTCTTGATTAATCATTTATTTTTTGTTTGGTTTAATCTTTTATTTCATCCATCATAGTCCCAGAAACAATAAATAATCTCACACATACACATACACACACACACACACACACACACACACACACACACACACACACACACACAATTACTACCACCACCACTACCACCATTTAGCTAAAATGTGCAGTAGGTTATGCTATCTAGGGCATGTGCAAGCGCACTGTGATGTTTCACAGTGAAGTCTCTTAGTGACTTAATTTCTCATATCTCTGCCCTTAAATGATATATGACTATACTTTATTTCCAAAGAAAATCAACATTATTTGTGTAATGCAAATTATATAGACAAGTTGATCATTTCTGATAAAACAGTATGATATTGAGATTAACCACACAGATGCCAGAACCAAACTGCGTGGATTATAATCGTGATTCTATGATTTATGTTTGTTCACCTTGGATATCAGTTAATTTCATTACCTAATATGAGGATAATGATCTCTGCTTCATAGGAATATTGCAAGGATTGAAAACACAATACACAAACATTGTTCTAAACACAGTTTTGCACATGGTAAATTGGCAATAAATAATGGTTACAGTTAATTTCTTCCTTGGCAAGGACTTACTGTATAACTCAGCTGGCCTTCAGCTTGTAATTCTCCGCCTCAGCCTTCCTCATACTGAAACTCTGTATCACAGCAATCACCCTTTGTTCATAATCTCTTTTCTTTCTATTCTAAATCATATTTTCTACTGTTTCTACCAGTTTCTTATCCATTTCCCCTGACAATATATTAATGCTTGCTTCAATAAATAAGATCAGGAAGTAGCAATTTTCCCCCCTAAAAGGTAGCAGGTACTATATATTTTAGACTTTTAGGGCCATGGGGTCTCTTTAGTATAGTTGACTTTCCGTATCTGTAGTTTCACCAACTGTGGATCCAACCAACAGTAGGTCAGAAACTTTAAGTAAGTTGTATCTTCTGAGAAACCTCAGGTTTGCTTCTTCAGGCTTTTGTGCAGTTTAGATGTTGCCTACCTACATTATTGAGGATAGCATCTTAAAGTGAACTGCCTGTAACCACATTTACATAATTACTTGATAACAATACCAAGATGAGATTCCTGTTTGAAAGACTGAGTATCGTGACCTAGACAGTTTGGCACAACTGTCAAACAGTTCAGTAAATATTTATTGTTCACAAAGGTGAACAACTATTGGAAATGATGAATAATGTAAGCAGAAAAATATGTTGGACTGAAGGATAACAGAATAACAGATCTTAAGTGGAAATAAACAGGTAGCATCCCCAAGAGGAACTAGAACAGGAAGGCGTGGGTCCTTGACATCACTGTGCAAGTGGTTTTCTTCTCATTTTTTAAGGTGTTCCATAGTCAAAATTAATGGGCTTTAGCCATTTTTTTTTAAAAAGATTTATTCATTTTATGTATAGAGTACACTGTAGCTGTCTTCAGACACACCAGAAGAGGGCACCAGATCCCATTACAGATGGTTGTGAGCCACCATGTGGTTGCTGGGATTTGAACTCAGGACCTCTAGAAGAGCAGTCAGTGCTCTTAACTGCGAGCCATCTCTCCAGCCCCGGCTTTAGCCATTTTTAAGCTCTAATTTTTCTTAAGATTAAGCTTCCTGGGAAACTCATTGTAAGGGCCTTACTTTGAATTTAGGTCCTATTCCTTTGTTCAGTCCAGAGAAGGACACCTTGATTGACATTCACATCAAAACTGTATTTATGGAGATAAGGGTTGCTTTCCAATAGAACATGAGAATATTGTTGTTATCAAGAAAGGGACAAGAGGGACAATAGACGTGCAAAAATAATGTAACTAAATTCTCCAGCTCTTGTCAACTGATAGGGACCCAAGCCAGGTCCAGAACATGTAAAATTATGAGCTGACATCTTCACAGACATCATTGAAACTTGAAACTTTTGGACCCTCTAATCTTTCCAGAAATTATTCCTGTGCTTTAAAAACAAAGGTTGTAAGCGGTTCTTGTATTTCCTAAAGTGCGTACTTGACTACAAACAGAGAAAGAGAACGAGAGAGCAAGAGAGAGAGGGGGAGGGGGAGATAAAATATAGTGTGTGAGGAAGGCAGCTGAGGATTCACGGTGGCCAGCTACATTTTGAACACATGACTCTAGATTAGAAGATAGTTTGAGAGATGTAAGTCTGTACACTGAAGAAAATCAAACATCTTATCACTTCCGTTAGTTTTCCAGCTTCCCTGTGCACTCTTAGTTCTCCCCCTCTGGGTTTTCTTTGGGGAATTTTGTTAAGAAATGGTGAGGTCCTTATGAACACAGTGGGAATAGAGACAACAAAGAGTAAACAATCGAAAGCAGTGTTTTAGAGTGAACTCTGTAGAAATAGCTTAGCGCCAGTCTCACATTGCTCTTCATTGAAAATAGCTGCTCTACTTAGTGTCCAGCACTAAGTTCACATATCAATTCCTTTATAATCCTTATTCTTTAAAATGTATATAATAACAATGTCACTACTCATTGGAGATAGTTTCCATTTAGTAGAGCTTATGTGTATATGCTTAAACTTTGTCATTTAATATGAAAATAATCTTGGCAATTTAGAGTGTATTCTCATATGCTACATTTTATTTTTATACGTTTTAAATATATCTTGAGTACTTTTAAGTACAAATACTTGCTTTTCTCATAATTATGTCTATAATTTTAATTACTTTTTTTTTTTCTCGGAGCTGGGGACCGAACCCAGGGCCTTGTGCTCGCTAGGCAAGCTCACTACCACTGAGCTAAATCCCCAACCCCATTAATTACTTTTTATGAGATATTTTTTCACTTTCAGTGTCCTTCATTGATTGAATGTTTTTTAAGAAAACATTAAGTTTATTTATTGTATATATGTATGTACATGCTGCGTGAATATCAGGACAACTCTGGAGTCAGTTCTCTTCTACTCTGTGGTCCCAGGATGGAATTCAGGTTGTTAGCTCTGTGACAAGTGTCTTCTTCACCTGCGGAGCCGTCTCACTGCCCCGGTGTTTGCATGTCTGTGACCCTCTGCCCTTGCTTTCCAGTACACTGCTATCAGATACAAGGTCTTGTGTTCATCAATCTAATTTTCTCCATCATTCTGGGAATTGGCTGAAGGGCCTCACACATGCTAGGTAAGCAAGCATCTGTAACCAAGCTAAATTCCCAGACTGCTGTCTAGTATTCTTTTTAGTTGAAAGAAAGGTACAGTTCATTAAAATGGAACTTTTTAGAATTAGGATCTGGCAAAATGGTTCAGTGGTTAAGAGTATTGACTGCTTTTCCAGAGGACCCAGGTTCAGGTCACACACCCACATGACGGCTCACAATCACCCTTATCTCCATTCCTAGGGGATCTGATGCCCTCTTGTGGCCTCTGCATTCACTGCACAGAGTGCAGTCTAACAGGCCAACTCAATGTACTTAATATAAAAAAAAAAACCAACTTTTTAAGAACTAGAATTAGATACTGTGATTAAAGAGATATTTTCATCAAGCAGGTGTTTTCCAGGGTTCACATTTTATTTCTAATCATAAACACTTCTAACCAAAGTGTTCTACTCAGTAATTTTCATGGTTAAATGTCTTTTAAAAATGTGCTCAGAATCACATTTTCTAAGAGGCTGTTATTGATGCTTGCAAACAGTCTCTCATTTTCTAGACTTGATGTAACATAAACAGTCATGGTAATGAAAGTGGAGGTAGGGGAGTTGGTTATGTTGATGAAAATAGGTAGAGCTGAATATATACAAATTATCTCCTGGTGCTATTTCTACCAATAGACAATATTTCAAATATTTAATGTATTCTGTTTAGCAAGAATGGTAGCACATTTTCAACCACACTGAAAACAGATCTGAAGTCATTGGTTTGGGCTTTATTTAAAGAATTCAGTCATTGTGAACAAAGAAACCTACTGAAACAAGGTCCAATTTTGAGCTTTAAGAGACCATAGAAGTGACAATGAGAGTGAATATGTGTAGGAAGAATTACCTCATAGATCAGCCTGTTCTGTTACGTGGGGTTCTGCTTATTAAGTACTGTTTTTATTAGCTTCTGGCCATTGGCTAAAGAATGAAAGTGAAAGCACACATACCTTGTTCTTGCGTTATGTTTTGTCTTGCTCCTACTGTAGAAAATGATATGGTAGTGAACACACTACTTAACTTAAGTAGTCCATAGGAAAGATAGCATGTTAGATGCAGTTTAAGGCAAGCCTGCGCATACCAGTTTTGTTGCTGGCTTCTGATCCCAGTTCCATAGATTATTGTGTGGGTGGTCTTTAGTAAGATACTTTTCTTTCCTGGCAGCCAGCCCTGCTTTCTTCTTTCCCTCCCTCCCTCCCTCCCTCCCTCCTTCCTTCCTTTATTTCTCACTGGCTTTTGAGACAAGGTTTTACTCTGTAGCTAAAGCTGTAACCCAGGTTGGTCTCAAACTGTGGCAATTCTCCTGCCTCGGTGTCTCAGTTGCTGGAATTATGAGAGGCTCCTCTGGGACTCTAAGCACTTCACACTGCTTCCTAGCGTCACGCTTTTTAGCTGTGAAATATGAGAACTGTCATTAAAAAGTGCAGTCTTGTTACTTGTGGATTGGGTATAAGTGGAGATTCTTTGAAGTGTGCCTGTCTGTGGAGACCAGAGGACTGACTACCTCTAGTGGTTTTCTTGGGCCGTGGTCCGCTTTTTCCCTCTAGTCAGAGTTGTTTGCTGCCTGGAACTTATTTGCCTTAGCCCCAGGAATCTGTCTCCACTAACCTGCTGCAGGATCCATACATGTAGCCACCACGCATGCACTCGTCCTCCCTCTCCCTTCTCCCTCTCCCCCAACTCTCTCAGACACACACTGGTGGTTGTGGTTTTGTTGTTGTGGCAGATTTGTTTTTCTGAAGCTTAAACTCAGGTCGTCATACTTGCAGATAAACTGTTTTATTAATTGGTCTCTGGACCAGCAATTCTTATGTAAAGAGAAATAAGTCATTCTTGGGGAGACAAGTACTGCATTTTCTTACCCACACATGAATATAGCCGTTAGTTTATTAGAGGCTGAGAGTATAATGGTGGTTTCCCAGAGACTGGAGGAGTCCAGCATAGAGAAGGACAGTGTGGTAAATTAATGGCACAACATTATAGTTAAACAGGAAGCCCTGGTATACCAGACCGAAGATAATGATGATGTGTTTTAAAAAGCTAAAGAAAGAGATTTAAATGTTCTCACCACAGAGATAACAAACATTTGAAGGGATAGTACACATTGAAACATCACATGGCATCTCTCAAATCAGAACAGTTTTTATGAGTCAGTTAGAAACTTGATATAAATTAGGGTCATGCAGATAAATTATCATGGTCTATGTAAAGTTCCTTTATTTTGCTACTGGTGATCAATACTTTACTTCTGATTCTGATTTTGTATATGAAGTAATTGATTGCTTCTCATAAAAGTTTTAGTAGGCAGTTAATATTTAAAGAATATAGGAAATAATATTCCTTTTTTCCTAGAGTGAACTAAATATTTAAAAGTGATTATTGTCTTAGATTCCTATGAGCTGGAGCATTGGCTTGGATGCTTTTATGCACTTGATTAATCCTTATGCCATTATGAAACCAGTTTGCTGATTTTTATTCCTCTACTAGAAGGTTTTTTTTTTTAATTGCTGTAATGTTCTTTGATGTCATTAGGACTCAGGAAAAATAATTGTTATGACTATGAAGACCCAGAGGACTCTTGTTTATACTAATTTTGTACTTACTTGAATTATACTTGCTTTATTTATACTTATTTTAATTATTAAAATGGTTTAATACTTACTTTATTTATAATTTAATTATAAAAGTTTGTACTTTATACTTATTTTATATTTACTTTAATTATAAAAATTTGGTCTTGGTTTACAATTCTTCCTGCATTGTGTATGACAGTGCGTCTCACTTCGTCTTGAGTTCTGTGAAAGGCAAACCAGATAGCATCGCTGACAGGGAGCTTCGCTAGAGTAGGAAGCTAACTGCCGTTTCTTAGTTTTCACTCTGTTGTAGCACAGCTTCTGCGCATAGTTACTCCTACAAAGATTTAATCTGAGGTTCACTGCAAAACCGAGCATCCAGTACAAAGCTTCTCCGTGCTGGCTGCACCTCTTCCTCCATTGTCAACAGTGCCCAGGAGAGCCCCTGGTCTGGTGGGTGAGCACACGGCTCATCATTGTCACTGAGTGACACCGCACAAGATCATCTTCTGTCCATGGGTTAACAAGTGTGTAAGTGACAATGCCGTGTACATGGCAGTATTGTATTGAGTGACGTCACTGCCCTAAAGTGTGCCAGAATCCCCTTTTTGTTGGTTTTGACTGTATATCAAGTAAGAGAGACAGTAAGTTCTGTCACATTATTTGACTATAATTTTTACCTTATGGCTTTAAGATTCAGAAATACTTGATTTCAGCAGGTTTTCAAATTTTATGATGTTTAACAATTAATTGATTCTAAGTAAAATTATGAATCACAAAAGATGCTATATATATGTATGTACATGTATGTGTGTGTGCGTGCGCGCGCACACCGCGCACATGTGTTTTGTGTCTGTGTATGTGCACACAGATGTGAAGGACAGAGACATCCTTAGGCATCTTCCTTCTTTTCTTTTCTTTTCTTTTCTTTTCTTTTCTTTTCTTTTCTTTTCTTTCCTTTTCTCTCCTCTCCTCTCCTCTCCTCTCCTCTCCTCTCCTCTCCTCTCCTCTCCTCTCCTTTCCTTTCCTTTTCTTTTTTTGACATAGGGTCTCACTGGCCTGCAGCTTCTCCAAGTATACTAGACTAGGCTCAGCTCTCTCCACCTCCCGACTTGCTGTCACAAGAGTTAAGGTGTTCTCCATCATGTCGTACTTTTGACTTACATGGTTCTAGGGATCCAAACTCAGGTCCTCGTACTTTTAAGGCAAGAGTTTTACTGATTCAGCAATCTCCTCAGCTATCTTAGAACACTCTTAGATAAGTAACTCAAGTTAGTTGCTTTCTGACTTCCCCCATCTCTTTTCTGTTATTTTGGGACAGGATCTTATTAGTATTATAGGTATATTCCACTGCCTGCTGAACTGTCCAGTTTGAAAAACAGAAATGACAGTTTTCAAAACTGCCATGCACTATGTCATATAATTCCTGTAGTGAGCTGCATATATATTTTTACACACTTCTTAAAATATAGTTATATTACTTTCTTCCTGTTCCTCCCTCCAGCCTATCCCAAGTCTTACCTTTCCATGCCCTGACTCCCAAATTGATAGCCTCTTTTTCTTTTATGCAGGAACAAATATATGTATTATATAAGTACAAATATATAAATACAACCTGCAGAGTCTGTTTTTGGTGTTTGTGTGTATATGGTTTCAGGGCCGACTACGTTGTATTTGGATAACCAATTAGGAAGCTCTCTTAGTTGCTATTCTACTGCTGTGAACAGACATCATGACCAAGACAACTGTTAGAAAAGAAAATGTTTAACTGGGGGCTTGTTTACAGTTTTAGAGGGTTGGTGTTTTGCCTGTATGTATGTCTGTGTAAGGATGGCAGATCCCCAGGAACTTGTGTTACAAACAGTTGTGAGGTGCCATGTGGGTGCTAGGAATTGAACCTGGGTCCTTTGGAAGAACAGATGACTTGACTAGCTCTAGGAAGTTGGCTAGGTTACTGGTACAAGACATGGTTTTTCTCCTGTTGAATTGACCTTAAGTCCACTTAGCAGTTGGTTACTACCAAGATGTGAGTCCCTTTTATTTCACCTTTAGTGGATATCTTGCCATCTCAGTTGTCATAGGTACCTCAGCTTAGCAGGACTATTATTAATTGCTTTTCTTCCTTGACAGCTTGCATAGTATTTTCAGGTCTGGAAGCTAGACTGTAGGAAGGAGGCTTTCAGGTTCAATCCAGCTCAAATAATTCAAGTCCTGTGTCCAAAGTATGCAGTGTCATATCAAGAATATGCAAAAAACTCAAAAAACAAAGAATCTAAGGAAATAAATCACCCAATTAAAAAGTGGCTAGGAATCTAAACAGAATTCCTCAGTAGAAGAAATAAAGATAGTTAAGAAGTTCCACAAAAGGTCTCTTGCTGCAGCAACGCGAGTAGGAGTACCTGGAGCGCGAGCTCGGAACGAGAATCCACGAGTTGTAAGAAAATGGCAGACAAGCGGACATGGGGGAAATCGCCAGCTTCATAAGGCCAAGCTGAAGAAACCGAGGCAGGGAGAAGAACACCCTGCCAACCAAAGAGACCATTGAACAGGAAAAGAGGAGTGAAATCTCCTAAAAGCCTAGGAAGATTTCCCCACCCCACCCCTTCATCTCCAAGACCCCCTCGTGATGTGGAGGAAGAGCCACCTGCAAGATGGACGCGAGCCACA
Organism: Rattus rattus; assembly: GCF_011064425.1. Lineage (NCBI taxonomy): Eukaryota > Metazoa > Chordata > Mammalia > Rodentia > Muridae > Rattus > Rattus rattus. Next base: position 52,360,468 of record NC_046156.1, read on the forward strand.
AGCTGCACTGTGAACCCGGGCACTCCGCGCCGATGCCACCGGCCCGTGGGTCTCTGAAGGGGACCCCCCCACTAATCGGACTGCCAAATTTCACCGGTTTGCCCTGGGATATTATAGAAAATTATTTGTATGATTGATGAAAATAAAACACACCTCGTGGTATGGTTAAAAAAAAAAAAAGAAGAAGAAGTTCCACAAAAATAAATGCTTCATTATCCTTAGCAGTTAGGGAAATGCAAATCAAAACAGATTTGAGATTTCATCTTACCCCACTCAGAGTGACTACTTAGGTCAACAAAACAACTGACAGCAAATGCTGGTGAGGTTGTGGAGAAAAAGAAATCCTCATTCACAGTTGATGGGTATGCAAATTGGTACAGCCACTCTGGAAATCAGCATGGAGAATCCTTAAAAAGCTAGAAATAAATCTACCCTGTGGCCCAGGTCTTTGGCCTGTGCTCAAGACCTGGACCTCGGGCTCCACAGCCTCGTGCTCAGCAGTGCTCATTCCTGCCCTGCTCAGAATGTCTAGAAGTGGAAGCAGTGTGAATGTCCCTCAGTAGATGAGCTTATAATGAACATTCGGTATGTCCACACAATAGAATACTTACTATTCGCTGTAAAGAAAAGTGGAATCATGACATTTGCAGGTAAGTGGATGGACCTAGGGAAATTACATTGAGTAAAGTAACCCAGACCTGGAAAGAAATACTACATGTTTTCTCTCACCTGTAGTTCTTAGCTCCAAATCCAAATGTAAAACATGGAATAATCACAGAAACCAGGAAAGTAGAGAGAGACCATGGCTGGAGTGTCTGGCAAGAGAATAGCAGGATTCGAGCGATATGGAACAGGAAACAACAATGGGAAGGGGGTCTAAGGACTGAACTCTGTCTTGGCGGCAAGAGAAACTTTACCCTCTGAGCCATCCCAGAGACCCTGTTGGTGTGTGTTTAATACATAAAAGTTTTGAATTTTGATGTCCAATTTTTTTCCTTTTAGTGGTTGTGTTCAAGTGTCATGCCTCCAGAGTTATTGCTAACCCATGTCATATTGTTTCTGTTCGTGTTTTCTTCCATGGAACTTTAGTTAAGCTGTTTTGTTTGGATTGTGATCCCCATTTGGTCAGCTTTAATATACAGAATAGGATCATTCTTTTTTATGTGGACATCCAGTTTCCTAGAACTTTTCTTTTCTTCAAAGTGTGTTCTTTCCTGACTGTCTCCTGTAAAACACAATTTGGCTGTGTTTGTGAAGATTTATTTCTGAGGTCCCTATTCTGTAAGGTGTATTTGTATATTTATTTGTACACTGTTGAGAGCATAAAGTTCTGTGACAGATGTGGTGGTGCCTGCCTCCAGTCTCAGCACTTGGAAGGTACTGAGGCAGAAGGATGACTTCTAGTTTACATAGTGAGTTCTGTTCTAGCCAGAACTACATAAAAAGACCTTGCCTCATATATTCATACAACAACAACAAAAAAAAAATCCTAACTTCTCTTTTGATTTATTTTTTAAAACTTATGATATTAGAAATATAGTTTCCAAATAATTGGAGATTCTCATGATATCTTTGCTACTGATTCTAAATTTGATTCTATCAGAATATATTTTGCTCCATGCTGTTACCTTTTTATTATATACATATTAGGTACACAGTTTCTTAAAAGAATAAAGATCATACCGCTTAGTACTGAGAAAATAATAAATAAAGTTATATAAAATAACAAACATAAAGACTTGTTATTACAGTCAGTAAACTAAAATTTTTACAGTTCACTTATTTGAAAGTATAGAATTGATACAGGATGTAGGCCACTAACTATTGTTTCAGTGCCTTAAAAAACAATTTTACTAGTGCTGCTTATGTGATGAGAGAAGACTACTCTTTTATATTATGGAAAAGAAAACAAGTTTAAGTATTGATCATTGTAGAAATGCTGCCTAAATATTTAAATAGATACTCCTTCCCCCAGTCTATTCTAATACAGTTTATGAACTATTAAGTCAAGCTTCAGAAGTTAAACTTTTTAGCATTGACATAGTCAGGCTGTAAAAGGAACTGGGACTGGATTGTGACAGTTTTTCTTTCTTACATAGAGCACCATCTATTAGAAATAGGATGTTAGCTGTCTCACACTGGGATCAGTTACAAAGACGAGGCCAGAAAACCTCGAAATGAATTGAAAAGGGATGAAAAGGGATGGGGAAGAGGAACAGGCTCACCACAGCAGAACACAGCAGTTTGGTGGAGAACAAAAGGCATTTTGTATGGTTTAAATTCCCTTACATTTATTGAGACTTGTATTTATATATAGAGTATTTACTATGTTGGCAAATGTTCTATATCCCCTGAAAACTAATGTATATTCTATTGTTGGTGGAATAGTCTTTAAGTGTGAGTCAACTCTGTCCTTACTGGCTTTGCCTACTAGATCTGTCAGTTACTGACAGGTGCTGTTATCTGTCAGTACAGTACTATTATTATAAGCAAATGTGAGAGATTTGTTCCTGGTCTCCTTGTTCTATACATTTTGGTATGTTGTGTATTCATTTCCAGAAAATGCTATTTGTTAGATCAACAAAAGTAAAAGTGAAGTTTATGATTTAAACCATTGTCATTTCTAAAGAATTCACAGTTCTTAGAAGGTAGACCTGTTGATGACAAATCCCTTCAATTTTTGTTTGTAGAAGTCTTTTCTCTCTCAATTTGAAGGATAATTGACCTAGATGCAGAATTGTGGCTTGGCAGATTTTTCCGAATGATTTAAACATTTCATTTTATATTCTTTTTTTGTGGTTGGAAGAGAATCCTGATGTAATTCTTACCCTAGCTCCTCCTCCCTCTGGCTTACTTGGCCATTTTTTCCTCTTTGTTTCATTTGCTTGCAGTTTGAGTATCTGCCCAAGTAGATGTTTTTATGTTCACCCTACTTGGTATCCTCTGCATTTTCTGAATTTGTGGTTTAGTGTTTATCCTGTCTGTTTATTTTTTTAGTAGTCTCCCCCTCTTCCCAGATCCTATGCCTGGCTTCATTTTCAACTATATTTGGAAACTAATTCTCGCCACCTCCACTGCAGCTGCTTTGGTCCATGTTGTCTTGGGTGCTTGCGGTTACCTTCATCCTTCTTCCTGCCTTGCCTTTTATCTGTGTCACAGCTAGAGGAGCTTGTCATCCTCTTTGCTCAGTCATCCAGTGGCTTCCTGTCTCAAACAGCCAAGTCCTTGCCATGGCCTGAAAGGCTGGATTTAGCTCTGTTTAGAGTCTCCTGGTAATTAATCCCCATTGCTCTTCAGTTTTAGGGCCCTCTTTTTTTTTTTCTTTTCCTTCCTTCCTTCCTCCTCCTTCCTCCTCCCTCCTCCCTCCCTCCCTCCCTCCTCTCCTCCCCCCCCTCTCTCTCTCTCTCTCTCTCTCTCTTTCTTTCTTTCTTTTTTTATGAAAGTTGCCAGTCTTCTGGAGGCCTTGCTACCCTGCTCTTTTGCACAGCTCTGTTCTTTAATTTCCCCTAGCCCTTACACAATCAAATACTGCTTTTGAAAACTTAAACCACGTACTCCACGAACTCCTTTTCCCATTTTGCTGCTTCATTATTCTCCAGAGTGTTTATATTACTGGGGATTCAAACCCAGGCCCTGAGCATGCATACCCCCATGTCCTCACTAAAGCACTTTACCTGTAGAGGAGTCTCTGGCAGAGGAGAATATGGTACACTGAAGAAAATGAAAGAAAGCCAATTATGCTGCTGGACTGTTGAGAACAGAGGGGGCACATTGTAAGGTAAATCAGGGTAGGATTTAGAGTCAAATTATAATACTCCCTTTTTGGCCTTATTAGCATTTCCATCCTTACATTTAAAGGTAACGGTGCTCACTAATAAATCATATTACTTGCTTGGAGGGTTATAAGGAGATAGTTGCTAAAGTGGCTGATTTGTTATCTTATGAAAATCATCTCAGCTACTTTATGGGGAATAGACTGGAGGGGGTGTATTCATTACTTTTTTTCTTTCTTTCTTTTTTTTTTTTTTTTTGCTATGATAAAGTACTGTGACCAAAGCAACTTAAAAGAGAAAGTATTTAATTGGGCTTATAGTTTCAGAGGGCTAAAGTCCACCATGACAGAACTGTGTGGTAGCAAGCACCAGGCATATTGGCTAGAGCAGCACTGAGAGCTCACATCTCAAGCATAAAGAGTGCACTATGGATAATGAGAGGTTTTTGAAGCCTCAAATTTTGACCCTGTAACATACTTGCCTCCAACAGGGGCACACCTAATCCTTCCCAAACTGGGTCTACCACCTGGGGACACTTTATTCAAACATATGAGCCTACAATGGCCATTCTAAATACAACTGCCTCAGGGAAAGGTGGAGTTTGCTGCAATCAGATGACAGTTGGTTCCAGATTTAGGTGTCAGTTTTTGGCAGGTTGTTAATGACCATGTAAGAAGAATGTTGGAGCAGTAAACCTTCAATGAAATGTTTATAAACATCTTTAATTAGCAATTTTTATCTTCTAATCATCAGACTGAGCTTTCTAATTGTATACAATCTTTTGATTCTACTTTGAGAATATAGAATGTCTGATGTAATGTAGATCTTTAATATACATCCTAGAAAGCTCTGTGTCCTTATATGTTTCTGAGCATGTAGCGTAAAATCAAGCATCTCTAATTATTCTTATTTAACTTTCATTTACATTAGAGCTAGACTTTGGTTTTGTTTTCACCCTTTATTTTGGAGTCCAAGGCAACATTACAGTTTCAGATTGTTAAATAAACCATACGTAATAAAGTGCTGACAGGAAGTATGACCTGAGTTCTGGAAGAGTGGCTGTTCTCCAGTTGAGTGTGTAGGAGAGAGAACAGGTGTGAGGTCATTTCCAAAGGAGAAGAGAACACGTACTCGGTGGCTGCGATTCAGTGGGGGCCAGGAGACCAGTCCTGCCCAACCACCATGATCTTCAGCACAGCAAACCAGAATCTTGAGTTATTCCAAGTACTTGTAGGTACAAGGGAGAAAGCAGCTTCCAGCTGACTTATTAATTAGTCTGGATGACTACTGAAGTGCTCCATTTGTGATCTTCAGAGTGACTGTTGGTGTGGAGAACATTTCTTGTGTTCCTTATTGTTACACAGTACACTGAGGCTGGTAAGTGTTGTTCTTACCCACGACCTTGTGCTACCCCTAGAAGCCTATCTGTACTTTTATACAAGTCTGTTCTGTTTCTAATTGTTACCAGGTTGAGGTCAACTTCTGTACCACATGTTTTCTCAACACCACCACCAAATAGTTGAGGATAATCAGAGAACCTAGAATATTCCCTAAAGTGCCACTTGCCTAGTTGTCTTAACATGTTGTATAACCAGGCCTGTTTTGGGGTTTCTTTCCACCCAAAATGAAGACCATTAATTTTCTCCAATGTAGCCCTTGCAATCTGCCCTGGGTTTTATTAGCTCCAGTTGGCAAAATAAACTTTTCCATATCCTGAAGATGTTTTAGATCCACTTACACATGCAGAGACAGGGGATTATGTCAGTCAGCCGAGTGCCAGCCAAATCAGCCTGCAAGCAATCTGTTTTTTGTTTGTTTGTTTTGCTTTTCCAGCTTCAAAAAAGCCAACTAGCCATGTCCCCTGGTTTTGTTGCCACTTCCTTTGCCACCCTCTATGCTGTGGCAGCAAAGTGCCTTCCACTTCCCAACATCAGCTCAGGCCAGGGCCACTTCAATTCAGACCAACTCAGTACCTTTCAATGTAAAGAGTCAGTGTGCATCCTAGAGCTGCCTGGTATTAGGGTTCCTGCATCCATAGTGTTGCCGAATGGTATGTGTATATTACCTTTTTGTTGTTCACACCAGTGTTGCTGAACTGGTAAAGATTAACCGTTATCTCATTTTCCAGCCTCGGTTTCATTCAATTCTGAACGCTTCCTAGGTTATTGAGCTAGGAACTCAGCAGGAAGGTCATAGGCATTAATGTTTGATAAAATCTAGCTTTGAATTCAGCCTTCATTATTTCATGCAGTAAAGTTTTATTGAACATCTACCATTCCCAAGTATTGTTTGGGGTGCTAGGATGGTATCTTTCTTTACATTTTAGGGAGTAGATATTAACCTTGAAGCTGTTAAAAACAAATATATTATTAGCGGGCAGCTTGAAAAATAGTTTCCTTAATTTCCTGTGGTCTCCCTCCTCCAGTTTATTTCCTGATTGCATTCTACATGGTGCTTATACGGCTCTTTCTCGGGTTCCTGCTGTAAAGCTGTGCCCTGGTGATAAAATGTTCTGGGCTCTTAGGATGTTGTAACGACCACCTGCCCCTGATAGCCTGCTGTTAAAAGCCATCCTTCTGGGGCAGGGGGTTGGCCTGGTTGCCAATCATGCTTGCTATCTCTGCAGAGAACTAGAGTTCGTTCCCAGCACCCGCATCAGGTAGCTTATAAGTACCTGTAGCTCTGGCTCCAGAGGCTTTAGCACTACCTTCTGGCTTCTGTGTGTCAGCGCACACATGCCGTATACTCATACAGACGCACAAATACCATGTGCTTGTTCCTCCCCTCACGTGACTTGTCATAGTAAAAGCTTACTAGCTTACTCCAGGTCTCTTGAATCTGCTTTTTATCCCCCTTGGAATTCTACATCTGCTATACTCTACTCCTACTTTCTTCCTCTCCTGGCCTTCAAATAATACATATAAAACACAGTGATATATATTCTTTTCTCTCCCCCATCTCCCTCCAAAGGTGAACCTATGCATAAATACAAATTTATGTGTGTGCATATATGGGTAGAGATAAGTTGGCATGTTAGCCAGTGAACTCCGAAATCAAATTGCTTGAGTTTGAATCATGCCTTTTCTTTCTAGATATGGACTCTTTAACATTTTATATGTTAATTAGTTCCTGCCTCCTAAGCTTAGTATGACTTCCTCCTTCCCAGATGATACTGGGGGTTGAGCCAGTGGCCTTGCCTACACCAAGCAGATCTATTGCTACTAAGCTATGCCTTCCGCCCTCTTACTATGAGCCATCTACTAAGCATTCAGGAAATGTAGGCTGGCATTATTTGTTGATGTTATGTAACAAAACCAAATATATCGGAAAGCTAATGTCATTTAAACACTAGAGGCAGGTTGGGTTATGGCTTCTAGTTACTTTATGCTTAAATCATATAACCCAAGTAAAACCCTTTTGTGGTTCCCCTTTATAATGGGGACAATAATATGTTTTAAAATTTTTGATTACTTAAAAGCTTTGTAAATGACAGAATGCTTTATAAAATTTAGTCTGCTGGGCACATGGTTTCACTTTTCAAGGGCACAACATTTTAGCTGAATAGAAGAACTGAGGTCTATTAAAAATATATGTCTGGTTGTAGTAGTTCATGCCTGCATCTCTAGCACTCAGGACACCAGAACTCAGTTTAGGATCAAGCTGTACCTGCACCAAAAAACAGTAAATACACAAATCTCTCAGAAACTTTGCAATAGCGATCTTTCTGTTTTCCCCCAAATGACTCTAAACTCAAGCTTCCTTATTTAAGATTATACATATGTAGATTATTTCGCAGTACTGCCAAGGGACAAAATTAGAGCAAATAAACTCCCATTTATAGAAGTATATCTGCTAGTGGATTCCAGAATTGGACACATTTAGCTGTGCTTTACAGAATTTAGTTAACCTGGTCAAGTGTGTCTTCTAAAATGTAAAAAAAAAAAAAATGTTTTGTCAACCTAGAAAGTATTAATCTTAAATTTTTTAGACTAAGGACTGGAGAGGTGACTCAGTAAAGTGCCTACCCTGTAGCCATGAGGGCCTGAATTGGATCCCCAGTACCCAGGACACCTTTAGTCCAATTGAGGAATCCTAAATAGGATCCCAAGAGTTCATTAGCCAGCTGGTCCTGCCTCACCAGTAAGCCCCAAGTTCAGAGAGAGCCTGTCTCAGAACATGTGGTAGCAGTGACACCCAGCACTAACCTGTTGTTTACATATGCATGTGCTCTCACACACTAAGCACACAAGGCTTTTTCAGCCTGGTTAATAATGTCATATTTGACAGTACCCCATCTCCATGTCCATCACTCAGCCGTACACTTTGTGATGATTTCCTGTGTTGCTAAACAGGATACAGGCATTTACTAGGCTTTGATAGCTCATGGATCCAAGAGCACATGTTGTCCCCAAAGGCAGAGTACAGGATATTTTTGGATATGGTACTGTTCTCCCTTCTGTTAGAGGCATTGCTAGTACTAGATATTTAGAAGGAAAAGTTAAAGTCATAGAAACTTTAACAAAGATCATCCCTTCAGGATGAACGTTAAATCATTTAAATACGAGAAGTAAGTTTTACTTCAGAATAGTAATTTGATTTAATGTAAAAAGTACATTTGAGATTTTCATTTTGAAAGTATTTTGTTTTTAGAAGACAGCGCAGTCTAGTGATTTAATTATGCAATATGAAACCTTGATCACCTACTGTAATGTGAACAACTGCATTAATAGGTGATACTTTTTAACATACGAAAACAAAGCATAAGAGAAATAATATAGTTTCTTTCCATTCTCCTGCTGGAGTTCAAATCTAAACTTTGGCATGAAGCTGTGTCCCCAGCCCTTCTTTTTTTCTTCTTTTTCTATTTTTCAAGTTATTAAATCCATCTCGGTGTTATTTGAGGTTGCCAGCTTGTCTCCAGGTTTAGTGATGCACACTGGTAGCCCCATCATCTGGAGGCTGAAGAAGGACCTGGAGTTTGAAGCCAGACAAGGATAGGTTGCAAGTCATTTCAGACAAGCAGACAAACCAACACTGGCAAGACCAGTCTTGCCAACTCACTTGCTTCATAGCATGAAAATTCATAGTAGGAAAAACATGCTTGTTTAAAGTTGTTTCATAAAAATGTTTTCTTAGTTGTCTTTCAGGGATAAAAAAAAAATCCAGAATGATGAATTTCTCACTAAATTAAAATTTATATTACTTGATTAAAAAAAGCTATTGTTTTAGGTCTGGATATGATATGGTACAACATTCAGCCATGCAGCACGTCTTTGCATTCAAATCTAGAATTAGTTATTAAAAACAATGCCATAGGATTGCTTTATTTAAGAATGAGATTAAAAGTTTTGCTTTCCTCTCTGAGACAGGGTCTCACTGTGTGACACAGGTGGAGGTATTAGCTCTCACTTTGTTCCCTGCTTGAAGCAAGATCTCATCGTTGTCTCTGAGCAGGCTACACCAGGTCAGATGGCTCACTGTCTTCAGGATTCTCCTCTTTCTGTCCTCTGTCCTACTATAGAAGTACTGGGATTATAGATGGATACAGTATGTGGATCCTGGGGATGGAAATGCACAGCAAGCTCTTTGCCCTCAGCCCTAGAATGTGTATCTTATAGAAGAGGTATGCTGGGATCTAAGGATAACAGTTAGTGTTAACTGAGAGGGAAGATCAAAGGCATTTCAGGGAGAACAAATAGTTGTGCTTTTGTAAAATCCCTTGGTAAAGGCAAGCATGTCAGATTATTGGAACTGAAGAGAGACCCAGGGTGCCTGGCAACAAGTAAGAGTGCAGAGCAAGATAGGGTACAAAGGGCTCAGTTATTAAGAGCTTCAAAAGAAGCCATTTGATTCCTTGAGAAGGGTGGTAACTGTCATAGTTTCTTCTCTTGCTGTGTGATAAAACAGTGACCAAAAGCAGTATGGAGGAAAGGGTTCGTTTTGTTTTTCACTTTCAGGTCACGGTCTAGCATTGAGGGAAACCATGGCAGGAGCTCAGGGTGGGAACCTGGAGGCAGGACACCTTACTACTCATGGCATCATTGCCTTCAACCAGAAAACTCACAGCCAAGTGACTTACTGCAGAGAAATGCTGCTGGATTGCTCACAGGGGCATGCTTAGCTACTTGTCCAGGAATAGTGCTACTCACAATGGGCTGGGCATCAATTAATAAAACACTACAGCACAGGCATGGCCACAGGCCAGACAATATAGGTCATTCCTCAATGGAGGCTTTCCACTGAAATGCTCTAAGCTATGTCAAGTTGACAATCTTAAAACAATGACCATGGTAAGATGCATGCACACACACATATATCCTGAAAAGATCATTCTGGTTTCAGTGTAGAGCCAATATGCTGTGGAGATTAAGCAACAATGACCTAGTTATGAGGCAGCTTCAGAAGTCCTAAAAGAACAATAATGGTTGTTTAAGACTATGTCTTAGAAGAAAAATTAAGTAGATAGGTTCTATAACTGGAGGGTAACCAATTCTTGATCCAGGTAATTCTAGCATTGCTGTCTTTTTCCCTTATTACCTTTAAAAAGGGAGTGGCACAGCAGAAGAGGGAGGGAGCAGGAAGAATGTAAGAGCCAGTTCTTCTGGACACGACTTGGTCACTGTATCCATTACCTCATTGCAGTGTCATCACCTGGACTCTGTATGGTTGACTGCCAGAGTCGGCTCATCACTGCTTCTCATGTATGCAGGAAGGGCTCTTTGGACCACCTCTCACTAAGGGCCTATGGATGGTTGATAGGTACTGAAGGAAGGGCTGTCTTTTTCCTCAGTAGGAGTGGGTAGTTGCTCCTGTCTCAGTAAATAACTGCTTTTTGTGTAAGCAATCCTAATTAAATTCTGGCTTACCCCCCACCCCCAATAAAGGCATTAACATAGGAAGAAGAGTTATTGGGAAGAAGGGCATCAGCAGGGGGGAGGGTGATAGGGGATGAAAATGCCCCAAACTCCACGGTGTTAGGTGTGAATTGACAAAAGTTTTTTTGTTTTTTGTTTTTTTTTTTAAAGTGACACAAAATGCAAAAGCACTGCTTCGTGATGAAATTATCGCGTTAGGATGGTATTTCATAATATCAACTATGCATAGTTTCATCTTCAGAATATTACAAAGGAATTTTCATTAGATATAGATTCTTGTATGTTGACCACATAGAATTTGTAAGCAAAGATAGATTTTTATAACTGTAATCCTAAACAAACTACTTAGAACTGAAATTAGACATCTACAACACATTCTTTGCAAAGGGATGCAATTCTTCTAGTTGTATATTCCTCACCAAGAAAACTTACCATTCTCGTTTTAGGTTTGAGAAGTCCCAGAGGGTCTTGTTGCAGCGTTTGCCAACAGGAAGCAAGCGTGCATGCTTTTAGTTGGCTACCACCTAGAGATACTTAAAGAGGTTCTGAAGGGAAAGTTTAGGGACTCATGTTTAAATGATAAGCTACGTTCCTTTATTCCCCCAGATGAAAATAACTTTAAAAGGCAGAAAATACTGTAGTTTTCATGTATCTAAGAGCTGGAACTGTTTTAAAATTTATTATTACCTTTTGTTTGTTTGTTTTTGTGGTGGTATGGATTGATCTAGGCACATGCTACATAAGCGTTCTACCTTTGAGCTAAAGCCCCAGCCCCAGCCCCAGCCTCACCCTCAGCCCCAGGGTGGGTGTTTTAGCGGACATGGCTCTGTACAGGCTTAGGAAGTGAAAGCTAGAACAACTACCACAACCTATTTCTGTCATGAGGTCCATTACTAAACTCTTGAGGTTGGTTACATTGTCTTGGAGACATACAATTAGGACACTAACTCAGCCTGTTAGGAAAAATAGCTCATCATGTGTGTCTATGTGGCCCCCCCAACCCTAGACAACTACAAGGAAAATGAAATGAGTTGAAGTGGTGGGGGAGGTTGGGAGGGGAGCAGTTACTCCCTGACATTTTATAGTTATAACCTTATCTCTGTGAGATTTACATCTCTACGTCAGTTTGTGAATAGTTGTAAGATAAAAATGAAATATGGTTTACAGTAATTCCAGCCAGAGATAGCCCTTGACAGAAGCAAATGCATGTCATAGTTTAAAAAAAATTCCTCAAAAAGAAAAAAGAAAAAAGATACTGAAAACAAGGACCAACCACAACAACAGATGGCTCAATTGGATCCTCCCACTGACTTTATACCTTATCATTTTTATATGTAGACCAGCATGTTTAGGAAATTTTAAATTAAAATATCAGAATGGCAGCATTATGATACTTAGTATTGTAGAACTTTCTGTGAATCTCTCAATATTCTAATCCTTAATACATATTAATTCAGTCAGTTCTCACAACTGTGAAACAGTGACCACTTATAGGTGAATAACTAAAGCACAAAATGAGGAAGTAATATGGGCAAGGTTAGTAGATGAGACAGTGTTTCTAGCTGTTTTTAACTGTTTCACTGTGCTACATAAGAACAAGAAAATGAGATGATGAAGTATTGCTATTAGCGTTGAAGGGAAAACAATTTAGAAACTAAATATGTGTTCATAGATATATACATTTGTTATATAAAAATATATTTGTATAAATAAAAATAAGTTTAAATGGACAATTTACACTCAAACTAGTGAGCAAGGAACTGATCTGAAAAATAGGTTAACTGCTTTCCGCCGGGGCAGCCATCTTCCAGTAACTTGCCAAAATGATGAACACTAAAGGAAAGAGGAAAGGTACTCGGTTTATGTTCTCTAGACCTTTTAGGAAACATGGAGTCGCTCCTTTGGCCACATACATGCGAATCTACAAGAAGGGTGATATTGTAGACATCAAGGGAATGGGCACTGTTCAAAAAGGAATGCCCCATAAGTGTTACCACGACAAAACCAGAAGAGTCTACAATGTCACCCAGTATGCCATGGGCATCATTGTAAACAAGCAAGTTAAAGGCAAGATTCTGGCCAAGAGGATCAATGTGCGGATTGAGCAAATCAAGCACTCAAAGAGCAGACAGCTTCCTGAAGTGGGTGAAGGAGAACGATCAGAAGAAAAAGGAAGCCTAAGAGAAGGGCACCTGGGTTCAGCTGAAGCGCCAGCCTACGCCACTCAGAGAAGCCCACTTTGTGAGGACTAACGGGAAGGAGCCTGAGCTGCTGGAGCCCATGCCATTCGGATTCATGGCCTAATGGACACAAAGGAAATAAAGAACCTGGACTGCAAAGTCTTTTCCTTAAAAAAAAGAAAAAAGAAAAAAAATAGGTTAACTGAAAAAGACAAGGATAGAAAAATGTAAGAAAATATTTGAAATTATGGCAGAAAAAATGCTTTTCCTGATGCTTGTCCCTCTAGTAATGGGTGGTGGGTGTGCTGACTGAATGCTTTGCTGTCTAGCCAGCACTTCCCTGCCATTGCCTTCTAACAAGTGAATTCTGTCCTTATGATAAGCTCTGAGCAATTGGGATACAAGTGCAAAACTGTGCAACTTCTAGGTCATGAATAAGGAGAAAGAGTATTACTTTCTTTTCTTGTCTTCCATCCCGTGGATGAAAAGAATGTAATGTGGTTGGTGAGCTATTGTGGGGGGTTAAGGGTTGTATGAAAGTAGTGCTTTGAGGATGACACAATAAGATATAAAAGTTCGGTTCACGTATTTCTAACCTGCTAAAGAAGCCCTGGACTGTGTGAGTGGGGGTGGGAGGCTTGAGTAGTCCCTTAGATGATAGATGCTCTCATTAGAGCAGCTTAGTCTCCATCCTAATACAGGGAGAGGTTTAGCAGTTGTCTGATCAGAATTCCAGGTAAGAGGAAAATCAAATAGAGATAATATTTAAGGAGATTAAGTTCATATTTCCAAAGTACTAAATAGACACCAGTTGAAGACATTAGATCCTAAGCAAGCTAAATAGAGATCTAAGCCTAAACACTCAGTTAAAACCACAGTCAGAATAGCCAGAGGGGGAAACTTTCCAAAGAACTGCCATTACAGCAGCTGACTTAGTGAAAGGAAAATAGAAACCCAGGCAATAGGCAGTGTACTGAGGGCTCATCTACTAAAGCTGAAGTGTCTTCCAACAGTAGTGGTAATGAGGAGCAGCAAAGCCTTTAAAACAAAAACTGGATATCCTAAGAAAAGATCACAGAAGGTAAGATGCAGAGATAAATACTCCTCGATGCTTGATGAGGAGTGCATTATTAGAGAAGGGGCCAAACATGGTGGCATATCCTATAACCTCAGCATTTGGGTACTGGAGGAGAAGAATTGCTATGAGTAGGTCAGCCTACACTACAGAGCAAAACAATCATGAACACTCTAGCCAGTTCATGTTTGCTGAGGAAGGGGAGACTTTCTTCAGTGGTGTAGCCTTCTCCTGTACCCCTATAACCAGTCCTAACTACACTCAGTGGGTTGAAAAGAATAAATACATCAATAAAAAAAATGTGGTGGACAAAAATATGAGAGAAAGAGAGAGATTGAAATTGTATTAGGAGTCTTTAGAGGAATAAAACTAGTAGAAGAATATATACTACAAAAGAGACTGACTAGATTGGTTTGTATGATACATGGTATGCAGTCCAGCTATGTCTGTTTAGGTATTGGAGAGGGCGAGAGCCTTATAGCTGATCAATCTAGAAGGGTTGACCCAACTTGTCATGAAGGCCTAGAAGATTCCTGAAGAGCCCCTGGTCTTCAGTGCATGTAGAAGTCCAAGAGGCTGAGTTCCAATGCCAGTGCAAGGTGGCAGTGGCAGTCTGTGTACCGGCCAGCGAGGGGCAAAGGGAGCAGGTAAGAAGCAACCATTTGAACCTCCGTACATCTGAGCCCCTGCTGGCAGGTACTGTCCACTTCATGGGAAGGAGGATTCCTCCCTTACTTAATCCTTCTAGGAAATTAACCTTAACCTACCCAGTGGTATGTCTCTTAGTTGATTACGAACCCAATCAAGTTGACAACCAAGATTAACTATCACAATTCCATTTTGTTGGTTAGTGAATAAATTCAATGATAAATTATTTTATTGTCACAATAATATATTAAAGCTTTCAAGACCACTTGTCAAACTCAACGGAAATTTTACTGTTACCTTTGGAAATCTGTAACTTGAATATTTAGAAAATTCTAAGGATTTAAACAATGAATTAACCACCTTCAAATGGTGTTTGTCTGTTTGGCAGGATCTCACCTTGGCTGACCTGCAACTGGTTATGTAGACCAAGTGGCTTCTAATCCAAATTCCTCTGCCTCTAATTGTTGGGACTAAAGATATATGCCACCACACCCAGTCTCTTATTAAAGTTTTTGACAAAGATTTATTTAGATTATATAGATGGATAAATTTCTTTAAAACAATGTAATTTGTGTTTCTAGCTAATATGTATGTAAGGAAAATGCACAGAAAAGCTTTGAATCCAAGAATTGTTGGAAACTACTAAGAGTTCTATACCTGGACCAAAGTGTTGACACTAGGAATGAGTCATAATGTAATGCTTTTTCCCTTAAAAACCACAACAAAAATCTAATAGCAACAGTAAAACAAAAACCTAGGCACAGTCACTGTCCTTATAGTATAGACTCTACTCTCAACCTAACAGCTTGCAGAAGACAGGCGCTGATGTCCTCCCGGGCCAGTTTTGTTAGGAGGACTGAGTAGCAGAGCTCCAGAGTCCACAGGTGCAGACCCACAGTCCAGAGTCTGAAGCACCACTGTGCCCAGATACTTGGAGGAGGGACTCTTAACCTGTAGCACTTTGCAGATAGGTACTTTTATTATAATATCTAAAACCAAAAATGAAGACACCGTCTCCAATATAGAGGAAAATACTAAAGTGACTTAATTATGCATTGAGGTAATAGTGATCTCCTTTTTTGGTAAAGCTGGTAACTTCCAATAGTATTAAGCAACCATGGAATAGTTTTGAGGTGGCTTGGTTTTTGTTTGTATAGTGCTGCCAGGTATTGAACCCAGTATTTTGTGAATAGTATGCAAATTACCCTGCCATCAAGCCATATCCTAGGCACAAAGTGTGTAAAAGGAGCGGGAGAGACAGAAGCCTTTACAGAAGAAACCAGAGCAGCAACAGAAACGTGTTTTAAAAGAAAACTGCTGAGTGCAGATGATTACATATAGAGGTTGAGAGAGAAAAAAAAAAGAAAGAAAAAATATCCCTGTTCAAATGCTTGAAGTCTAGAAATGGAGGAGGAATTCTCTTTGTTGTATTTATAGCAGTGGACAGAACTGAAGCCAGCTAGTGGCCACCACAAGACCCAGAGCAATGGAGAAAGAACTTCTAACAGCTCAGTTGCCCAGAAGTAGAGTGGGAATTTGCATGCAGTAGTGTTTGAAGGAGGCTTGTGATTAAAGAGGTTCTATGTTTTAATATTTAAGCAGGAAAATACAAAAACAAAACAAAAACAAAAACAAAAAAAATCCCAACCCAAACCAGTTCTTTATTCACCACATCTAAGTTAAGTGTATTATTTCCTAGGTTTTGTATTTGTCAGCGTTGGCTGGGGTCAGGGTTTCTTTTCATTGTGTTGTGTGTGATAACTGACATTTTTTTCACTGTTCTTAATATTTTTGCTTACCACTCTCTTATTGTTTGTGAGGGTGCAGTGAAATCACCGAACTGGACCACTAGGTAGGTAGAAAGAAAGGTTTAATTGGGGAGCAAACTGCCAGTCTGCCTCTGAGAATAATGGTTTGCTGGAAAGCAAGTGGGTTTTTATGGTAGTTAGCAGGGTGGGGGGAATCTTTGAGCTGATGAATAATGTTGTCTGAAGTAGTTGACCATTGTGGGCAGATAAAGGAGGTCATGGTTTTCCTAGTAAATAGAAAGCTGCCTTACAGAGATTTCTGAGGAAAGCTTCTGTTTACCCAGTATAACAATCCTGCTTACCTGTCAGAATCCTTTCATTCAGGATACTGTCACTACCTTTGTCATTTTGGGGGCCTGATTTGGACCTAACACTGTTGAATTTTCAGTTACTGAGTCTTGTTTAATGATGTGTGTGTGCATGCGTCCCTCCCTCCCTCCCTCCCTCCCTCCCTCCCTCTCTCCCTCCCCCCCCTCTCTCCTTTGCCACCGTGTGTGTGTGTGTGTGTGTGTGTGTGTGTGTGTGTGTGTGTGTGTGTGTGTGTTAATTTATGGGGTAGATATGGGTGTGTGTAGGGTGCAAGTGTGCCTATATATGTTAAAGTTAAAAGTTGATGTCAGATGTCTGTTTATTGTTCTTCACCTTATATAGAGGGGACTTGGAATTCACTGTTTTTGTAGAACTGGTTGGCCAAGCAGCCCTTAGAATTTGCCACTTATCCCCCACCACAACTCCCCTTCACCTGTCCCTGCCTCACCAGTCCTGGAGTTACAGGTATGCACCACCAGACCCTCACCATTGTATTTGGCTTTTTACTTGTGTGCTCTGGGAATCTAAGCTCAGGTCCTTTTGCTTGTGCAGCACCTACTTTCTATTAAGCCTTGGTACCTTTCCTAGTGATTTCAAAAGTATATTCATCTAGTTGGTTGACATTTTATTTTCCATAGTTATTTAAACTTGAAATTTTTCCATGTATATAGAGAAATACTCATTATTACTTTTTTTTTCCCAAGCAAAAGGAAAACCTTTATATAACAAAGCCAGTCCTCAGACTATTGGTGATTCTTTGTTAATGATCAAAGCCTTCATGATTCAGTCCCACTTCTCAAATATTATACTCTTAAGAGTCAACTTTGGGGATTACGTTTCCAACAATGAGATCGGCAGACACTCAAATCACAGAACTCACTCAATGTATGTTCCCTGTCTCTGCTTTTCTTCTTCACTCCGGTCTCGGTTATAGACTGAGCAGCTTGCTTTTATTTTAAACCATGCCTTTGTCTTCGTCCTATCTACCACCTTTTTATAGAGATAATCATGTGTTTGTAAATCTCTAATAGATCTTTTTATAAACAGTATAACCCCAAAACGTCTTTAAATATCCTCACAGGGTCTATCAATTGTTTCTTTAGGTTTTGTTATTCTCTTAAACGTTTTTGTCTCTGAAATAGTTCTCTCAGATCTGTGGTTATCTTTTCTCATCTAAATGAAATCACCCCTCCACCTGTTGTGAGCTTGCTTAATGTTAGCGTCTCTGACTCATCTGTAAAACTAAAGATAATACACTTGCTTATAACCCCTGCTCCAGGGATCTATTCCCCTCTTCTGGTTTCCTTGGATACTGCATGTATATAGTGCTCAGACACACAGGAAGGCAAAACATCCTTACACAGAAAATAAAATTAAATCTGTTTTAAAAAATGAGGATAATTGGGATAAAATTGGAGATACTAAGAATGTTGTGTGGGTTAAAAGTATTAACAGATATAAGTGTTTAACAGTAGTCAGTTGCAGTTAATTTTTCTCTTATGTTCTGCTCTAACATTTCTACCCTTTTTGTTTAGTCCTCCAGATATATTAGTATTTCTTCTGATAAACTGGAGCAGGGTTGTTTGTTTGTTTGTTTAGGATATATAGTTTGATGAAATACATTTGACATGCTATACTCTTAGGTTTTGTACTCAGGGCTTCAATCAGCTTTGAATAAAAAAGTAATCTAGAAATGATTTAAAGTATATAGGAGGGTATATGTAGTTTACGTGCAGATATTGTATTATGTAAGGGACTTGAGCATCTGGATTTTGGTACATGGTGAGCATGAGAACAGTTCTGAGACCCACTCCTCCTCTTCCACCACATGGCTCTGTATATGCACTCCCTTCCCCTGGTGTACTAGTCTGGAGAGTATTAGAAACTGCAGTGTAGAGAGGAGGGCTTCAAGATGAATGCTTTCAATGAGGTAATAGTTACCACACAGTTTCATATCAGAAACCTGCAGTGTTAAGATGGTTGTTTGTTTTAGAAAGTTAAATCTTGTCATGATTTTTGTTTCCATTTCCTCCTCCCTAAAACATGTTGTGGCCACTTGCCAGAGTTTCGTTCTGTCTGTTTTACAGTGCTGAAAAGCCAATAAAGAGCTGCATGTCACGTGTTCAACCAGTAAGCTCCAGTCTTTGCTTTAAAATAATGGCTTGGACATGGTAGTGCACACCTTTAATCACAGCAGCTGGAAGACTGAAGCAGATGGATCTCTGAGTTTGAGAACAATTGGTCTACATAATGAGTTTCAGGGCAGCCAGGGCTACATAATGGAGAAACCATGTCTCAAAAATGAATAAATAAATGATATTGTTGCTCTCAGGAAATATTTAAGCATGTGGTGGAATATGGTGGCACACATTTTTAATCTCAGGAATCCAGAGGCAGAAGCAGGCAGATCTCTGTGTTGAAGGCTAACCTTGTCTACATAACTTGGACCATGTCTGCCAAGACTGCATAGTGAGACTGTCGATGAATGAGTGAGTGAATAAGGTTACAGATAAAGGCCGTTGCTAGGACAGCACCTTTGGGGTTCCTACTGTTACAGTTTAGTTCAAATGTCTAATTTCTCATCCTAGTCAAATACTTAGTTTCCTTTATATATTTTTAAATATGTATGTATGTATTTATTTATTATATATAAGTTCATGTAGCTGTCTCCAGACACACCAGAAACGGATATCAGATCTCATTAAAGATGGTTGCGAGCCACCATGTAGTTGCTGGGATTTGAACTCAGAACATCTGGAAGAGCAGTCAGTGGTCTTAACCACTGAGCCATCTCTCCAACCCATGAATTTTAGGTTCAATTTGCAGGGAAAACTTTTGTCTATAGTTCTTTAGTTTATGCATTTTTAAAACACAGGAAACTAATTTAGGATTTATTTGCTTTGTAGAGACAAGCAAATTATGCTACTTTTAAAACTAATTTTGTGGAAGGAAGAGTGAAGAAAAAAAATTTAGAACTTGAATCATAACATTAAGAAGTCAAAGTTGGGGCTGGAGAGATGGCTTAGCAGTTAAGAGCACTGACTGGGGGCTGGAGAGATGGCTCAGAGGTTAAGAGCACTGTCTGCTCTTCCAGAGGTCCTGAGTTCAATTCCCAGCAACCACATCGTGGATCATAACCATCTGTAATCAGATCTGGTGCCCTCTTTTGGCCTGCAGGAATACACTCAAGCAGAAATCTGTATGATGTATACATAATAAATAAATGTTTAAAAAAAAAAAAGGAGCACTGACTGCTCTTCCAGAGGTCCAGCAAACACATGGTGGCTCACAACCATCTGTAATGGGATCTGATGCCTAATTCTGGTGTGTCTGAAAACAGCTACTGTGTGTGTGTGTGTGTGTGTGTGTGTGTGTGTGTGTGTGTGTGTGTGTGTGTGTGTGTGTGTGTATGTGTGTGTGTGTATTCTTTAAAAAAAAAAGTCAATGTTGACTTAAAACTTTTACTAGAGTGCTGTGTCTGTCACTTGTCAGCCAGCAGTCTCAGCCAAAGTCAGGTGCTTTCTGCTGTTTGTTGGGAGCTCAGGACACAGGAGGTCTCCACAAAGACAGTTGCTTGGAAGATAGATTATTTCCTTACTTGGCAATGATGTGTTAGCAGTAACTCCCTTAAGGAGGGAAAGATGAACTCCAGTTACTCCTACTGATATTTCTATGTATGTGCTTGCTGTACAAGCTATTAATTATTTTTATAGATGTGCTTCTATGTGTGCATATTCACAATCCATGTTATGTACATACAGTATGTGAAAAGAGACTTTGAAAGTTGGATATAGTAACCATTTTGTTAAGGAACAGAGACTAAATATTCTGTTATTGGAAAATTGACCCAGGTAAATTGATCATCTCTGAATTCTTTCCCTAATTCCCGTTCCCCTAGAAAATTTGGAAGCATTTGGGGAATATAAACAAGCTTACTGTTTGCTGTATTGTGACTACTTCATGAGAGATACATACTTGAACTAGAGTACTGATTAGAGTTCACATAATGGTTGCAGTCCCCTGAGAGGCCTGGGTAAGGACGGAACAGTCTTTGTGCAGGAAGCAGTATGATGCTCTTGTATGCCAGCATCAGCATTATTCTCATGTAAGTGAGAGAACCACCTAATACATAGGTAGGACACCTACACAAGTTTGTCAAGCAAAAGCTTACCAGACCCCACCTGATTCTCATGTCTCTGATAACATGTAGTTACTTTCAAGTCCTCCTCTTAGCTTTCCTCTCTTTCACTGAATGTTCCTCAGTCGATTTCGAATACTGCTGTGCTTCGAATTGCTACCATTTTCTGGGCCCTTTCAAACTTGAGTTTTAAAAATAGCTATCAAATTCTGTTATGTGCTTTTCCCACAGAAATTTCAAATTTCCTCAAGCAACGAACCTGCTTCATTTGCAGGTGCCCTAACAGCCACTTTTTTGCTCAAAGTAGACACCTAGGAATTACGTTTGTCTTTCTTCTTTCTCCTTATCAATCACCTCTCATCAGTTAGAGTCCTGAACCTTCAAAAGAGCACAGTCCCCTTCTCAGTCTAAGGCCACCGTAGAGGTCTTCATCAGGTCTCACGGAACTACTCATGTTCGTCAGCCCATGTTATGTAAATATAAATGTAACCATAATAACATGAAGAAAAATCACTGTGTCAGGGCTGGAGAGATGCTCAGAGGTTAAAAGCACTGGCTGCTCTTGAAGATGACGCAGATTTGATTCAAATATCTATAACTCCAGTTTCAGGGGATCTGGTGCTTTCTTCTAGCCTCTGTGAGCACAAGACACACATTTGGTGCACAGGCATGCAAGCTAGCAGAACACCCATGAGTTTAAAACAAACAAACAAACAACTCTTTTCTCTTTAGATATCTAGGTAAAAGGTAAACTCTAATAGGACAGGTGCCTTTAGCAAGCACAAGTCTATGCCCAGCTTCACATTCCATAACTTTTTTCTTTGTGTGGCAGGCTTTTACTATGTAACGCTGGCTGATATCAAGTTCACTATGTAGATCAGGCTGGCCTCAAACTCACAGAGATCTGCACTTGAGTGCTGGGATTAAAGGTGTAAACTATCTCAC
Source organism: Rattus rattus (assembly GCF_011064425.1). Classification (NCBI taxonomy): domain Eukaryota; kingdom Metazoa; phylum Chordata; class Mammalia; order Rodentia; family Muridae; genus Rattus; species Rattus rattus. The sequence continues at coordinate 52,382,219 of NC_046156.1, forward strand.
CAGCCATAGTGTGGTGGTGGTGGTGGTGGTGGTGGTGGTGGTGGTGGTGGTGGTGGTGGTGGTGGTGGTGGTGGTGGTGTTGTTTTTGGTTTGGTTTCATTTTGATTTTGGTTTTCAGCCCTATATTGAAAAACATGTAGACTATCACTAAGGAGGTTGTTAGGTTTTTCTGCCAATGTATAAAATTTTTGAGGTGTCTAGTGGATGCCTGCTGTTTCACCAAGAAGCAATGCTATTTCTTTTTTTTTTTTTTCCCCCCTTGGTTCTTTTTTTGGAGCTGGGGACCGAACCCAGGGCCTTGCGCTTCCTAGGCAAGCCCTCTACCACTGAGCTAAATCCCCAACCCCGCAATGCTATTTCTTATCACCATGTAAACCCTGAGACTGCAGCAACATATATTCTTTTCTCTCATACTATGTTCTTTGCCTTATCTCATATAGTTCAGTCTCCGTGCGTGGTAGTCCTTTTGGTACATTTCTAAGAAGTGTATTTTCAAGTGAATTGCTCTTGATAGTACATGGAATTTAGTCATGCTGAAAAAACAGTGTCTGTATAGAACATGCATCTAGACCAGAGAACTGGGTATATTGACAAGTACCTATCCACTCCCTGGTTAGTCACTGACTGAGAGCTTGACTTTCTATTGGTCCCAAACTCAAGTGATTCCTCTGGAGATTCCTGGATAGTCAGAGCCTAGCTCCCTTTCCTTTGGTGTATTTTCAAAGCTGCCTGAACTCTTTCTCCCTGTAGCACAGCCTGAAAAGTAACTTCGGATAGAAAGCCAAGGAGTTGTGAGCATGTTAGTCTTTCTTATCTACACATTTCCATCCTCACTGTTTATTTTCTACTGTCTAAAATAATTATCTTGTTTTCCCCAGTGTTCTAGCAGTTTTCTATAGAGTAGAAAGTCTTACCTTTGTTGCTCCATAATTACCATTGGAAATTATTTTCTGGCTTTTACTTTGTAAGATAAGCTTATAATCTGTTTATTCTTTGCAGCTCTTTGGATCGTGGGTAGTGCTTACTAATCCCTGCTGATACATGTTAACAACGTCTTTTCACCTACTATTTATATCCTAAGAATTTTCAAGCTGACATTTTATACCATTCAGCTATAAAATAACAATGACTAAAACATTACAGAAGTACTATATGCTTTGGACAAGTAAAGTAACATGTTGACTATGTTAAAGCTCATGTGCTTCTCCAGATTATAGCTTTGCAAATAAGTAGGGTCATGGTTATAGTTGATTTTAATTTCCTGTTTTCTGAACACTTTTCAAAGTAATATGAACAGGCTTAATGACTGATACCTAGTCATTGATCATCTTCAGTAAATAAGAGTCTGGGACTGGTCCTATGAAGTCGTCATTGAAAACTGTATGATTTTTGCACAGTTGCCTCTGTTTTGACTAGATAATGTTAATGGAAAAAATTAAAAAGCAAAACCCTGTGTTTGATGCTACATTTTTAAGTTATTTTGTAAGTTTGTGAGTTTTTATTTTTATATTTTGTTTTTCAGTTGTCAATATTTAAACAGACCACATCATGCGTGAGTACAAGCTAGTGGTCCTTGGTTCAGGAGGCGTGGGAAAGTCTGCTCTGGTAAGTTAACCACCCAGCTATAGATCATCAATATTAACTAATATATAGAATGTGGACTTTGGCTTGCTTTCCTGCTTCTAGTCAGTAAGGAAAAAAGAGGCTTTGTTCTTTATAAACCTGCTATTTGTAGCCAAAGATGTATATAGCTTTTGACTGGCAGGTCACTTACACTTTTCTATGCCAGCTACTTATTGGCCACCAATATCTGTGACTCAAAGTGGAACATAATTTTTATTGTCAGGAAAATTTATATTCCATTGGGGAAAAGTGTTATAGATTATCTCAGAGTAGATTCTCCTTTGCCTGACTCCAAGCTTGCATGGACTGAGAGTTACTTTTTGCATATATGAGGTAATATGCCAGCTTCTGGGGTCACAACAGCAGATAAAAGTCCTTCATGGAGCTCACAATATAGTAGAAAAGCAGATGTAATCACGCACAATTAAAGAATTACTTGATGCTCTGAAAGAAAAATTCGGACTTTTAAGGGAGAGACTGGCAAATGGCCCTTAGCTTTGAGAGCTGCAGGAAAGGCCAGATTAGCTAGGCATTAGTAAGTGGGAGAAAATGAGGTACAGGAAGGTGGGAGCTCACAGGACTGAAACAGGGTAGGGTTTCTTGGGGGTGCTAGGAAGCAGATGAGTTGGCCGAGTGTTTTACTTAACAAGTGGACTTTAAACTCTGTCCTTTAGAAGAGTGGGAGAAAGGTGGGGACTAGTTAAGTACACTAGGTTGCTTAGGCTCTTGAATAAGGCCATGGCAGTGAAGAAGAGACATGTGGATGCTTGAAAATTAAATAGGAGGAGGTAGACCTGAGACTCAGGCTGGGCTGGTGAGCAGGGCATGAGAGTGAAGGAATAGAAGTGCAAAGTCTGATACTTACAAGATCCTTGATTGCTCAAGTACACAAATGTATCCTTAGGAGTTTAAAGGGGGATTGCGATACAACATTAATTACCATGAATGTATCAGTCATATTCAGTTTCATGAGAATTCCATTACTGTTAGCCTTTTAGGAATATAAATTAACACCTCTATGGAAATGAGTTTTCAAATGCATGTAATTTGGGGCAGGGGAGAAAAGGATCTCAGTGCTAGCCCAGGCTGGCTTTGAACTTAGTAATCCTCCTGCCTCAGTTCCCCAAATGCTAGAATTAATGTGTACTATCACACTTGGCTTTACATGTAACTTTCAGTCTAGCAATTTCTTTCTGGACTTTTTTAAAAAGATAGATTGTATGTATGTATGTATGTATGTATGTATGTATGTATGTATGTATGTATGTATATGGTGTTTTGTATGTACTGACTGTGATATCTAAGATGGAGCATGTATAGGGAAGAAAGGTGCTAGTTGGGCTACCATTTATGATTGGTTTTTCTAAAAGCTATAGGTATCAAGGCTTGAGAGATGACTGGACACTTAAGAGAAAATCCTGTTCTTGAAGAGAACTTAAGTTCAGTTATCAGTCCCCGATTGACTGGCTCTCAACACTTTTAAGTCCAGCCCTGCAGGAACCTGTGCCCTCTTCTGGCTTCTGTGGGCTCATACACATTAACATAAACACATGTAAATAAGATTGAAATGACTTTTAAAAAGTTAGAAATGCTGAGAAGAGGGACTTCTGAAATACATGGACTGTTGCTGTAAACAGATTGGGTGGGTGGAAACAAGGGTGGTAATCGGATAAAGAAGTAAATTGAATTCCATAGGTGCAAACAAAATTGTCCAGGGAGAGCAGCTCAGGACTGAGTTCTGAATTGGTATCACCTGTTTGAGGATGGATAGGATTGAAATATCCAGCATAGAAGATGGTCTCTGTACTGTGTTTGAATACATAGATGTGTCTGCTTGACTGCTCAGAAGTCAAGGGAGGAAGAGGAATGGTGTGTGGAGATGGTTGCACATCATAAAAGGAACAGCTTTGGTCTGGGGATGTTGCCACAACCATGCTGGGTAGAGCTGAAGAGGAAATGAGAGCCGAGGAAATGGAAGCACCATGTGGACAGTTACAGCCTGAGTATGAGAGCGAACAGAGAAAGGAGAGAAGCTTCAGTGGATACGGGGTTAGAAGGAGTTCTCTGTTTGGTTTGGGGATTGGAAGTAGTAGAGAACGTTCGTATCTTGGAGACGGTGATCAGTAGAAAAGAAGATAGGGCATGAGGGAGAAGGAGGAGCAGAACCAATATGGGCATCATAGGAATAAAATGAAAACAGACAAAGGAGTGAGATATCCTTGAGGAATGAGAAGCAAGATTGAGAGAAACAATGAAAGCTTGCACATCATAAAACAGAGGTGCCGAGTGTCTTCTACACTTCAGTTATTTAAACCAGTAAACTTGGTTGTTAGTGTTCACAGGTGCCAGTAATGTCCAGCTTGGGGGCTGTGCTTAGGCCTCCATGCCACCTGTACCTGAGCATTCCTAACAGTGCAGGACAAGTAAAGAGCAAGGCGCTGCACCTTAGCGTTGGGACCTCATGCACCTTAAGAATGTCATACCCTGGACCATATTTTGAGAACCTCTCCTCTAGGCTATACTTGTTTGAAAGCCATATTAGACCTTTTCCTATCTAAGTTATGTCATAATAAAAAGTGATTAAACCCTTGATAAAAATGAGGATTAAAAGACTGCACCTGAGGAGATAGATGGCTTGGTGGGGAAGAGCTCTTGCTGTGTACATATGAAGACCTATGTTTAAATAAATTCCCCAGCACTCATACCTAGGTGTGGGCATCTGTAACCCCAATGATGAGCATGTACGTGTGTGTGTGCGTGTGTGTGTGTGTGTGTGTGTGTGTGTGTGTGTGTGTGTGTGTGTGTGTGTGCGCGCGCGCGCATGCGCCTTAGCTATATGTTGAAATAAGGCTAGGAGTGATAGAGTAGGATATCCAGTGCCCTCTTGTCTCTACACACATGTGTGAACACACACAGTAAAGACACAGTACCATGGTAGAATGTTTGCCTAGCATGTCTGGGGTCCTGGGTTATATCCTCAAAACAGGAATCAAAAGAGGGAGAGAATGATTAAATATTTTACTGTGATTATATACTGACGCCCCTTTAATAATTTATGTTGTAGATGACCTTAATCTGCATATTTGCCTTTGTTTATAGGCCTTTAAAACAGCCTAGGCTATCTCAGGATTACCATCTGTACTTGCCATTTAGTGGGTGACAATGTTCTTTCTAATATACATTCAGATACGTTCATTCAGTATACTGCAGACGAACGTCCCAAAGGGCAGTTGATTCCTTGAAGCCATGAGTTGTTCTGAATTCAAATTCTAAATATTGTGTATACTCAAATATATACACCACCTAGTCACTTTTTTTTCCCTGGTGTTACTTAGATAGCCCTTGTTTTCTGTGACTAGGTAATACTTTCCACTGGAAAGAGTAAGACTTAAGAATCAAAAAGATGGGGCAGGAGAGATGGCTCAGCGGTTAAGAGCACTGGCTGCGTTCCAGAGGTCCTGAGTTCAGTTCCTGGCATGCAGGTGTACATGCAGATAAAACACTTATATACATACAATAAATAAATAAACCTTTAAGAATCAGAAAGATGATGTAAGTTCAGCTGGCAAATCGGAAGTATTTCTAGGTACAAGTGAAACCTAAATGTGATTGTAATCTAAAATTGAGGCAAACAGATAATTCAGTAACATTAAATTTCCTTAATTCTTCCTTACAGTTTAAAAGATATAAACAGTTAGAACCTTTGTTTCTTTCCTTTCGGGCAGGAAGTTACATATTTTTTAATGAGTTATGTAATATTGTCTGTATCCCTGTCTTTTAAGATGTAATGTGATCACAGTTATGCAGTGTAGTAGCACTATTGACAAGTTTTTACCATGACCATTTCTTTCTGTAACAGATGTGTTCTTAGTTTATGTGTGCGTTCTTACTAGATATAATCCTGATGATTTGCGTTTGTGTTTATCCAGAATTTCAACACAATTCCATTTATTCTTTACAATTTTTAGTGTTAAATAATACTTAGGAACAATTTGGGTTTTCTTTCAAGTCTTTGACTCTGGTTTGTTTGTTTTCTCCTCTCAGACAGTTCAGTTTGTTCAGGGAATTTTTGTTGAAAAATATGACCCAACGATAGAAGATTCCTACAGAAAGGTAAAATGCAAAACTGTGTGCGCGTGTGGGAGTAATGCTTACAACTTTCAAACTTGGTCATGGAATTGCTTTTTTAAATAGTTTTGAGAAATAATAGAAATATGCCTGTGCTGTTTTTAGAAGTTTAGCCAGGCTGAAACAAGCCTCACTGGATCCTGCTTAGGAGAGCACTCATGTGTGCTGCCGCTGCCCTGCTGCGCTGTCACTGTCTGCTGTGTACATTTTCCCAGTGGGACATTTAAGTAGAAAAATATTACAAATGAGTAATAGGCATATTTTTCACTACTGCTTATTAACAAAACCTACTATTGGATTGGAGTCATTCATTAACTTTTTTTACTTGGCTTATAGAAAATTTAGATACTTCCTTTTAGTCTATCAAAAGTATTAAAAAACTGTATGGAAGCACCTGTCATGTTTCTCAGATTCTGTGGAACATACAATATTAAAAGCAACTGTAATACAAACTGTGTGTCATTGTAGCTTCATTGATTGTGACAAATTTCCACTCTGCTTCAGGGAATTGATAAGAGAGACGAGGAAGCTGTATATAGTACAGGCGTGGATAATGTGGGAAATCTCTATTTTTCCCTAATTTTGTGGTGAACCCAAAATTCTCTAAAAAAAAGTGAAGTTGGAGCAGGCATGGTGGTACATACATTTAATCCCAACATCTAGGAAACAGGCAGAGAGAGCTCCACAAGTTCAAGGGCAACCTAGTGTACAGAGACACTATCTTTATTAGGGGGACAGGTAGGTGGGGGTAGAGAGGGAAGGAGGAATTAATTAATGAGTCAATTTAGGGAAAGACTAAAATTATTTTTAAAAGAAGCAAAATAGTTGGTCTTGACAAAAATACGTTCTGTTATAAGACTAGGTAGAGCTATGAAAAGCTTAGGTGTCCAGTGTTAGGGTCGTGTAACAAAGTACTGTAAAAGAGCCAGTCACCCCTCCTTCCAGAGATTAAACCTACATCTCACCAGAGAGGTGTAGCTGGTCTTTGCTACTTTGTGGGTGGTTTTGTCTGCCACCCTTTATTTTATACCCCCAGTTTTACCCCTTAACACTGAATAGGAGAGAAACAAAGAGGAAAAAGGAAAGGGGAGGGGGGTGTTCCCTGATTTTAATTTTTTTTCTTTTGTTTCTTCTTTGACCACAGTTACTAACAAACTGCAACCAGCCTCCCTAAACAACCACCAACCAACACCACTTCTTGGTGACCTAGCATTTATGTATCCTCTGAAAAGTTCCCAGAATTCCAAACATCACACACTTGAAGAAACTCTGCAGCTGACAAAACCATGCCTCTGCTAGAGCATGAGGCAGATCCTAGTCAGCTGCTGTGGACAATCCAAAGCAGCCCCACATTCCTGCACCTGGGATTAAAACTGAACACCCATTCTTATAATATTTTTGTGTTTTTTTGAAGAAACACAGTTCTAGAATTGTCACTACAGAGGAAAGGATTGCTTTGTTGGTTATCTGTTTTGA